>NC_143200.1:24553750-24870000 GCF_051530095.1 Phoenix dactylifera | reverse complement strand
CTTTGCTTCTGCTTTGCTTCGGGCTCTCCTCGGTCTCTCTTCACCACTACGTCTCTCTTGCTCGCTCGCAAGGGGCTGCAGGATGGGATTGAGCTCTCCTTCTGTCGCTCTCGCTCTCTCGATCGCTGAAAGAGCTAAAAAAGAATATTTTCGCTCTCTCCCCCTCTCTCTCTCTCTCTCTCTCTCTCTCTCTCGTTTCCCCCCTTCTCCCTATCGGCCCTTTGTTTTCAATTTTTAATTATGCTTCCCTTTCCGTGTTTTTTTTTTTTTGTTTTGTATCTTTTTATGTTTGTTTTCCGAGTTTGCCGAGGATTTGGGCTTACTGGCATTGACGGTTAAGAAGTTGGAGTCAATTTTCTTCTTCGATGACGATCACAAATTAGTATTATTATTGTTTATTATTAATATTGTTATTATTGTTGGAAGAAAAAAGTAAATAAAATCAATCTTCGTGAGTTCATTTTGCTCAATTTGAGTGAGAGCGTACATGATGGCAAATATATTTCTTTGTACATTGGAATGAGAGGTAGGCTTTAACATAGGAGTAGATCATAACTGCCAAAAGATGTACCAAGGAGGATTGGAAGCTAGGCTGCAAGGGATTGAGATGGATTAGTGATAGGCAAAAATCCAATTTAATTCATATTTAAAAAAGTCAAAATCCAATTTCCTTTGAGTTGGGTCGGATCAGATTTACTAGTAATTTATTACTTCACTGGATTTTTAATTAAATCATGCCCAAAAATCCAATCATAATAGCATATTTAATTTGTTAATTACATCACAAGCATACTGTGTAACAAAATAATGTTAAACAGCATTTCAAAAACACATTATATATAATAGATTTCATTGATAACTCATAAAAATCAACAAATAAATTATTAATAAGCTATACTCGGAGAAGAAAACTATATCATATATTCGAAGAGGATTTGAAAAATATGTTATACTAATTTGGACACGATTGGGTTTGGTTAAGGTTCAGATTGAAAATTTAGTTATCCAAATTCATGCCGAAGCAAGTCATATTTTTGAATACAAACTTAATCCAAATAACTTCAACATTGGATTAATTTTTGATTGATTCCGTCGCACTTTTCAAGTCATATAGGAAGCCTTTTAATTGCTTTGAGGACTCAATGGAGGACCGAGCAGAGGTTATCAAAAATAACTAATAGCTTTTAGTAAGTGAACTTAACATGGATATAGGAGTGCAAATGGGTCGAGTCGGACTGGAATATGAGCAACCCCGACCCAACCCAGTTTTTTTGTTCAGGTCCTAATGTTGGATCCAGACTCAATCTAATAGAATATCGGATCGGGTCAGATTGGGTTCATTACTAAAATTTCTGATCCAATGGGTCAATCGGTTTAGGTCGGGTCCATATATAATTCGATCTCAATTCAAAAAATTTGGATTTCGATCGAGTCCAAATAAATCTGAAAAAGTATGATTGTATCTGTGAAGCAAAAAGGAGCCTTAATGATTACCCTTTTGGATATTGAAGGACAAAAACCACAAACTAGATAAGGTTGACTACCTGCAAAAACATGCAATATGGGAAACAACCCATGTCTTCATACTTAGGCCTTTTCTAGATCCATTTGTTACTTTGTTGCTACAAATGCTCATTATTCTTTAATAAGCCTTCAAAACCAAGCAATAAAATTGTATGAATTATTCTATATTTTAAATTGAAGCTGTAAACTTAAGATGTAAAATACTCTTCACATACAGGACATGCACATCAATCATAAGGCATAACTTAAAGAACAACATGTGTTCGGACTTTTTCGGGCTCAAATAGTTTACTGAGTTCAGTTCGAGTCGGGTTATAGAGTTGGGAACCCAAAATTGCTCAAAATTCAAATGGGCCGGATTGAGTCTGAATTTAGTAAACTCAAATTCAGCTCGAAAAATGAAATGGATCCAATTTTAGAATCTGACCCGGCCTCACAGGTCCTCTAAAATGAGTCGAATCGGGTCTAAGCGGGTCAGATCCTGGGTCAACCCACCCTATTTGCAACTTTACATGGGTAGGAGTTGGAATTGCATTTAGCGTAGATTGTAAAATTAAGAATGGCCTTCTAATACATTTTGACGACTTATACAAGTCCACCCAATGCATAATAGACTAATGTGCTTGTCAATGTTAATTGCACCCCTCACAACTGTCATATAAAAGGATGATGACGCATGAAGTAACTTGCCAACTAATCTGGATGATGTGGCATATCATTTGACATTGTCATAGCAATTAGTATTGTTAATAATATGAAAGAAACAAAAAGCTTGAAGGCACCAAGAAAAACCATGATTTAATAAATATTTTTCTTTAGATTGCATATATTTAAACATGGTGACATGAATGACAGTTTTATAACAGACCCTCCAAAAAGGTGGGAATGACCCCACCAATAAGGTTTCGCTTGTTTTTGGTTCGTAATCATGTAAGTGCAAAGTTAATGTACGCAATCTTAGGGCTTTATGTTGGTTGATTTTGTAAAGAATAATGCGGATGGTGCTGCTGCCCGCGCTGCGAAGGGAAGGTGCATCGAAGGGTCATTTCAACATTTCAATAAACTAAGAGAGAGAGACCATGGCCAGATGAAGCGCTGGCATCGAACCACTAGGCAAGATCAATTGAAAGACTGTCTTAGGCGGCGTCGAAAGCAGCTAATTAGGAGCCGTGCAAACTAAACTGAGGTTTGTTCAACAATGGGAGTTAACTCGTTGCGCCATGGGAGATACTCCTTGCACAACCAAATGATCCCTTCAGTGTGTGTGTTAAAGCAGACTTCAGTCTTAGCTAATGCTTCCTTGGCTAGTGATGGTCTGCTTGCAATTGAGTTGTAATTTCTTGGATCATGCCTTTATCTGTAGAGCTGTCACAGAGCAATTAACAACATTATAAGCCAAACAGGCAGCAGCTCCAACTCGATTAACTTGGCAGAGCAAATCTCACAGATCAATGTAACAACAAACTTGAGCCAAACAATTACAATTCGATTCACTTGGTAGAGCCAAAGATTCGAACAGTTTTGATAACTCTAAAATGAGCATTTATTTCCAACTGATTCAGAGATTTCAAGACATGGTGAAAAGAATTGATTAAGTTCTTGAATTGCGCGATCAGCTGGCAAATTTGGAAGGACAGCCTTTCTGGCCGTAACTTGTCTGAATGGGACTAACAATACAAAGTTTGGTGCTTTCCAAATCAGTTAAGATAGTACAATATCTGTGATAATCCACCAGACAAAATGAAAAGGTTTAATAGAAGGATCCTCACTGCCGTATAAATTTCAGAACCTGAGTAAACAAGTTTTACAGCAGAAGGCAACGAGCCCCATTAACAAGATTAATACATTCAAAAAGGGCCATTAGACCTTTACATGCCCCTCTTTCTCATCCTCAAGAACAAAGATTCATGACATGACATGCTACGAAAAACAAGCAACAGGTCATGCTTGAATTCATGTACCCTCCGGTTTGGGCCGAAATGCCTTTTCTTATTGATATATGTGGACCATGAAAAACAGTTGGTTATTATTGCACAGAAACCGTGCCTCGGGATACATCATTGTCTATAAGATGGGAAAAAGAAAAAGAACGGGAATGGGCAAGAAAACAGCTAGAACTCACTTCTGGGCATCGATACAGAAGATGCAACAGGAGAGTGCCTGCAAACAACATGATATACAAATATGCAGATAACAAATATAATTAAAGGGAAAAAATGATTAAAAAACAAAAGAACCATCTGCTGAATAAGAACAAATAATTAAAAAAAGGAAAAAAATAAACAAATCATTTTTACAATTTCACTTAAACTAGAACCTTGGGATGGAGCTCAGGAGTTTAACATCGCAATATAATATCAAATTCATGATTTTAAATTTCAGCCCAATATTCTGAGACTGAAGCAAAGACTTCTCATTTCGCTTGGAAGCAATCCTAAATAGAGGTAAATTTTTAATTTAGCTGCAATAACCTGCAGGTTGATATTAAATGTATACACGGCCAGCAATAATAAGTTTTCAATCATTTATTTACTTCTTTAGATAGTAAGAAGAATTAAATATATAATCTTGGAAAGGAAACATTGTATCTATATATGTATATATGTGTGTACATGCATCTTGGAAAGTTTTTAGAAATTTTTCAGGAATTACGAGAGACTTTCGAGGAGAGAGAGTGAGGGAGCAGGGTGCAGAAGAATGGGCTTGTGGTGTAATTTAGCTTTGTGAAGCTAGATTCACAAGATTTGAGCTTGGATTCATGAGATTTGAGATCAAATCTCCTATATAGGGTATCAAGTTTCAAAACCTAAGAGGTTTTGCTAACTCTTGTTGGGCGAAATCATAGACCGTCTTTATGTACTAATCTAATAGATCTATCATGAGCTACTTGAGTTAAACTGAAAGTTTTGCACTTTTCAGTAAAAAATATAAAATTAACCATTTTTCTTTTTTTTTAATTTAATTATTTATCAAGTGAAATAATATATTACACTCTAAATTAGTGTACAACATATATGTCAACATTTTATTATATATATTTTTAAATTTTTTGATAATTATAGCCTCAACAATCAAAATTAAGATACGTCGTCTCGGTATCAAGTTTCGTATTGATGCCACACTATCGTTGTGTCAATATAGTATGGTATAAAGCTGGTTTAATATACCGAATGTCGGTACGCCTTTCGTACTATATACTAGTATCGAACCGATACGGTGCACTCTGTACCGCCTGGTTCGGTACAATATGGCGTACCACGATCAAAACTGTACATAGAGTTTTCTTGAGAAATGAAAAAATATATATATGCACCCAGAGATCTCAAAAAGCACAATATGCTCTAATGATTTTTAAAGCAGTTTTTTACATTAGTATTTTCCTAATTTTAGTTTAAACCTCTTTTTTTCAGG
This sequence comes from Phoenix dactylifera, assembly GCF_051530095.1. Taxonomy (NCBI): domain Eukaryota; kingdom Viridiplantae; phylum Streptophyta; class Magnoliopsida; order Arecales; family Arecaceae; genus Phoenix; species Phoenix dactylifera. The sequence continues at coordinate 24,865,065 of NC_143200.1, read as the reverse complement.
CTTTTGGTTGAAAACTGCTAAAACAAAATGGAAATCCAAACTGCTAAAACAAAATCTAGTCAGCTCAACTGAATCTCCGACTAAGATTTCTAACCTCGTTCAAAATTACTCTCTTAAAATAATAAACCAAAATACCACAACTATAAATTGATGTTAAAATTAAAACTGCCCTTTCACATTGGTTCTATGATTGATGGAGCCATTTCATTATTCACTTATAGAAGTACATACAGCAATGTGATAGTTACAAAAACATGTGAGTCCACATGTAAGGTTTAGAATCCAAAAGCCTAATCGATACAGGCAGGTTCATGAAAAGATCTGCTCAAACGCTGGTCTAATGGCACAGTCAACGGCATCCTTTACTTGTCAAATGTTCTGTTATCTTGACAATTTATGACTTGGTGCACTGGAAGTTGGACTGCCAATGAACCAGTCTTGAAATACAATAATTTTAAAGTACTCCACGACTGGGATATGGAACAATTACCTATATAGGATGTACACAGTGAGGCAGCCGCTCAACCTTGAAGAACCTTTTGAGGATCCAACTGCCCGCTACAGTAACTGGAAGGAACAGCAGAGAGCTCTAGCCTTCCTTTCCATTCCTCACCAGGCTTCAGAGTGATGGGCTTCTCGATGGATGCGGCCTCCACGCATAGCATATATTTGTACTCATCATCCCCAAAATCTGCCAGGGCTTTGGCTTTCCTGTCCCAAGGATTCCATACCACTGCATGGAGGAAAAAGATATGCCACCAAGGACTTCATCATAAGATTATGATTTCAATTTTCTATTTCCCTACCATTCTTCATGCAAGCAGTAAATATGATGGGAATCCTCTGAGGTTCAAAGAAGATAGAAGATAATAGGGGAAAAAAAGGAAAAGAGATACTAATATCATAACTCACCTGCATCTGGCAGGCCATCTTTTCGCAAAACAAATGTCCTTTTCTTTTCATGATCCAGAATTGCGATCTTGGTTGGCGTGCTTAAATATATCTTATGCACCTTTTTTGAACAAGAGCGATAATATTAAATGGCAAATTATAACAGCCTATATGACCATGTTGATTTACTTACTTCAGACTCAAATGTAATTGCATCTCCTTGTTCTGTGAAGCGCTCCCTTTCCTTCAAGTTGTCAAGGTAATCCATTGTCTCCAATCCTTCTACCCGCACTTCACTGAAACATCTACTTGAAATTTAGGTCCAAAAAAGTGGGCGAGGAAAAAAAGGATCATGAGACTGCATATTGCCAAAACTTTTTTTAAAAAAAAAAACAAACATTAGAGGTAGTGCTAAATAGGAACGCTTGACTATATGAGGATTCATAAAGACAACCCCAAGTAATTTAGACAAGGCTTGGTGGTTATAATTTTGGTTACTATTTGTTTCTAAACAAGCAGCACAAATTTACCAAGCATATAAGTGGATGAAATAATATAAACTTATGGTGAAAGATCTTTTTGGAAGAACAAACAATTTCTAATTGATCTAAGAAATATTAGCAAAAAGTTGGCAAGACAAATTTATCCTTTTATATATTTAAATTGGAATGAGGATAAGGAGAGGCAAAAGAGGCATGACTTGCTCATTAAAATGCTTAGCAAACTAGATATGATAGAGATTTAATGGTGTTAGTCTTCAGAAACATATGACTATTCTGTGTATGCCCAGATACTGTATTTGTATCCAAAATCTAATGTATGACCATGTCAACACTCATATTTGATTGGTGAACTTTGGTGTACTCAGCTGCGCAGGTGTGCGCACGCGCAAACATACATGTCCAGAATTTATCTAAAGTATAAATATGTCAATATCCAATTATGGGTGAAACCAATGTAGGTCAATCAGATATATTAGCTATATCCACATTCATGACTATATATGGATGGTGAACTGAATAAGAATGATTCATATCTATTTACAAGAAATTAATGGGCACTGAATAAACCCAAGCATAAACTCATATAGCCACTGTATTTTTGTTCATAATTTCCTTTGCCCTGATAATTTCTTTATACCAAACAACCGCCTCTAATGCTTGCGACCTCATTCTTTCAAACCCACAAAAAGAGAGATAGAGAGAGAGAACTAGAGCAAGAGATGATGCCCATTTACATATGACTTCCAAAACACATCTAGTTCCTTATGCATGGGATCTAGAAAAGCTCAAACAAAATCTCATAAAACCACCCTAGCAGGTTGTGTGCCCAGGAAGCATTTAATCAAGCAATTAATGTCAATGCCCCTTTCTCATCTTTCCTCTATTTTACTTGAACCTGAAAGCAGCCTGATCCACAATCAGGAGGTTTCAACTCAAGAACACCAGCATGGATAGATTACAAGGCCAAGCCATGCCTCTTTGGGATAGCCTACTAATGAGAAGCATCACTAACAGACCATGAATGCACACAAGGAATATGCACTTGCAAATCAGCTGTGAGCTCTGCAACATGAGCATGAATTCTATGATAGTAACGCTGCCAAAACCTGATTCTGCAAGGACTCAATTAGACGTATGTTCAGTGCTCTTTAGTTAACTGAGAGACAGAAGGGTGTAAATGACCATCCAGACAGAAAAGGTGCCCATGTTATTCCATGTGTTCGAGTTTGGACCCTGGAAATGACCATACAACATTCTAGAGGTTCGATATAGGATGAGTAGTCATGATTACCTATAAGGTCAGGACTCTTATTCAAATGGATGGCTGACATTAGTTATAGGAGCTAAAGTTTGAAGTTGTAGTTAAATATTATTTTACTTCTTTTTAAGATATATCAGTATTGAATCCAAGCTTACTTATTGACTTCAATAGATTAGATAATAAAACAGTCTAGTTTGTTATATAACTCTCTATTCTTACATTAAATATATCAAGTCCAAAAGCCCCAGAACACTTCATTCCTTTTCCTCTATTTTTTGTTCCGCTGCAACAAATTTCCGTATTGCTCAAAATGGTGAATGTTCATACAACTACTTAACTCCTTATGAATACATATTTATAAAAGACAAGGCACAAACATACAAGAAAGTTAGCAAGATTTAAGTGACAAACCTGATGTCAGAGACAGAAAAGTATGTGTGATATGCAAATGTAAATGAGAATGGTTTTCCATCGGTATTGGTGTTTCTTATGCGCGATGTCAGCATCAAATCTCCTCCAGGTGCCAGAGCAACTCTTAGACGAAATTCATAACTGCCATGATAGAAAATCAACAGTAGTGGTGCAGCGAAGCATAGAATGATGCAAAATAATGTGCAGTAAAGAACTTAATAGAAAGAAAATTAGACAGACATGATACTGATAGCTTGTGTATAATTTATTAACAAAAAAACAAATCTGAAGTCCATCAGCAATATAGCAACCTGTGAGGCCAGATCTTGAAGTCTTCTTCAGATGGTTTGAGGATTAAATCAATGAAAGTATTACTGGCACTGTTTGCTGGAAAAGGTGGCGGGTTAGTGTCGATCCTCCAAACCCTGTTCCTGGCAAAGCCATGCTGTTCAAGAATTCCATGGTTCCCAAACTGCATGTGCAGATGTTTTTTTGGCTGGTGATGACGATTAAAGTACAAATGAAGTGTAATTGGATCATAAATACATAATAAGAAATAGTCATACTTGAGGAAAGCATATTGGGATGCCCCCACGTATTGCCTTTGGAGGCTTGAAAAAAGCCTATAAATAATAAAAAGGGGGAAGTTAGACATGTATATCAGATGATCAAGAGCAAGATAAATGTCTGAATTAGCAAAACCATTAAATATAAGACGGGCAGCTCCCCTGATGTATATCTACCTAAGCACATGCTGTGTGAAGAAACCCTTATGTTGAACTTAATTCAATCTAAAGAAGGGACAACATCAAACCGACATTAAGAGACAGATGTTACATCTATCTCTGACTCCAATGACCATAACTAATTAGCCTCATAATGAGGTACTGTAAATAAAATGAAATCATGCACTTTGTTCACATGATGACCGCAAATTAGCTAATGAAACATAAAAAAGCCTTGGGAAGGGTACAAAACATTTGAACAGCAGTTTAAGCAATGAGGAATTTTCCTTCTTGTTTCATGGCCAAACCCTTCAAACAAGAGGATGATGGTGTCATGCAATTGTAGGCCACAAAGAGAAAGAGTCTAAATAGGAGTATCGTATTGACATAAAAAGAAGGCATAAGAGTAACTTTTCAAGATAAAGATGCAACACACTGATATATGCAATTAGAAAAAAAAGAGAGAAATAAGACAAGGAAAAAGCTATAATGAAAACAAAGATATTCAAAATATGCATAGGGTAGGGTTCAAAAGAGAAAAAAATGAACAGTTGGTTACGTAAAAGGAAAAAGACTTCAAAGCGTATGGTTAAAGCCTTGAAGGAGATATAGAAATAGAAGAAAGTGATACAGATACCCCTCATGCTCATGAAACATAGCCCTCCAAAAGGTCCATTACATTCACCATGAAATAGACAAATATCTATTAGTTATTATTTTTTAACCTCCAACTCAAACTTGAGATAACATCTCCATAGTAGAAGTTAAATATAACATCAAAAATAATACAATACAATCCCTAGAGAAACTGATCCTTAGTTGCACAAAGCATGAATGAGCATAGAAACAGCTCTTGGATGGCACCAAAGCAGCAAGTGGTGAAGCTAGGAAGTGATGGCAAGCAGGAGTGCTTAATTAATAAATGTTCGAGTAGAATGTATTTAAAACAGGCATAGTCATCCCAGGCATCCAATTAGGCAGCATGATAGCAATGAACATCTGCTAGATGGGGGGTTAATTCCCAAAACCTCAAGTACAAACCAAGGGTTCTAGTAGGGATGCATTCAGACAGCCTGCCTAAGGTCTACAGAATGACCTGGTATCCAGTGGGTTTTCATCAGCACCCATCCATTATCTTTTCATATTTCCTGCTCATGTACTCCCTCTAAATAAAACATAAGTATTTCACTAGTATTATATTATTTTTCTGGTAACAACTAGCATTATATTATTATAGCAAATTAGCAATAGTATTCAAATATGGAGGTTCCTGATGATACAATAAATAACAAGGATCATTTGAATATATGTCATCTTGTAGAACTTTCATGCACCTATTTTGTAATCCTCGGCAAAAAAAAAAGAACCAATGTTGGTACCTTGCTGCTGACAAAAAGCATCTCCTCACCATGGATATTTTTCCAAGATGTTACTTGACCTCCATACAAATACACCTGCCAAAAGACGAATGGATATAAACACAATATCAGAGTGGCTACTGCAGCCGCAACAACAACATAAGCATCTTTTTAGTTTCCATTTTATCAGGAAGTTGATATTAATCTAAATCATGCAAGTAACTTTAGATATAAACAAGTAATCCTTAGTTAAGAAATTTCAGCATAGAGCAAAAAAGACATGGCATGGAGCAGATATCCTAAATCATGCAAGCAACTTTAGTCATAAATAAGAAACCTGTAGTTGAAAAATTTGAGCGAAAAAAGAATGACAGAGAGGGGTTATCCAAGTTGTCAAAAATACTCAACAAGGCAAATGGAAGCAGGGTAGAGACCAGCAAGCACAGTATGCCTCCATTTAAAAGAATATCACCATAGGCAGCACAACAACAGAGTAACTGCTAGGTATAAAGCACCAAATTATGGGATATAAATATTCACATTTCAAGGGCTTTTTCACGTAAATGTAAGCTCTAAACCATTAAAACATGTTCCAACTAATTCATTCAAGAAGCATGCACATTACCAAAAACATGGGTATGTTAACGTGGTACATAATAAAATAAGATTAAGATTAACTATGCATATGAAACAAATTCATAACGACTCGTATATTCAATCTTTCCAAATTCTTTCATCTCTATATGCAAGAAATTCACATATTCAATACACATGATTGATTGAAGAGAGATTATTTGATGGATAAACGTGATCCCATCGATCAATGAAATATTTGAGATCTGCTTCTTGCCATTCTTTATTAACATGAACTCACAAAATAAACCCCCAATAGAGATAGTATGATCAGTGTTAAGAAATACAGACATGCAGACATTACACATCAAAATATTTGTGGACACAAAATACCAAGGAAATCAAAAGCACTAAGTGTAGTTTTGTTGGGCCAAGTGATCTCTAAGATGTGGTTGGCCTGTGCCAGAAGGATCAGCACTAAGACATGACCTCTTTACACAAACCATAAATGAAATTACCACTAAAATTCAATAAGATGTGCTGTTATGCAATCTGCAAATTGATAAAGTCCTGACAATAGAACAAGGTTAAATGCTCAATTGTAATTAAGAAGGAACGGATCCGAAAATAAAGGCTTATGAATCAGTTGTAAGTGTTGAGCAAAAACAAAATATGGAAAGCTACTTGGAAACGAAAATGGAAATGAGGATACTATGAGTCAGTTATCAGTTTTGAGATTAAAAAAATGGAGATATATACATATATATAAGCATTTCTAGTAAAATTAGAGGCAGGCAGATAAAGAGGAGAGACACTTCAAGGAATGTCATGTGATCGAAGCCTTCCTTGGCAACTTAAAGGAAGACTTAGTAAAGAAGGATCTGACAACGATAATAAAGCCCAACTTTTATGGGATAAAAAAAGATGTTGGTAATATTGAGGGTCTAAGAGAACATAATGAGTATGCATGGTAAAACTAGGAAGAGGACGAATATATTAGAGGAGAGAAGGAGGTTGCAGCAGTTAAGAAATAGTTTGGGCACGTGCAACAAAGCTTTTTTGAGGAGGCTCGAGTATAGGGGAATGCTTGAATTATTTCAAAGGGTCTTAGAACAAGCCAGACGGGATGGAGGTTGCAAGAAAGGATTACCAAATCCAGTAGTAACACCGGAGCCAACTCAAATTGTTATGGTGATGGGTTCTCGAATCATAAAGTAATATTTGAAGCACAAAAAATCATAAGGGGTATCCTCAGGAAAGAAGGGAATGTTAGAGGCATCATGATTGTAGTTAGCTTCACCTTAGTTTATTGCATCATAGGTAGCAGGGATGGTAGCAAGGCGAAACATCCAATATTATCATGGCAAGTATAAAACACAATTGTTTATGCATCTATAGCAGCAAAAGTAAATAAATAGCAGAGGGCCTTTATTTCGCAACATATCCAGTTTGTCCAATCTATAGTAGAACAAATCTATGGAAGATTGTTATAATTTCTTGTATCGTAATAACCTATAATTAAATAGCACTTGCATAGTAAGATATTAACATTCTTTGAGGATTTAAATTATGAAAATTAGTGATATTAAAAATAAAGATCATACAGATTTTAGACATTTAAACACATGAAGTACTTTTATGTGGATTAAATATCACATGGAAGAGATATGATTTCTTGTATGGAACATATTACTAGGCCAGAGTTCGGTGAAATTTGACCAAGTCTATTGAACAATGAAATTTACATGCTTAACATTATCCACGTGGAGTATGATTTCTCAGATTCAATCCAATATTAGACAATAGGTTGCTCTGACCTTTTAAAATTTTTCAGCCATATACTGCAGTCATAATAATAATAGATAGTGCTAAATTTGAAGGAGTATTTTCTCTAGAGACTGGTCATCTGTTGTACGCTTGCTTGGACGCAACCTACTAGCAAATGATAGCATGCTCTTTGACATTTTAACTAGGAACTCTCAAATCATGGAAAATAATAACAAATAACATTGTCAATAAAGTTGCGCAGAATTTGCATTCCAAAACCACGAGTCTACAAAAGAAAAGGACAGAAAAGAAACGCCCTTAAAAAAATGAATCTGTCCCAATTGTCCGATGATGTGACTAGTTGAAGCGCCAAATGGTTGGAACAACTTAGAACCATTAAGAACATACTTAACCTATTCACCCATCCCTAACCTTCCCTCATCTGCCTTCTCTCAGAATTTTCTGATAAAAGTCTTAAGATGGTCACCTCAAGCCAATTAAAAGCAATAATGTTTCTATAGCAAATGCATCTAGTCCTAGCTATGGCATCTTGCAACCTTTGGAGTTCTGAAGATTTCTCCTGTACCAACATTTGTTAAATCTGTAATCCCTGATTAAGAGTACTTCATCAGAAAGCAACTCTATTTTGAAACTAAGAATAATAATCAGAATTTAACAACAATAACAAGTTAGCTCAGAAATACTATATGCTTTTGTAAATACTGAAATGTTATCAGGATAAAAGGCGCTCAGTATAAAACCTATGATAAAAATCATACTTTTGAGGTCCGACATGACTTCCCTATGTCATACCTATCAATTACGCAAATATTTGTAGGATATATATGTATAGCACAAAAAAACAAATAGGCATAAAAGTTTCAAAAGGGATCTAAATATGGAAACTACCCAAGGAAAAGTAGTACTACTTTCGAAATGATAATCTAGGCACTCATAAAAGTTGCAGCAACTTCAATAAAAGGAAAAAAAACATAAAAGGAAACCAAACACTTGCAAAGCAAAACAAAATAGATGGGTCATCACAACTGAACTAGATCTCTCACAAGTGACCAAGCTTATGTCCATGAGCCTAATAATAATAAGGTATCTTATAGAAAAAAATAATGTCATAGTCAAATGTCAAGCTTGATAAGAATTTCAGCTAAAGCATCTCAAGGGGTTAATACTGCAATTCAGCAGTGCACCTTCACTAAGCCAAGTGCATGGACACGGTCGATGGTACTTAAACAACAATACCAGAAGACAGTTGCTATGCCAAAACATGTGCATTTACAGGACACAATGACTAAAATTAGTGAAGACCAGATAAAGTTCCAGACTTTCACCAGACATAAGAAGCATGAACTAAATATTGCCATTCTTTCTACCTCGTCATGAGACTAAAGAAAGCCATGATTAAAGAAGAACTGAGAGGTATCACCCAATCTAAGACAACTGCAGAGGACAAGGGAAACAAAGCCAACTTGAGCAATGTCCAAGACAAAGCCAGGGCACAAGACGTGTGACATGCCAAGTCCTGTATCTCATGAACCTTTAGCAATCCTGTTTTCCTATTGCTAGCAGGGAATTCCACTCAACAATTTTTTTTTTAAAAAAAAAAGATTTAGTCAGAGAGAAGCGAAAAAGGCCTCAAAACCATATACACCACTAGAAAAGAAAAGCAGCATCTAGCCAAAGAAAAAAAATGTGTCTATCAAAAAACAGTTATGATTCTTGGGCTGGATTCTATAAACTGTCCATTTCCAACCCCAGCAACAGCAGCAGCTATCCCAAGAACCAACGCATCAAAACACAGCAGCAGCCGCAGCCAGAACAGTTGCCAGCAACCAGATAAGGAAAACAGGAACCAAAAGGTCTAAAAATAGTTCAGACAAAAGGATTTCAAGAAAGACAGCCTGACAAACTCTTCTCCACTTTCTAGGCATTCCAGTGACAGATTAACTCACTCATTAAATTATATATATGTACCTTCAGGTTCACCATATATTAAAGAATAAAAGAACCCAACGCGGCACTTTCATCAAGATTATTTTCTTTTTTACAAACTCATAAAGATCAACCGCCCGCATGGTATTCTCCATCAACTATTTGTACACAAGATCAAGATAATGGAATCAGATGGGTTTTTTTGACATGCCATAACCAACGGCTGGCAGCAAGAAGACACATAGGCTAACGCAGAAATCCACGGATTTATCAAATAATCAGAAGAATTAACGAATTGACCTATCAAAAACGGCTAAAAAGACATCAGATCCAGCAAAACCGGAACAGATCGAGTTCTACCGCCACAAAACTCCAAGAAACGTTCTAGAATCCAAATTCTTTATCCAAGACATGTCTCCCAACTCGAATCCAAGAAAGGGATAAGCTCAATCAAAGAAATAAGAATTCTGAAGAAAGATTCGAGAGAAGGGAGTGGGAGAAACCAGACCTCGGCCGAACTCCCCCTGGCCTCCCTCAGCAAGACCTTGTCGAGGCCGTTGATGCCCTTGCAGAGCTTCACCGATGGCTTCCCCGCCGCCATCGCTCAAATCCCATAACCAGCAACCCTAACCCTAGCTCCCAGCAGTCTCCTCTCTCTCTCTCTCTCTCCGCCCGGCCGCCGAGACACTGAGGAAGACGAACAGGGAACGAGAAAAGGAGAACAAAATCTCTATCGGAGCTCCGCTGGACAATTTATCGGGAACGAGAGAGCGAGCGATGGTTCTACCAGGCCGCCAACAGGCGTATTCGAGGCGCTCGCCACCACACTTTAAATCGGTTACAATTTCGCGCACCGTTCAGACGAAACACCACGGATGAACCATTTCTTGGGGCCTCTCTTGGTACAACGCTCGCTAGTTTGGGTTTAGTTTCGGGTGTTAAAAGGACCGAGTGTTCCTTACTGGCTTACTGCTAGCAGCGTTCTACACACTTGGTCTCGGTACGATCAACCCTTCAAAAGACCCTATCCGGCCCACATTCCGTCAGAGGGTGCTTTCTGGGCCCTGGCGTCCTATAGGTCGGTGTATTTGAATTTTTTTTTTAATCTATCGGAACTACCAAGCAAACCATCCTGGTGGACCCCACAGAGTTTGTGACCGAGGAGCCGTATACGTTTCATGTTATCAGGAGTCCAATTTTCAAGTCAAATCTCAAGTGGAAAACTAATTCATGATATGGCGTTCACGACAAAGCATCAAATCAGTGGAGGAGAAGATCTCAACCGTCCATTTTTCAACGGTATCGCTGTATGTTATGCTTACCTGGGTTTTCTGGTGCGGGAGAAGGGGGGGACGCCCCTCATCCGTTGAGCCAGCAGTTTGTACGGTTGGATTGGGATAGAACAAAATGAGCGGTGGAGACAGCCCTACTCGTGGAGCTCACTGTGTACCACATTCCAGGACAAATAATTGCGTCTCTTTTCCGCATCCGTGGATTCGCCGCTCGAGCGTTGCAGAAGAAACCGCCTCCGGTATCCAGATATTTGTTGCGGAATCTCTCAAGATTGCACCGCAAATCGTAACCATGCGCTTCTACGAATAATCAGGATCGTTCGATCACTATCGAAGGGTCAGTTCTAGCAGCTCCCAGCTTCTTGTATTTGACGGATTTGGGCAGTCGGGCCATCGACAAGGACGGTTGAAATGATGGGTCCACCGTATGATCATGGACTCGGCCTAATCAACGGTGGACCCTCTGCCGAAAGTTTGAGATTAGACGCATGCCTTTTTAACTGTACAACGAGATGTTTGGGTCGGAGAAGGTCTGGTCGGTTGGGTTGGGCCCATCTGAAAATGAAAGAAAGGATGATATGTCGTAATTTAAAACTAGTTTCGTGTTCCTCCGTTTGATCATAATTTACATGAGCAACTGATCTTCCCAACCATAGTTTGCAACCCCAGGACTTGACCCTAGTTTCATCTCTAGGATTTGTCAGCTTACGTGTTGCACCATTATTTGGCAAGATACTAGATTATTGCCATCAACCATAACATAAGAAATGGCTTAGCCCTCCAGAGCAGCCATGCTATGCCGTCTCATGCAAGAACTTTCTTTCCAGATATTTTTTGTCGTGTAATTAATGGTGCATGATGTGGGCCACCCTGTCCATGCCCCGTGCCCCGTGCCCCGTGACCTTTGTACTCTACCAATGTAGTTGATGTGGACTGCCGACGTGGCCTAAGGGACACTACCTCAGTGGTGGGACCGACACAATTAGTAGGGAAGGCTCGTCGCTGTTTAAGATGAGCAAAATGGAGCCGTGCCTGACTTTGATGAGGATACTACCAACTCCAAGGAGAAAGCATACCAAAAAGCATCACATTGGACACCATATTTTCCATGAATTCATGAAGAAATCTAGGATCAAGACAAGACACAATGTTTGTCTGTACTAAGATTTGTTGCCAATATAGAGCCAGCTTAATCTCATATATCATCTGGCTTCATTCTATTAAACATACAATCATGGAAGGAAGGGGATCCCCCCACCACAAAAAAGAACAATTTAAAGGATGGCATCCGGTTCAAATTCCGTAAATGATGATGTTGATGTAGTAGTTTAAGATGACCTGACCTGATGAAGCCAATAAAGAGCAATCAATAATATGATGTTCTTCCCAAAAAGAAAAAGACAAAATAACATGATGTTCAAGAACCATAAATCATTACTAGAAGCTACAAACCATAATCCACTAATCAAAGCTATTTGAAGGGTTATTCCAATTATAAGCCTTGGTATCAAAGAAAGGTTTTCTACTTTTCTTAATGGAATATTTTCCCACCAGTTGAGTGTACTCTTCTTCTATGTGGTAAAAATTGTAAAACATAATACAACATCAATGCTACCATGCTTTAGCTTGCAGCAAAAAAAAAAACAGAAGAGACAGAAATAATAAGCACTGATACAAGTATCAAATTTTAAGAATCCAACTCCAGGCGTAGGCAACACTGGCATGAACTCTGAATGCCTTTCTAGCTCTGCCTCCACAGTAGAAGCTTCCTGATCTGGTTGAGGAAATAATAACAGGATGCTGGAGTTCTTTTCATCTATTCTCCAATGAGTGACTGTTTTTTATCCAAAATTAATGTATGTTGGGAAATCTTCGTTACCGAATTTGATCTGTGCTCGCCTTGCCGATGTTCTTACACTCCCGACCACCGGTCAAATATAATTGGGGTGCCAAAAGATATTTCTGTTTTGAAAGCAAGCCAACCTGCATTCATAGTTTGCAGCACAACAATCAATTCATGAATTGCTGCTAAGTTTCATCATGCATTTGCTGCACTCAGGAAAACATGCAAGCAAGGCTAGCAATGAAATAGTCCAGAAAAGAGGTATCCAGAGGAAGGCAGCAGCTTCAGAATCAATAGGTCTATCAAAATACATGCAAGCTTTCAAAATTACTCACAGTTTTGCAGGCCTTCATCTTACAAAAGGGAGACCAGATGGAACTTGCTGAACATATTCGTCATAGCGGGAACCAAAAAACTGCCTCAAGAAGAACTCCTCATATCTGTTCCTGATTGAAGGATTGGCAACTTTCTATAATAGCAACCCTAACTAGCAATCAAACTTTATTTCAATTATTTGTGCCGATAAGCATATCCAACACCATCAAGGTTGACCTTTAGCTCAAACCTTACTGGCAAATATTTGGGACACATATCACCCATCAAAATGAACCAACAAATGAAGTAATCAGACTTCAAACGTTATACTTGTCCAAATGGATACTGTATCCGAGTAGAGAAGAATTGCCAAGTGACAACTGCAAAAGCAATTACGCATGCGGGATTGCAAAGCATGACTTCGGTTCCAGTTGCCCAGATGAAAAAGCCACAATACCCCGGGTGGCGGATGAAACTGTTTAGTTTAAAATGTTGCAAAAGTTAGCAATCTTATTTGGTGATACAAACTTCTGAATTGCAATCAATAAATACTTAGGGCCTGCCTGGATGGCCAACCAGCTTATCCCTGTCATATCTCTTTACATGAGTGGGAAGGTTTGAAGGAATTGGAAGGATCATAAGAGTTCACAGATCCTGCAATTCCAATATATTCAGAATACTGAAAATCACTGTATAAACAGATTCTAGTATGCTGAAAATTGGGACTGGGAGAATGATGGCTTCCTAATCCCCCCTTTTCGCTACTTGGAGCAACTTCCAGCCAGCACAAGAGGTATCTCGTAGAGACGGTGACCTGACATCCAAACATTTGAGAACACAGGTGGACTCTAGATTCTCTAAACAACAATTGAAGTATGTGTTTCTGGAAAAAAAAAGAAAACATGTACAAAACTACGGCAGAATCCAAATCGAATCCTTTGTTTTCTACATGATTGTCTACAAGGAAATAACATCATGATGGCAAGAAAATGATGCATTGAAGCTAATTTAAGTTTGTTGCTCTAATAAACTATTACTTTTCCCTCCTAAACTACAACCTTCTATATGGACGGTTGTAACGTTTGCAGTTTCAGACTGCAGAAGATAAACGTGAACAAGTACAGTTCAAACAAACGCCTTCCACCAACAGGGGAAAAAGGTTTAAGGTTCTTCTTTGTTCCTGATTATTCTTAAAGCCTGCAATGTCCACACTTTGGGAAGGGAAAGAAGTTGTGGGCGCCACTTTGCAATTCCTTGATCAAGAAGTTTGATTGGAAGCATGACATACAAGAAGAATTGCAAGAAAAAATGGTAACTATTTCGAAGCTTTTCGATTCATGCCGACATAATTAAAGCTTCTACTGAGATTAAAACTTGACATCCCTCTTTCAATATAAAATAGTTTATCCATCAAATTTACTATGATGTTTTTGTTTCCAATTCCAGCAACAGCAATCTAGAAAATTAACTACATTTAGTGCCATCAAGTGGCCTAAAGTCAAGCAAGAATAATTAATCAAAATACTACATCTACAACCTTTTTTTTTACAGAATGAAGATATGATCACAACAGAGAAATAAATTTTCAATAAAAGTTATTCCAACAAGGATAGTCACAAACATGTTGAGAATGTTATAGGACACAGTGATTAACGGTTTAATAGACCCTCTATATTACACATGTAGTCAATTCAGATAGGGTATTTAAAAGTATGATCTAATCATATCAAGTACAAGCCTTTTATGATTATAACAAGCTTGTCGATTATAGTATGGAACATCAATAATCAATTACCGATAAATGCCATGAGTAATCAACTCATGGTTGTCTTCATGATAAGTTCTGATGTGGTGTGTAAAGGCATGGCGAGCCATTAGCACAGCACCTTTACGTATGAACTCCCCAACTATTACCATTACAAGACCAAAGTTGCTGATCCACATATATTCTTTCAACTCTGGAAAGAGGATAATCTCCATCATGTATTCCAGCAAAGCACAACTCATTGCAATGATATACTGTTTGCTAATCAGAAGCGCTGCATAATAAACACCTTGGTTACTAATCAACGTTCCAACAGGAAGAAATTTATGACAATTCATGTTGATCTCAAATAGCACATATAGAAATTATATATAAGCAGGCATGAAGGGTACTTCCCTATCTCCTCCTTTAAATGCAACATGTTGATCAAATATAAGAGATATATACTAAATTTCTCTATCTTCAACTTTCAGTGCCTTAAGAAACTATAGAACTGAATAAAAAAGGCTTTTGTTTTTCAAAAATCAATGAGATGCATTTCTCATTTATCGAAAAAAAAGAGAGGACCTTTCTTTGTTCCTCCTATAGTTTATATTGACTTATTTACTACATGTTCTACCAAGTTCTACTAGGTCACTTTTAGGTAAAAGCAATTGCCAATGATTTAAATCAACATGTATTTTGTCACGTACATGAAAGTTGAAATGTCCAGGCTTTTGAATTTCTCTTACTTTTTAATTGTCAATTTCGTTTGTACTTTGAATTAACAGCAGCCAAGATGACAAGTTAAACTTCGATAATCTAATGATAAAATAATGCATTCATTTAAAAAATAGGCAAGATAGATATACCATAAATGATAACTTATTTTCTCACACCATTTTGGAACATGTAATTTTTTTAAAAAAAATGTTCATATAAAATCACAGTATTTTGCCGGACTTGGTTACCTGCACATAATCTAGCTATGCAGGAAGGATTCAAATAGAGGAGGGCATCTAGTCAAAGAACAAAAAGAATCATGGGAAGCTTTAAGCAGCCCCAATTCCTAAAATCAGGCCAACTAATTCGTGCCAAATAGGTGATTTACCGTATCTCTGAAATATAGGAATAGTGGAAGCCATGTGCTCCTTCAATCACTCAATATCTCTATCATCTTGCCCATATTCTACCACCTATCATGCTTGAGAAGAAAATGCCAAGGGATAATTTGTTCGGGTATCTAAACAAATCCTTCGCAAAATCATGATTTACCATCAATGAACATCGCCCTGCCATTATTTTGGCCCATACTGAAATTATAAGCCATGCCATGGGGTCTTGGATGTGAGGGGTGCTAAAATCTTCCAATAAAATATGCACTCGTGCTTGGTTTGAACCAACCAATGACTATATGAGGTTCAAAGGCACTTCGAGTCTTGGCATACTCACCACCCTGCATCTACAATTGGTTATGATAAGTCCCTCCAACCAAAAGTAATTCAGCACCCACAAATTCCAATGTCCAAACTATTTCCTTCCTCTGGCTTGAGTGGTATTAGACCATAGGTTGGCCGATTGACAAGATATTCACAGCCTTAAGGCCTTGGGATTTTACTCAACATAACAACCAACTAGAATCATGAATCGACCATTTGCTGAAATCAGGAGGAATCTCTCCATGCATATAACACCATATAAAAAAAGATGCAGTGGCTACAGAAAAGCATCAACTTGAAAAATCTTCCAGACTTCTGTAGAAGATAAAATTAACAAAAAGATCCCCCATGCATAACTATATCTGATTAATTATTGACTTATTCCTTTTAAATTTGATGACAAGGAACCACCTTTTTTTTCCAATGCAGTCGTTAAAGGCAAAATACGTGGAAAAGACTCCCCTTTCATAGAATCTCTTTCATTCTCACTCTCGCTAGCAATTTTTAGAGGAAAAAGAAAAAAAGAAAAAAAACATAATGTTAGGCATCGCAAATCTTTGGATGAAAAAAAATATCGAATGACCCGATATTCTTGCATAGCATTATGCATATAACCACGTAGCTCTATAATCTGAGACAGAGAGGAACGAGATGAAGAGAGGGCGAGAGATGAGGCGTACAGCTAAGAGAAACGTTGGAGCGGCCGTGGAAGAAGATGGCGAGGGCGTACTCGGAGGCGTGGAAGAAGACGACGGCGGCAAAGAACTGGGAGAGCTGCCGGATGGCGGCGTAGCCCAGAACCATCTTCCAACCCCACGGGAAAACTCGAATCCCTTCTCCTGCGGTAGCGGATGCCATGCTAGGGCTTGGGTTTCTTGGGTTTATGGGCGCTCTCGCTCGACCGGACAAATTACGCCAACTCTTCTATTTTTTTGATGGAAAAATTACGCCAACTCATGGACCGGGGCGGTCGAGAAAAGAGGGTGCTTTTTACGCGCGCGAGCACCAACCCAAACAAAAAAAAAGAGCGAGAGAGGGAGAGTAAAGCATTGTAGAGTCGAAAAGCAGCGTCCTCCACCAAGAGCTCCACCTCGGACTAGATTCGGACTCCAACGTAATTGCAGCTGAGGCTACTAAGGCCCTATTTGGAAGAGCTGTTGGCAGTAGAGCTGTTGGAAATAGAGCTGTCTGAAGTAGAGCTGTTATAAAAAGCTGTTTGCTATTTGGTAACTACATTCGTAAAGTGCTGTGGTACTTTGTTTTGTGTTTGGTAAACAAACTGGGAAAGTACTTTTGTATGACAAAATTACCATAAAGGACATTGCATAGTATTATACAACAGAATATAATAAAACATAACATATATTAATACATAAATATACGATATAGTATAATATTTTTGTAATATAAAATAATATTATTATAATATAGCATAATAGTAATATAATTATTAGAGTAAATTAATATTTAGTAATATAACATAATATTAAATTATTTAACATAACATATTAATGTATTATGATATAATGTAATATATATTATATTTATAGTATAATACAATAATAAAGACATAAAATATTATAATTATTAGTATAAATTAATTTCTCATAATATAATATAATATTAAATTATTTAAAATAACATATTAATGTATTATAATGTAATGTAATATAATATAATATTTATAGTATAATACAATAATAAAGGTATAAAATATTATAATTATTAATGTAAATAATTAATAATGTTGAAATATATTTATTTATTATCTTATTTATTCATTCATTCATTTATATAAATATTTATTTATTTATTTATTTTATTTTTTAAATTTTCTTTTCTTTTCTTTTCTTTTTCCTTTTCTTTTTTTTTTTCTTCTCTTCTTCTCCTTCCTTCCTCTCCCCCGTTCTCCTTTCTTCTCCTCCCGCGCGGCCGGCGGCGCCGAAAGGGGGCCAGGCCGCCGCGGCCGCGGGAGGGGGCCGGGCCGGGGCCGGCGGCGGCCGCGGGAGGGGGCCGGGTCGTGGCCGGCGGCGGCCACGGCGGGCCCCCTGGGAAGTGCTCTCCCGCGAGGCCGACAGCGCCGGGCCGGGCCGTGGCGGACGCGAGAGGGGGGCGGGTCGTGACCGCCGGCAGCCGCAGGAAGGGGGAGAGGGAGGGGGTGCGACGGCGGGGCCTCGCAGACGCGGGAGGGGGGCCGTGGGACCTCCTTCTTCTTCGGCACCGTCCCTTTCCGTGACGGGGACATCATCGCCGGCGGCGGCCGCGGGAAGGGGAAGACCACCTGTCTTCCTCTTCTTCGGCACCTCCCCACCATGGGGGCGGGGGAGAGGGAGGGGGTGCGACGGCGGGGCCTCGCAGACGCGGGAGGGGGGCCGTGGGACCTCCTTCTTCTTCGGCACCGTCCCTTTCCGTGACGGGAATATCATCGCCGGCGGCGGCCGCGGGAAGGGGAAGACTACCTGTCTTCCTCTTCTTCGGCACCTCCCCACCATGGGGGCGGGGGAGAGGGAGGGGGTGCGACGGCGGGGCAGAGGGAGAGGGTGCGGCGGCGGGGGAGAGGGAATGGGGTTGGGTGGGAGAGGAAGAGACCGTGAGAATGTGAGAGAGAGGTTTTTGGGAGGAAATTTTTTTTTTTAAATGGGGGTATTTTGGTCAAAAATACAGCTTTCCAAAAAAGCTGAAAACAGCATTTTCGGAAAGCTCCAAATTGGAGCTTTCCCCCAAAAGCTGTTTTCAGCTTCCCGCAAAAGCTGAAACAGCTTTTCAGAAAATTTACCAAACACCATTTTTTAGCTAAAAGTACTTTTGGAGAGCCAGAAAGTGCTTTTTGGCCCTCCAAAAGCTCCCCCAAAAGTACTTAAGGCCCTGTTTGGGGAAGCTTTTGGCCCTCCAAAAGTACTTTTAGATGAAAAACTATGTTTGGTAAATTTTTCAAAAAGCTGTTTCAGCTTTTGCAGGAAGCTGAAAACAGCTTTTGGGAGGAAGCTCCAATTTGGAGCTTTTGGGAGAAAGCTGTTTCAGCTTTTTCGGAAAGCTATATTTTTGACAAAAATGCCCATATTAAAATAACATAATTACATAGTTTATCCCTGTATAAACCTAAAAATCTGCTGGAGCCAAGAACCCAAGCCGTCAGACTCCCTTCCGTAAGAAAAGGTATTTTTCTTTTCAATTTTTGTATGCATCTCTTGAACCACATTTTAGAAAAAAAAAATTTAATCCTTTTCTATATCTTCCAAAATCAATTTATTGTTTTTTTTTATCATCAACCTCGTGGCCCACGTTGAGGTCCTCCTCGAGCGTGGACCATGAAGAAGAGCCCCTGGACCGCGGAAAATTATTTTATGAAAAATTATGAAAAATTATTATGAAAAATTATTTTATACTAATAATTATAATATTTTATATCTTTATTTTTGTATTATACTATAAATATAATATCATATTATATTATATCATAATACATTAATATGGTATGTTAAATAATTTAATATTATGTTATATTATGAAAAATTAATTTATACTAATAATTATAATATTTTATACCTTTATTATTGTATTATACTATAAATATTGTATTATATTACATTACATTATAATACATTAATATGTTATTTTAAATAATTTAATATTATGTTATATTATGAAAAATTAATTTATAATATTAATTATAATATTTTATACCTTTATTATTGTATTATACTATAAATATTGTATTATATTACATTACATTATAATACATTAATATGTTATTTTAAATAATTTAATATTATGTTATATTATGAGAAATTAATTTATACTAATAATTATAATATTTTATACTTTTATTATTGTATTATATTATAAATATAATATATATTACATTATATCATAATACATTAATATGTTATGTTAAATAATTTAATATTATGTTATATTATCAAATATTAATTTACTCTAATAATTATATTACTATTATGCTATATTAACATAATATTATTTTATATTACAATAATATTATACTATATCGTATATTTATGTATTAATTTATGTTATGTTTTATTATGTTGTGTTGTATAATACTATGCAATGTCCTTTATGGTAATTTTGTCATATAAAAGTACTTTATCAGTTTGTTTACCAAACACAAAACAAAGTACCACAGCACTTTACGAATGTAGTTACCAAACAGCAAACAGCTTTTTATAACAGCTCTACTTCAGACAGCTCTACTTCCAACAGCTCTACTGCCAACAGCTCCCCCAAACAGGGCCTAAGCCATGTTTGGGGGAGCTTTTAGAGGGCCAGAAAGTACTTTCTGACCCTCCAAAAATACTTTTAGATAAAAAACTGTGTTTGGTAAATTTTTCAAAAAGCTGTTTCAGCTTTTGCGGGAAGCTGAAAACAGCTTTTAGGATAAAGCTCCAATTTGAAGCTTTTGGGAGGAAGCTGTTTCAGCTTTTTCGGAAAGCTGTATTTTTGACAAAAATGCTCATATTAAAATAACATAATTACACAGTTTGTCCCTTTATAAACCTAAAAATCTGCTGGAGCCAAGAACCCTAGCCGTTAGACTCCCTTCCATAAAAAAAGGTATTTTTTTTTCAATTTTTGTATGCATCTCTTGAACCACATTTTAGAAAAAAAAATTTTAATCCTTTTCCATACCTTTCAAAATCAATCTATTGTTTTTTTTTTATCATCAACCTTGCGGCCCACGCTAAGGTCCTCCTCGAGCGTGGACCACGAAGAAGAGCCCTTGGACCGCGGAAAATTATTTTATGGAAAATTATGAAAAATTATTATGGAAAATTATTTTATACTAATAATTATAATATTTTATACCTTTATTTTTGTATTATACTATAAATACAATATCATATTATATTATATCATAATACATTAATATGTTATATTAAATAATTTAATATTATGCTATATTATGGAAAATTAATTTATACTAATAATTATAATATTTTATACCTTTATTTTTGTATTATACTATAAATATAATATCATATTATATTATATCATAATACATTAATATGTTATG
This sequence comes from Phoenix dactylifera, assembly GCF_051530095.1. Taxonomy (NCBI): domain Eukaryota; kingdom Viridiplantae; phylum Streptophyta; class Magnoliopsida; order Arecales; family Arecaceae; genus Phoenix; species Phoenix dactylifera. The sequence goes on along the minus strand of NC_143200.1, from coordinate 24,843,964 downwards.
TTAAATAATTTAATATTATGTTATATTATAGAAAATTAATTTATACTAATAATTATAATATTTTATACCTTTATTATTGTATTATACTATAAATATAATATCATATTATATTATATCATAATACATTAATATGTTATTTTAAATAATTTAGTATTATTTTATATTATGAAAAATTAATTTATAATAATAATTATAATATTTTATACCTTTATTATTGTATTATACTATAAATATTGTATTATATTACATTACATTATAATACATTAATATGTTATTTTAAATAATTTAATATTATGTTATATTATGAGAAATTAATTTATACTAATAATTATAATAATTTATACTTTTATTATTGTATTATACTATAAATATAATATATATTACATTATATCATAATACATTAATATGTTACGTTAAATAATTTAATATTATGTTATATTACCAAATATTAATTTACTCTAATAATTATATTACTATTATGCTATATTAACATAATATTATTTTATATTACAATAATATTATACTATATCGTATATTTATGTATTAATTTATGTTATGTTTTATTATGTTCTGTTGTATAATACTATGCAATGTCCTTTATGGTAATTTTGTCATACAAAGTACTTTCTCAGTTTGTTTACCAAACACAAAACAAAGTAGCACAACACTTTACGAATATAGTTACCAAACAGCAAACGAATATAGTTACCATTGCTTAGAAACATCCAAGCTATGATATGTGACAGATTGGCCTTTTCAGACGAAGCACGTATACAAAAAGACCAATGAGGTTGTGGATTAAGTGGTAGGTAGCCAACTACTCTGAAAATGCTCTTTGAGTAGGGAAGAGAGAATTGCTTAGTGCATTCCAAGATATATTAATTTTTGATATTTTTAGTTATATCCATACCCGTATTAGATAATACATCCAGTTTAGCAAAAATAAAATAAAATAAAATAAAATGTTTAATAAATCAAAAAAAATATTTATCACATCAATTGACAAAGCAACTTTCGTGCAACTAGCTACATGAAAAGATCAGATAATAATTGTTGCTGGAAATTGGACCCGGGGGCCGCCGCGAAGTCGGGGAAGGAGGAGCTCCGCCGCCTGAGAGGGCGGACGGCGGGGCGCCGGCCGGCCGCGTCCTCCGCTGGGGAGTGGAAGAGAGCAAAGAGGGGTGGTGCGTCCAGTCCTGTCCTGTCCTGCAAAAAAGCCGGTGGCCGGGCTCCCCGGCGCCGGCCCTCCGATGCTTAAGTCAGAGGGGGAATATGTGGAGAGAGCAGGCAGGAGAGCATTTGGATAAGATAAAGAAGATGAAGAGGATAATGTCCTCAATCGTGTCTGTGCTGTTTTTTCGTGTTTTTTAATCCTCTCCCCCCTTTTTCCCCAGGTTCCCTTTTATAGAGGGATATTGTGTTACCCGGGAGGTGACAGGGGAATTTGTCCTCTTTTGTGATAATTGGACATGATTTGGCCCATTAATGGCGTAGTGGAAAATAAGGCCGACTCAGACCGAAACCAGGGAGTTGTCACGGTCGATCGGACCTTTTGGAGTCGTTGAACCGCCGGCCGTGGTAGGCCTGGGGTCTGTGAATGGTAAGTGCATTTATTACCGAATGAACCGACGGTCAGGGAGAGCCATACGCTTTGATGGTTCAGTGATCCGGAGATCGTCTTGAGCCGTGTTCATTAAATGACTGAGTGCATTGGAGACTTGAGGGAGTCTCATGCATTAATGGCAGGTCGTGCCGAATACCTGCGGAGATCTTATACCTTGATGGCTTGGAGATAGTGGCAGGTTGTAGTAGAGTCGCGTGTATAGCCGCCGGACCTTTCGAGAAAGTTTGGCGGGGAGGAGTATTAGTTAAGGCATCGGCTCGGCAAGGGTGCCGAGCCGAGCTGGTCGCCCAGAGGGGCGCCCTGTGGCGGGGTTGCTTCTAGTACTTCTGGTCGACGCCCTTTGGGCGAGCACCTTCTAGCCGAGCGCCTCTATTTGGCGCTTTTTCTCTGGTCGGCGCTTCCTAGTTCGAGCGCTTCTCTGGTCGGCGTTTTCTGGTTGGCTCTTTCTAGCCGAGCATCCCTACTTGGTTATTTTGGTTGGGCGCCTCTTGGCGCTCTCTCTGGTCGGCGTCCTTTAGTCGAGCGCCTTTCCGGTCGACGTTCTCTAGCCGAGCGCCTCCGTGGCGGTATGACTTGGGGTTTTTCCCCCAACACTACCCCCCGACTTCCGAGTTCCAGTTGGCTAACAGCTGGAACGTGGGAAGTAGCTTCAGTTGGGTCATTACGGATTCCGAAAATCCTAATTTATTGCGTATTTTGAATTATCGAGCGCTTTGAGGTGCCTTTAATAGGCGGCGTCTCTTCTTTCCCGAAAAGTCTCATTATTGGGACACTTTTTGCGAAGCGTCCTCGCGTCGTGGGCTCATGATGGGGCCGCACGATCCGATGGGGCGCTTCGGCGTCCGAAGCGCTAGCCCTAATTAAATGCGTCGTTCTGTCTTTTGGACCGACACGCGTCGCCATCTAAACAGGATACAGCATTTTTCTCGCTGATCCGGGCCGTTGGGGAGGTCTATTTAAACTCTTCCCTGGTCCTCTGTCCTCTTTCTATTGCCTTCTGCTTCTAGCTTTCTTCCTCTCAGCCTCTCTCAGTCCGAAGTTCTATTCTCCGGCGTTTTCCCCAGGTCGTCCTTCTTTTTTGATTTCTTTTTCTTTTTTGCAATGGGTTCTCTTCCCAGTGAGGTCGAGTCCACCATGAGCATCCTGGAGGTCGAAATGACTGAAGAGTGGTTTTTTCCTCTTCACGGGTTCCGTTTGGAGCCCGCCAGGCGAAGGGATCGGATAACCGATCCTCCGGTAGGCCGGATTGGAGTGCACCTGGAATCACTCTGGGCCGGCCTCCGATTTCCTCTTCACGGCTTCGTGGATGAGTTGCTGACGGTATGCCAGTTGGTTCCGGCGCAACTCACTCCGAATGCCTGGAGGACAGTGATGGGCTTCCTGTCACTGTGTTTACTGCAGGGGATTCCGACCTCTGTCAACGTTTTCCGGTGACTTTTTATCTTTAAGTCGAATCCGGGAGACGGGGAGTGGCTTTACATCGCCCTTCGGGCGGGTCAGCCACTCTTTCATGGTGCCCCCTCGTCCATTCATGGCTGGAAGGAGAAATTCTTCTTCCTTGGTTCTGCACAGTCCTGGGGGTTTGACCCCCGGTGGGGACCGGCTCAGCTCAAGTCCATCAACAAACCCCACAAACTTTCTCCACGTGAGCAGGGGATCCTCGACGCCATCCGCAGCCTCGGGTACGGCATCTTACTGAACGGCCTCATATGTGAGGACGCTTTGGTGAACGTGGGCTTGAGCTCGGCACGTCCCCACGGTAAGGGTAGTTACAGTATCTCTTTTCATTTTCTTACTGTTCTAATGTTCTAATCCTGTTCGCCTTTGCAGATATCGCAAAGATGGTGACGAAAAGCGAAGTCCTCTACGCCCGCTTCCAGAAGAGGGCAGCCGAGCTCTCGGGCGAGCCCACCGAGCCGAGGAAGAAACAGAAGGCCTCGGCGACCCCAGCGCCCCCGGCGCCCCCGGCGGCAGCGGTGGCCGAGGCGGGTCCTTCTCGCCCCGCTCACTCCGAGGCGGGCCCTTCTCAGCCCGCGCGCCCCGAAGCTGGTCGGAGGGAGGGCGCGGATTCCGGGGGCTCGGGCTCCAGAGGAGCCTCGGTGGCGCCCCCATGCCCAGCGCCTTTAGCGCAGATTCCTGGTCGGCAGGACGCTTCAGTTGCCGACCAGGGGAGGAGTTCCGCGGGTCCCGTGCTTGCACGCCCCGCTATAGTTGTGCGGCGGTCAAATCAGCCGCTCGTCCGACCCCAGCCCCCTAGCTCCGAGCCGGGGAGCAGTCAGGGAGCCTTTGGGTCGGCTCCGCCTAGGCCAGCCGATGCTGGCCTTCCGGGCCCATCGGGCTCGGGGGAACGGGTGCCCCTTGCACCCACCTGCTCAGTATTCGAGGGTGATTCGGCCCTCGAAAACCCTCGAGTAGCGCGTGAGATATTCCGGGTCGCGCTGCTCCCGGCCGACCGGGCCGCGATGCAGTCCATGAGCTACAATGCTTTCATGGACATTACCCGCTGCAACGCCGTCCGGGTAAGTAAAATTTTCCACCTGTGTAATCTGTATAGGTTTTCTACTAGTGGCGCCTTATGTTTTTCTTTTCGTCTCTTTTACAGCATTTGCACGAGACGGAGATGCTGATGCACCTAGTCCAAGAATACCGGGAGAAGGCCCGGAGGTGCCAGCGCGGTTATGACGAGGCCCAGGCGAGGTACCTAGCCGCCGAGGCGAAGTACCAAGCCGCCGAGGCCGAACGTCAGGTGCTCCAAGGAAAAGTTGGAGCATCCGAGGAGGGAGTCCGAGCTCTGACCGCCGAGCTCGAGGAGGAGAAGGGCGCGCATGCATTGGCGAGGTCCGAGCTGCGCGCCGTAGAGGCTCGGTTGGCCAAAGCCGAGGAAGTGCTGGCCTCCCGTGAGCAGGAGGTGGGGAACGCCCGCGTTCGCCACTTAGAGCTCGAGCGGGAGCTAAGGGACCTCGAGCGGAAGGCCACCTATCATGAGGCTCGGGAGCTCGAGGCTCGGGAGCAAGCCCAGAGCGCATTGGCGCTCTTTCGTGAGTCGGAGGAGTTTCGCGACCTCCTAGCAGAGGAGGGCGTGAACGGGCTGATTCAGGGCTTCCGGGACTTCCGGAACCAGCTGCGGCAGCTCCTCCCGGATTTCGATGTGAACCTGCTCCAACCAGGAGCAGGGGTCGAGAGGCCAGAGGCAGAGGCGGAGGCGGAGGCAGAAACTCCTGGGGCCAACCAGGAAGGTTTGGCCGAGGCGACCGAAGCCGCCCCCGAGGCTATTCCCGTTGCTGCCGAGGCTACCGAAGCCCCGACTGCTGAGCCTGCCACTCCCGACGCTGCTGAGACCGAAGTCGTCGAGCTCGAGCCTTGATATAACTTCTGTTATTTTTAAATCGGGACGGTCACGACATTTGTAAGGGCCGAGCCCGAATCCTTGTACTCAGCCTGCGGGCTTTTTTGAAATGAATACATATTTTTGGAAACCATTCTGTTATAGTCCCAAGTTTTTCTACTCGGATCCATTTTAGGCTCCAAGGAGATGGGCTCTATGGCCTCTAATTTCGCCCGCCACAGGGTTTGGGTTTAGGTTCAGCTTGCCGAGCTTCATTGCTCAGTCTTTTGATCAGCGGCATAACAACGCTTATGCCAAAGGGATTTGGGCTCGGAGAGTCTTCCCGAGCTTAGTCCAGAATTCGACCGAGCCCTAAGGCGGTCTCTAGGACTTAAATTTTAGCGAAGTTAGTGAACTCTGGGTCCGAGCCTTGAGTTATCGGGGCGGACCAGATTCTTTTCCAACAAATGGGTTGAATACTCGTCAGCTTGTGATGGGGATTCACCATAGTATAATAGTTTGGTGTCGTGAGCATTCTTTCGCCGAGGCGATTGAAAATGCTCTTCTGCTCGGAGTCCGTTCTTTAAGGACGTCGGCAGAGATCCGAGGACAATAGATAATGTAGAAACGTTAATGTAAAAAACATAAATGGGTACCTTGTACCGTGAGCGTCCCTGTGCCGAGGCGACAAAAGACGCTCCTCTGCTCGGGGTCCGTTCTTTGGGGACGTCGGCAGAGAAATCCAAAAGCAGATAAGATAATGTAAAAATATTAAATAAATGGGTACCTGGTACCGTATGCGTCCTTGCGCCGAGGCGACTAAAGACGCTCCTCTGCTCGGGGTCCGTTCTTCGAGAACATCGGCAGAGAAAAGTCCAAGAATAGAATAATGTAAAGACATTAAATAAACGGGTACCTGGTACCGTATGCGTCCTTGCGCCGAGGCGACTAAAGACGCTCCTCTGCTCGGGGTCCGTTCTTCGAGGACATCGGCAGAGAAAAGTCCAAGAATAGAATAATGTAAAGACATTAAATAAACGGGTACCTGGTACCGTATGCGTCCTTGCGCCGAGGCGACTAAAGACGCTCCTCTGCTCGGGGTCCGTTCTTCGAGGACATCGGCAGAGAAAAGTCCAAGAATAGAATAATGTAAAGACATTAAATAAACGGGTACCTGGCACCGTATGCGTCCTTGCGCCGAGGCGACTAAAGACGCTCCTCTGCTCGGGGTCCGTTCTTCGAGGACATCGGCAAAGAAATCCAGCGATGGAGAACGAGCCGAGCTCGTCGGCTGAAGCCGGCGGACAGCGAGCCGAGCTCGTCTTGGTCAATAAAGACCGCATCCCAACGCATCGGGGCATCCCGATAAACCGCGGCATCTCGACGTCTCGAGGCATCCCGGCCGAGGTCGAGGTAGGAGCACGAGCCGAGCTCGTCCGGTCAGAGAGGACCGCTACTCAATAGGCGATGGAGCACGAGCCGAGCTCGTCCGGTCAGAGAGGACCGCTACTCAATAGGCGATGGAGCACGAGCCGAGCTCGTCCGGTCAGAGAGGATCGCTACTCAATAGGCGATGGAGCACGAGCCGAGCTCGTCCGGTCAGAGAGGACCGCTACTCAATAGCCGATGGAGCACGAGCCGAGCTCGTCCGGTCAGAGAGGACCGCTACTCAATAGCCGATGGAGCACGAGCCGAGCTCGTCCGGTCAGATAGGACCGCTACTCAATAGCCGACGGAGCACGAGCCGAGCTCGTTGCCGGTGGAGAGCGCGCCACGAACTCACGAACATCTTCAGGGAGCCCACGTAGGTACTCCATCATCCCGAGGCACCGGGGCATCCCAACCGTGGTCAGGAAAGAAGAATAAACCTGATGGCATGAGATAATCAGGAGAATTGGTGAGCTCGGAATAAGCACGCAAACCATCAGTTTATTGTGAAATGAAATTCATAGAATGAAATTCAATGGTTGAATAATGGGGAACCCCTTAGGGTTCTACTGGTGGTACACGCGGAGATTTTCAGAGCTCCAACTCCGCGGAATGGGAATCCCGTCTAGGGACTCTAGCTTATAAGTCCCGGGTCGGCGGATGCACGTGACTCGGTATGGTCCTTCCCAATTCGGGACCAGCTTTCCTTGCTCAGTTGGTCGGGAGGCTTCAGCTCTTCTGAGGACAAGGTCCCCTGGTCTGAAAGATTTGACTTTGACTCTGGCGTTGTAGTATTGAGCTGTCTTTTGCTGGTACCTTGCCATACGCACTCGGGCGGCCTCCCTTGTTTCCTCGATCAGGTCGAGGTTGCCTCTGAGCTGCGAAGAGTTGGAGCTGGCATCATGGTGCTCAACTCTTGGAGAGGGGAGCCCAATCTCCAGTGGAATGACGGCCTCCGTCCCATATGTTAGGTTGAAGGGAGTCTCGCCGGTGGGGACGCGGAACGTGATCCGGTAAGCCCACAAGACATTGTACAGGTCTTCGACCCATTGTCCTTTAGATTTGTCGAGCCTGGCTTTGAGACCCTGCAAGATAGTACGATTTGTTACCTCGGTTTCTCCGTTTGTCTGAGGATGCGCGACCGAGGTAAAGCGGTGGTCAATGCCAAGCTCGGAGCAGAACTCTCTGAAATGGATGTTGTCGAACTGGCGACCGTTGTCAGAGATAAGGATGCGGGGAAGCCCGAATCTGCAAATGATGGACTTCCAGACGAAATCCCGCATCTTCTGCTCGGTGATCCGGGCGAGGGGCTCGGCTTCTACCTACTTTGTGAAGTAGTCGATGGAAACGACCAGGAACTTTCTTTGCCCGGTGGCCAGTGGAAATGGCCCTAGAATGTCAATTCCCCACTGGGCAAAGGGCCAAGGAGAGCTGATAGAGGTCAAAGGAGCCGAGGGCCGGCGCTGAACATTGGCGTTCCTTTGGCACCGGTCGCATCTTTGGACGAAATCCATAGCATCCTTCTGGAGTGTCGGCCAATAATATCCTTGGCGCAGAATTTTATGGGCCAATGCTCGCCCTCCCAGATGGTTTCCACAAATCCCTTCGTGGACTTCGCGCAGGGCATAATTAGCTTCCGTTGGGCGAAGGCATCTGAGGAGGGGAGAGGTGAAGGATCTCCGATAGAGCTTTCCCTCGTGTAGTATGTACCGGGTGACGAGGCGCTTGATTCGGCGAGCCTCTCGTTCATCAGCGGGAAGGGTTTCGTCTTGCAGATAGCTGATGAGTTCATCCATCCAGCTTGGCTCGAACTCGGTGCAGAGGGTCTGCTCGGGCTCGTCTGTGCTGGGCTTTTGGAGATATAACAGTACTGCCTCTTTGGGAAGCTCGCTCATGCAAGAGGACGCCAGCTTTGATAGCTGGTCGGCCCTGAGGTTCTCCGACCTGGCAACATGTTGAATATGAAAGGATTCCAAGGTCGAGACGAGATCCCGTACCTTCTGAAGATACTTCTGCATGGTCGGGTCTCTGGCTTCGAAGCCGCCCACAATTTGGTTGACGACGAGCTGAGAATCACTGATCGGTTATTTCAATTTTGAAAATAAACCACGCAATAGCACGTATCCTGTAGGACAGTGATTACGGGTGTCGGTCCACAGGGATTGGAGACAAGTTATCATTCCTAATTAAATAATTACTTCAAAGGGGATAAGCTAGAGTAAATGATAAAAACTAAGAATTAATATGGGTGTAGTAGTATGAATTATCTATGGAGAGAGGTGTTTAGGGCTAGATTCCACCGATAGATTTATATTCGTGACGCTTTCAATGATTGAGTTGTATTTAAGACTTGATTGCTTCCGACTACAAGCCAAAGCAATCATAAAAGAAAATTATGATTAATTCCCAGCATGAATCATCTAAGTCTAGCACAAACCATCTACTCTAACGATAAGCATGACCTGTCTAACCTAGCATGATGCATCTGATCATTAAATCATTAAACATGAAATCGATGTCACATGAATATCTCCTCCAAACCACAGGTGTTGGATTCGATGAAATAGATCAATCTATATAAAATATTTTATGCAAGACAAATAATTCATATAAATTGGATAAATCATAAAGATCAATTGATAAATTCTTCATCATGCAACACTCTTACAATACAAACTCAAATCAATAAAAATGAAACGAATACTCCTCTATGGCTTCATCAAACCCCTAAACCGAGGCTCAGCTGCTCATGGTGCTTGTCATCTCCATTGGTTGGCTGAAGAACTCCTTTGCCATCCGCCTCAAACCCTCTCTCTTTTCTTTTATTCTTTTTTTTTTGGTTTTCTTTTTCTCTTCACTGAAACAGGGGGTCTCCCCTGTTTTTCTGTTAAACCGAGCCCCCCCCTTCTCCTCTGCCGTCCTCTTCTTATAGCTCGCCGAAGACCAGCGATGGATCCCGAGAGAGAAGGAGGGCGTGATGCTGGGAGGATGATCTCGCGGAGGCTTGATTCCTGTTGCACGCGAGGGCGTGATGCTGGGAGGATGGCATGATCTCGGGCGAAGATGGGGATGAAGCTCGAAACGGGTGCCGATCCGGAAGGAGCTGGGTTACCGTCTCGTTGAATGCAGTTGGCTGGGATCGCGGTGAAGGCTGAATCACAGGGATTGGAGCTGGGAATCGATGGGATCTCTTCTTGGAACGAATCCGGGTGAAGCTCGGGATGGCTGGCTGATTTCCGACTGCTGGAAGGTGGAACGGGTGGCGGATGGCATGCGGTTGATGCGGCTGGCACGGAGCTGATGCGGTGGTGCTGGATCTCGGTTGAAGACGCGGGCTGTGATGGCGAAGGGGCTGGATCTTCGCTGCTGGGAAGAGTCGACCGCACGGGCACGGTGGGCACGCGGCTAATTGCGGCCGACTGGAATCACGGAGGACTCGTCGCCGGCAGATTTGATCGCGGGATCGTCGGGAGGGAGCCGCGGACGGTGGGCGGCCGCGGGATCAACGGGAAGACGCCGGAGGGGGCGTCGGTGGGCACGCGTGAGCTGTTCATCGGGGGAGGAAGAAGATGAACAGTGAATGAGTTTTTTTTTCTTTTCCTAACACTGTTCATATGAACAGTGTTTTCACGGAACACTGTTCATATGAACAGTGATTCCAGTAATTTTTCTCCAAATTACTGTGGATATTTTATTATTATTTTTTTAATTTTAAAATTATGAATTTTACACGAAGGTAGGTACGAAATTGGTTGGGAATTGGCTTTGGATTTGAGATGGGTCATGATCGTTGATTTGCTTGAACTTGTTCTCGAGCCCAATGTTATTTAAATTTAATTCTTGCTAAGCTGCTTCAGATCGAACTCGACCAGACAAGACTAAAAACCGGACCGTGACCTAATAAAAAGGGTTAATCAAACCTTTGCCCCATACATAATTAATTATAACTTTCAATCGAATCAGGACCAAAACCCATTTAATTATAAGCTTAGCTTGATTACAACTCTATCAGGTTACCAAATCGGGTCAACACAATCTCCTCCTTATATGTTTTTATGAAATTTTCATGAAAGATTGCAAACAAGAGAGAGACAAGTTCAGAATCTAGTTTAAGAGAATAATTACCATATTTTAAACTTACTTCAATGTTTGTTCAATTTCATGGTAAAATATGTATTTATCAGTTTAAAAATATTGATAAGTGCTATGGAAAGGTAACTAAATTATAAATTATTAAGCACTTATCACACCCCCAAACCTATATTTTGCTAGTCCTCGAGCAAAATAAAATTAGAAAAGAAAAACTCTAACTCACTTTCGCAGGCATCGCGATTGCATTTACCATATGCAACAAGGCTTTAAACCCCTAGGTTACCCTAGTGGACGAGTTATAGTCTCGTGAGGGTTTCCAGTGAAGATACCCACAAACTTCTAAAATTTTATTATTATTATTATTATTATTATTATTATTATTTATTTTTTTATGGTTATTATTATTATTATTTTTATTTTTTATTATATATATATATATTTAGATCGATTGATCTATGAAGTGAAAATCAAATTCCAAATGCATACTAGCTAAGATTTCCAAAAACTCTCTTTTTTTTATTATTATTATTTAAGATACATAAATGATAAGAATTTCAAAGCACACACGGTTTTATTTACTAAGTCAGCCCAAATTCTAGGTTAGTATGCAATCTAAGTTAAAGTCATTAAGTTTCCTTTTAGGGAGTTGTAAGACTTATTTATACTGGAGTGCTCGGTGAAATCTGGACCGTACACAAGCTAAGGGTTCGGATCTCCAAAATATTGTTAATACTAGTAGTTTCCAAGGATTGGTCGAAAAGACCTACTCACTGATTCAAAATCATCTTATCTGCAGGATTTCGAGAGTTGTGGATGTTTACTTTAGTACCTCACGGGCTTTATCTGTAATATTCCAGTTTACTCGAATTTTTACAACGACGGCTTTCACACTATTGTCTTTTCGGTCAATACAACATTTTTTTTTCTTTTTTTTTTCTTTTTTTTAAGAAAGATATATAAATTGTGCACTTTTACTCTTGTGGTGATTTCTCCGTGTAACGAGCAATCAGTCGACAACTCTCACACCAGTTGGCATAAGGTGTCGGGCATCAAGACTCCCCTACGGACTTATGCTCGGAGTCCTCATCACAAGCCCACTTGATCTTTGACAATAGGTAGCCCTTTTCGATGTTCCTGACTAAATCCATTTTTATTGATATTTTTTTTTTTTTGGATTAGATAAGTATGATTCATCAGGGTCCAAGGTTGCTACCATACTCTCAACATAATGTCGAGCCTAGACCTTAGAAGAGTCGGCCAGTGTGTAGTGAAATTCCAAAGTATTAATTAGCTTACAACTCCCTAAGAGAGACTTAATAAAAAGAACTTAAATTTGTATTACTTCCCACTAGTCATTGGGCTTTTTAGATTTTATATACCTTGTGTGTTTATCACTCTCGCATAAATGTATATAAATTAGGATTTTTTTTAACAAAAACCTTTTTTTAATTATTTTATAAAAAAATGAAAATAAACATATTTTTTTAAAAAAAATATTTTTATTTTTTTTAAAAAAAAATGATTTTTTATTATTATTATTTATTTTTTTATTTATTATTATTATTATTATTATTATTATTATTATTTTTGGATGAAAATCAAGATGAATACCCCCAAACCTAAACCTAATATTGTCCTCAATGTTAAGAAATAATCTAAGAGAATTGGGTTGCCTCCCAACAAGCGCTAAGTTTATTGTCTTCAGCCAGACACAGTCAGGTAGTTTTTGCATCTCCTTTTATGGGTTCATCTATTTTGTCTATCATAAAACACTCAACTTTCCTCGCGGGTTGGTCGTCTGCATTGAACACATTTAATTTTACCTTCATGTTCCCAAATGATATATTCATTACCCCCGTTCTACAATTTATGCACGCATTGGCTGTTGCTAAAAAGGGGCGCCCAAGGATCACGGGGATTTGTTTCTTAGGATTAGGTTCATGTTCCATATCAAGGACAATGAAATCTACTGAAAAATAGAATTTGTCTACCTTGACAAGAACATCTTCAATTATCCCACGTGGTGTTTTTACAGATCGATCAGCCAATTGAAGAGATACCGAGGTTGGTTTTAACTCACCTAACCCAAGTTTCTCATAAACTGAATAAGGTAAAAGGTTGACACTTGCCCCTAGATCTAAGAGTGCTCGATCAATGAAATTATTTCCTAAGACACAGGAGATGGTGGGAGCACCAGGATCTTTGAATTTCGGAGGGGTGTTGTGTTGGAGAATAGAACTCACTTGATCAGTTAAGAAGACCTTTTTAGGCACATGTGTCCTAGATTTTCGCTTTTGTGTACAAAGGTCTTTGAGGAATTTGGCATAGGAGGGAACTTGTCTAATAGCATCAAGAAGCGGAAGGTTGATTTTCACTTGTTTGAAAACCTCCATTATTTCCTCTAGTGAAGTTCCTTTTTTGCCAAAGGGAGAGGGTGAATTAAGAGCTTCAGGATATGGGGCCTTTGGGATATGAGTTTTGGCAGAAGGTGGACTAGGTGAAGAAGAAGAAGAAGGTTTTTCATTTGACACATTTCTATCCTCTTCTTCATCTTCCTTATTGTTGTTCTCCCCAATCTTATTGTCTACTACACGTCCACTCCTTAGGGTAGTCAAAGCATTGGCTTGTTCATGATGAATTGCATTTAGTTGATTTTCTTGAGCCATGTATTGTCCCCTAGGATTACTTAGTGGTTGGCTTGGAAGCTTTCCTTCCTCTCGCTTGTTTAGTGCATTAGCTAGTTGACCCATTTGGGATTCTAGCTTGGCGATTGATTGCGTATGAGAGTGCACTAATTGTGTAATGGTTTCCAAACCTTGAAGGGCGTTCAACACTTTCTCCTCAAAGGCTGTGTTTCTTTGGGGTGGAGGAGGAGTGTGTTGAAATTGAGTCGAGGGACGGTAGAGATGAATATTTTGTGGAGTTTGAAAATTCTGAGGGTTTGGAAAGTTTTGGGAATAAGGTTGGGCAGTATTCGAAGCTTGCTGCTTCCAAAAAAAGTTTGGATGATTTCGCCATCCCGGGTTATATGTATTGGAAAATGGGTCATTACCCGGTCTAGGCAGTGTTTGAGCAGCATTGATCTGTTCTTGCACGAGTTCGGGGAATTGGGGCGCTGAAGGGCACTCATGAATAGGGTGGGATGGGCTAGAACAAATAGTACACACTTGTGCTTGGGAAGAGTTCATGTAATGCCCACCTATCATCAGTTGGTCAATCTTATGGGACAATGCATCTACCTTGCTAGACAGGTCCATAGAATGACTTATTTCACAAATGGTCCCTTTTCTTTGAGAACTCGGGGGTGCTTGACGAGAACATGAAGCATGGTGGAGGGAGTTTTCATTTAGATTTTCAAATAATTTCCATGCTTCATGCTCATTTTGAAGCATGAATGTCCCCCCACATGCGGCATCAATCATCTGACGGTTTCGTTCAGTCAATCCGTCATAGAAGCATTGCACTAGCTGCCACTTAGGTATTTGATGATGTGGGCATTTACGGATTAGGTCCCGAAATCTCTCCCAAGTTTCATGAAATTCTTCTCCCTCAATTTGGGAGAAGCTTGTAATAGCACGTCTAAACTGGTTCGTTCTTCCTATGGGAAAGTATTTTTTAAGAAATTCTTGTTGCATTTGCCCCCAGGAATGAATCGAATTGGCCTCTAAAGAATTCAGCCATTGCTTAGCTCTATCTTTAAGGGAGAAGGGGAATAATCTAAGTTTCAGAGCATCATCAGTGAAATTTTGAATCTTGACAGTGGTGCAAATCTCAAGGAATTCATCTAGGTGTTTATATGGATCTTCATTGGTGAGCCCATAAAAAGATGGAAGCATTTGGATCACACTAGACTTTATTTCATATTGTACAGCTGCTACCTCAGGTAATCGAATGCAAGATGGGGAAGTGTAAATAGTGGGAGTAAAGTACTCCCTCAGGAGTTTGGGTTGTTCTTCAGCCATCTTAAGAGGTGGGGATGATCCTAATATTTTGATCTTAGCTCGAATGTTCCTAAGGGTTCGTTCTATTTCAGGGTCAAAAGGTAATAGGTTTTGTACTCTAGAACGACTACCGTGCATACACTAGTACTCGATCAATCAAGCATGCAATAAAAGAGAAAAGCATATCAATCCTAGTCTTTGACCTAAAATCACTAGACAGCTCCTAACTGGTTTGAAGAGGGCACCTAAGCCTCCAATCCGGTCTAATGAACCGAGTTGACCAGGTAAGCTCCCAGGTAAGTGGAGGGGTCACGATGCGTTCGCAAAGGTCCCACTTAAAACCCACTTGCCTCGAACAGATGAACTGTCTCCCTTATAGGGACAAAGCTTGCCTAGACATCAACTAAGCCACAGAGCGAAATTGGTGCAACCTTCGGCGATCTTCGTCCTATTGAGCTCGAATGTCCCTAGGGGCCAACGTCTAATTGATTTTAATTAAAGATGACACTATGTGAGATTGAGTTCACCTAAGTTGGGCAAGAGTCCGGTGATGAAATCCGGCTCTTATCTTGTTGGGGTGATTGCCCTTACTATGTGCAAATTGATTTGTGTATGTGTATCAAGCATGCATTCACAATTTTGCTATAATTAAAATCAAACAATCACCACAAAATTTCAAACCAATAATTAATTTAAATAAGAAAAGTTTAGAGGTTACCAAAGGGAATTTCCCCAGCAATTTAATTTTTTTTTTTTTGCAAACCTCTACAGCATTTCTTTTCCGGCAGTTCTCCTTTTGATCATCCCAGATTTTTTTCCTCGATTCCTGATCAAATAATATATAAAAAAAATAAATAACAATTAGTAAGGGGGAAAAAGAAGATAAGAAAAGTAACAATAATAGAAAAAAAATTTTAAGAAATTTTTTTTTAATTTTTAAATAATTTTTTTTTTAGTAAGAAAAATAACTATGCTAGCAATCCCCGGCAACGGCGCCAAAAATTGATTGGTTATTTCAATTTTGAAAATAAACCACGCAATAGCACGTATCCTGTAGGACAGTGATTACGGGTGTCGGTCCACAAGGATTGGAGACAAGTTATTTTTTCTAATTAAATAATTACTTCAAAGGGGATAAGCTAGAGTAAATGATAAAAACTAAGAATTAATATGGGTGTAGTAGTATGAATTATCTATGGAGAGAGGTGTTTAGGGCTAGATTCCACCGATAGATTTATATTCGTGACGCTTTCAATGATTGAGTTGTATTTAAGACTTGATTGCTTCCGACTACAAGCCAAAGCAATCATAAAAGAAAATTATGATTAATTCCCAGCATGAATCATCTAAGTCTAGCACAAACCATCTACTCTAACGATAAGCATGACCTGTCTAACCTAGCATGATGCATCTGATCATTAAATCATTAAACATGAAATCGATGTCACATGAATATCTCCTCCAAACCACAGGTGTTGGATTCGATGAAATAGATCAATCTATATAAAATATTTTATGCAAGACAAATAATTCATATAAATTGGATAAATCATAAAGATCAATTGATAAATTCTTCATCATGCAACACTCTTACAATACAAACTCAAATCAATAAAAATGAAACGAATACCCCTCTATGGCTTCATCAAACCCCTAAACCGAGGCTCAGCTGCTCATGGTGCTTGTCATCTCCATTGGTTGGCTGAAGAACTCCTTTGCCATCCGCCTCAAACCCTCTCTCTTTTCTTTTATTCTTTTTTTTTTGGTTTTCTTTTTCTCTTCACTGAAACAGGGGGTCTCCCCTGTTTTTCTGTTAAACCGAGCCCCCCCCCTTCTCCTCTGCCGTCCTCTTCTTATAGCTCGCCGAAGACCAGCGATGGATCCCGAGAGAGAAGGAGGGCGTGATGCTGGGAGGATGATCTCGCGGAGGCTTGATTCCTGTTGCACGCGAGGGCGTGATGCTGGGAGGATGGCATGATCTCGGGCGAAGATGGGGATGAAGCTCGAAACGGGTGCCGATCCGGAAGGAGCTGGGTTACCGTCTCGTTGAATGCAGTTGGCTGGGATCGCCGTGAAGGCTGAATCACAGGGATTGGAGCTGGGAATCGATGGGATCTCTTCTTGGAACGAATCCGGGTGAAGCTCGGGATGGCTGGCTGATTTCCGACTGCTGGGAGGTGGAACGGGTGGCGGGTGGCGGATGGCATGCGGTTGATGCGGCTGGCACGGAGCTGATGCGGTGGTGCTGGATCTCGGTTGAAGACGCGGGCTGTGATGGCGAAGGGGCTGGATCTTCGCTGCTGGGAAGAGTCGACCGCACGGGCACGGTGGGCACGCGGCTAATTGCGGCCGACTGGAATCACGGAGGACTCGTCGCCGGCAGATTTGATCGCGGGATCGTCGGGAGGGAGCCGCGGACGGTGGGCGGCCGCGGGATCAACGGGAAGACGCCGGAGGGGGCGTCGGTGGGCACGCGTGAGCTATTCATCGGGGGAGGAAGAAGATGAACAGTGAATGAGTTTTTTTTTCTTTTCCTAACACTGTTCATATGAACAGTGTTTTCACGGAACACTGTTCATATGAACAGTGATTCCAGTAATTTTTCTCCAAATTACTGTGGATATTTTATTATTATTTTTTTAATTTTAAAATTATGAATTTTACACGAAGGTAGGTACGAAATTAGTTGGGAATTGGCTTTGGATTTGAGATGGGTCATGATCGTTGATTTGCTTGAACTTGTTCTCGAGCCCAATGTTATTTAAATTTAATTCTTGCTAAGCTGCTTCAGATCGAACTCGACCAGACAAGACTAAAAACCGGACCGTGACCTAATAAAAAGGGTTAATCAAACCTTTGCCCCATACATAATTAATTATAACTTTCAATCGAATCAGGACCAAAACCCATTTAATTATAAGCTTAGCTTGATTACAACTCTATCAGGTTACCAAATCGGGTCAACACAATCTCCTCCTTATATGTTTTTATGAAATTTTCATGAAAGATTGCAAACAAGAGAGAGACAAGTTCAGAATCTAGTTTAAGAGAATAATTACCATATTTTAAACTTACTTCAATGTTTGTTCAATTTTATGGTAAAATATGTATTTATCAGTTTAAAAATATTGATAAGTGCTATGGAAAGGTAACTAAATTATAAATTATTAAGCACTTATCAATCACTGAAGGCCTTCAAGTCCTTCACTCCTAGCTCTTTGGCTAGCTTAAGCCCGGCGACAAGTGCCTCATACTCCGCCATGTTGTTTGAAGCAGGAAATTCGAGGCGCAAGGCTTGCTCGGCGACCACCCCCTCCGGGCTGGTGAGGATAAGTCCCGCTCCGCTACCCCCCGAGTTTGAAGAGCCATCGACATGCAGAGTCCATGTCAAACTCGGGGTCTGCTCCACCGGTGGCTCAGGTTCAGGCTCGACCTCATCCGGTACGGTGCACTCGACTATAAAGTCTGCGAGTGCTTGTGCTTTGATCGCCGGTCTGGGCCGGTACTCGATGTCGAATTCCCCGAGCTCAATGGCCCATTTAGTGATCCGACCCGCACGATCTGATCTCTGCAGGATCTGCTTGACCGGCTGGTCAGTCAGCACAGCCACTGTATGAGCTTGGAAGTAGGGTCGGAGCCTCCGAGCCGAGATGACCAAAGCATAGGCGGTCTTCTCAAGCTTGGAGTATCGGGTCTCAGCGTCCCTTAAGACCCGACTGGTATAATATACTGGCTTCTGGAGTTTGCCCTGCTCTCGGACCAGGACCGAGCTTACTGCTACAGGGGAGACAGCTAGATACAAGTAGAGGAGCTCACCCTGTTGAGGCTTCATGAGTAGGGGAGGGGAAGCCAGTAGGTGCTTGAGCTCTTCAAAAGATTGCTGGCACTCGTCCGACCACAAAAAGTTCTTCGGCTTCTTGAGGGCTGCAAAGAATGGAAGGCAGCGCTCGGCCGAGCGGGAGATGAATCTCCCGAGGGCTGCCACTCGGCCCGTGAGCCGCTGTACCTCTTTGACCGTCCTAGGAGGCGTCATCTCTTGGAGGGCTCGGATCTTCTCTGGATTGGCCTCAATTCCTCATTGTGTAATGATGAAGCCGAGGAATTTGCCGGAGGTGACCCCGAATGCACATTTAGCTGGATTGAGCTTCATCTGGTACTTTCGGAGTGTGGAGAATGCTTCATTGAGATCGGCTATGTGGTCTTGCGCCACCTTGCTTTTCACCAGCATGTCATCCACGTAGACCTCCATGTTTCGGCCTATTTGGTCTTTGAAGATTCGGCTGACCAGCCTTTGATAAGTTGCCCCGGCATTTTTCAAGCCGAATGGCATTACCCTATAGCAGTAGGTTCCCCCGTCGGTGATGAAGGCTGTCTTTTCCTCATCTTCTGGCGCCATGCGGATCTGGTTGTATCCGGAAAAGGCGTCCATGAATGCCAGCAGCTCGTGACCCGAGGTGGAGTCCACGAGCTGGTCGATGCTGGGGAGTGGAAAGCTGTCCTTCGGGCAGGCTTTATTCAGGTCGATGTAGTCTACGCACATACGCCACTTCCCGCTGGCTTTCTTGACGAGGACCACATTGGCGAGCCATTCCGGGTAGGATATCTCCCGGATGAAGCCGGCTTCAAGGAGCTTGCCGACCTCCTCGGCTGCTGCTCGTTGTCGTTCAGGGGCGGCGCCTCGCTTCTTTTGTCGCACGGGCTTGCAGGTTGGCTTCACCTGAAGCCGGTGGACCATGACCTCCGGATCTATCCCCGGCATGTCTGCAGGCGACCATGCGAAGACATCCATATTGTCCCGTAGGAAGTTGACGAGGCGACTCCTCTCATGTTCGCCAAGGCCAGAGCCGACCTGCACGGTTAGCTCGGGAAAGTTCTCTCGTAGGGGAACTTGAATTAACAACTCACCAGGCTCTACCCGCTCTCTCTGGGGGTTGACCCGTGCCTCCATAACTTTAGTTGAGGGCTGGTCAGTTGTTGGGGCAGGCACCCCGGCTGGTCGTCTTGCCTCGTGGGTCGCTAGGTAGCATCGCCTTGCCACCATTTGGTCCCCTCGAACTTCACCGACTCCCTGGCTGGTAGGGAATCGCATCAGCAGGTGGTGAGTTGAGACCACTGCTCAGAGGGCGTTGAGTCCTGGCCTTCCGAGGATGGCGTTGTAAACCGAGGGCAGGCGTATTACAAGGAAGCTCATACCCACGGTACTTTCACGAGGGGCGAGCCCGGCTGTGACCAGAAGGTCGATCTCGCCCTCTACTGGGACTGAATCCCCAGTGAATCCAACTAGCGGAGCATTCATCCTCCGTAGTTGTTCTTTTGTCATCCCCATTTTACAATAAGCACCAAAATACAAAACATTCGCCGAGCTTCCATTATCAACCAGGATGCGTTTTACATCAAATTTATTTATGATCATGGAGATGACCACGGCATCATCATGGGGAGTTTCGACTCCCTCTAGATCATCATCTGAGAAGGAGATGGCTTCAGAGGTGCGCGGGCGCTTCGAGGAGGCTTCTTCCCCTGAGGCTTCCCCAGCCGAGGTCCCGCCTCGGATAGTGTTGATGACGCCGGCGATGGGCCTGTTGGCATTTGAACCTTCAGGCTGTGCTGCTCCTTCGGCTGGCTTCTTCCCTTCACGCCGGCCTTGCACAAACCGATCGAGCACCCCTCGGCGAATGAGTGCTTCGATCTCATTTCGGAGCTGATAACAATCCTCGGTATCATGGCCGTGATCCCGGTGGAAACGGCAATACTTCCGGACATCACGCCGGATTCTGGTGTCTGGCTTCGGAGGTGGGAGCCGGATGCAATCCCGACTCTCAATCTCCATGAGGATTTCAGCCCGAGGAGCATTGAGGGGAGTATACTTTTCATACCTCCCTTCGGGTGCACGGGCCTGCAGTGGGAACCTCGGGCGGAGTGGTGACCTCTGCTGTGGCGGTCCTCTCAACCGGGGTGGACTCTTCGGGCGGGGCGGATTCTTAGCTCGTCGCGGAGACGGGCTTCTGGGCCGGCTGCGCTCCTCGCGACGTCTCTTCTTGGGGTTCTGCTCGGTCCCACCCCGCCTAACCGCCACGGCCTCTTCTGCCTTGGCATACTTCCGCGCCCGAGCGAACATTTCGGTGAGGTCCGTGGGGAAATTCTTCTCGATCGAGAAGAGAAATCTGTAGGACCGGGCTCCAGTCTTCAACGCCGACATGGCGATTGACTGGTCAAGCTCCCGGACCTCCCATGTTGCGGCGGTGAACCGGTCCAAGTACTCCTTGAAGGATTCTCCCTCTGTTTGTTTGATATCAAGGAGGAAGTCGGATGTCCGCCGCTGGGGCTGGCTGGCGGCAAAGTTGCCAGCAAATTGTCTGCCGAGCTGCTCAAAGGAAGAGACAGCTGACACGTCAAGACACATTCAGTCCCGTGATACATGCCACTCGGCAGCTGACACGTCATCAGACAACATCCGAACAGTTAAGCTGACCGACCCAATTAGAAGGCTCCTTTCCAGCAGTGGAATCCATCAACATTTTTTTGTTTTTTTTTTTTTTTGTACATCGGCGACTTACACCCATTGTGTGTGAGTATAGCTCATAAAGTTAGAAAGAAGCAAAAAATGCAAGGCAGATGGGATAAAGTCGTGTCTCTCTTAAATAACACTTTCGGAATGATGGGCCGCATAGAATAATCCATCAATATACCAACATGTATGCATATAAAAAAAAACGGAGAGAAAGCAAAAGAGAAGAACCGCTTTCACGCAGTTCTACAGGTCAAGGTTAGCGGGGGGCCATACGTTTGTTGCACTCCAAGTAGAGAGATTTGACATTCAGAAGAAACTATTTATTTCGACGTCAGCCAGCAGAAAGAGGAACCTTTCGACCGTCTCTTAAAGCATGGTGATGCAAACGTGGTGCATACATTTCTCATTTGGAACCTTCATGAGAAATATAATTTTTTTAGGAGTAGGATATTTGGATCTCTTACTAGTAAAAGCTTCAAGCCTTCTTTGTTTTGCAAGGGTGGTGGTGATATACAACCCTGACTGAGACACGGGAAACGCATATCGCGTACGTACGTCAATGGACGCATCATAAAAATTGTGGCTTATATTATATGTATCTTGATGTGGATCCAATAGCCCATGCTGTAGGGGACCATCAAATGGTCCAAAAGAAGTTAGAATGAACCCTTTTTTCTCTGATACAGATGCTGAGCTCTGACATAATATATAGGAACCTTCAATAAAGTAGTTATTTATCATTTTAATTAATTGGGATGACTTCCGCTTTTCAAGTGATCAAACCTCATTTATACAATATAGAAGGAGGCTGAACGAAATTTTTGATTTGATTGCCAATGGAGTGCGTGTTAGATTGGAACAAATTGATCAATAGAAGAGTATATATATTTATAGTGCCGTCTTGGGTTGTAAATCAAGAGGAAAGTGGAGCGAGGGTGTGATTTTTTTTTTAAAAAAAGATAATAAATGATGAAAAGGACAAAAGAAAAAAAGAAAAAAATGCAAAATACATTGAGACAATGAGATTTTGATGCGATAATAATTTTGGATTGTATCAGTGATTTTGCAGCATTATTAATGTCAAGTTCATGTAGAATAGAGAAGTCTAATAGGGTTATCTTCTTCTTAGTTGCATTCTTTCCGTTAGGATCGAGCCACCCAATTTTGGAAAAGAAATTATGTTAGCATGGTTAGCACTATTCACCTACCAATGAGCGAGTCATTGAAGAAATGATCTCACTTCTTATTTGTTCCTTGATATCATTTAGACAATATATAACCTTGGTCACTGAAAGGAGCTTTCTAACTCGATCAATTTGGAGAATAGCTTGCACGGAGAAGCTTAAATGTTAAGGAATATTGTCATCTTAGATGAAGATGGTATCCCAAGGAACATTTGGATATAGTTGCAAGTTCTGAGAGTTGCTATGCCAATGATGACACATTCCACTTAAGATGACATTGTGAGCTGCAATCAAAACACAAGTTTCGGACTACACAGCACCTCGGAACTTTCTTGTCACCATAGTTTGTTGGGTTATTAATTTGGAGATAATGGAACAAGGAATACTCTTTCAACAAGGCTCGAACTGGTAGAATGTCCATCAAAATAATCCCTCCTTGTTTGCTTCCTAGCTGGTCCTCTCCAAACCCAATAATGATCTAGCCTTTTAAATGCTCAACTCTAGGCTCGCTGGACTCATGTAACCTCTATCTTTATTCATGTCTTACCTGGGTTCTTTGGTACATATGATTTAGCTTTTAATTTGTCACACCTACTTTCTCTTCTACAAATGTGCAATGCATAAATCCATGTTGTTCGTAAAATTAAAGATGGCAAGAGGAAAGCTTTTAAGGCAATACCAAGTCATGCTAAATAAGCTTGATGGGGCCTAAAACCGATCATCCAATCATGGACTGACACGTAGCATCAAGGGAAATCTATTTTAATCAGATTTACATTCCTAAGCTGATCAAGATAAGAAAAGAAGAATCCCCTTTCCACTTAACTCCAAATTGTAGAGCCCAATCCTCATGGGACAAAGATTCTTTATTTATAAAAAGGAGACCCAAGGTACTCCTCAATCCTCATGCAACACAATAATACATACATACTCTCTACTCTCTTTATTTTGTTCCTGATCTACTATTTCTTTTCCACGCGATGTTTCCGATAGCTCTATTTGATTTAAGCATCAAAAGGGCTCCAACGACCTTCCAAGCTCGTCTTCTTGCTCCGTGTGCAAGTCTTCTAACGTGAATGGGCTCTTGCTCTTCTCCTGCAAATCTACTAGCGACCTTCCACATCGAAGCTTCGGACCATCGGGCTGGATTTCGGGCAAATTAAGAAGCTAAAACAGTGCAAAAAAAAAAATCACAAGACATCTCCAAGGTATCGAAGCCACAACAAAGGTGGAGGCGGCGGCCATGTGAGTTTGCTGATGACATGACTTCTCCTAACTAACAAATTAAAGGCTTGATAGGCCTCGATCACCAATATGCGACACCGGCCAAGTGTGGTCCAGCCGAACGCACACTAATTAATCCACCCCGGTCCAAATGATACTTGAATTCGCTTGCTCTGGCCCGTGGACCAACCCAAGGTGATTCATTACCATCACCGAGCTCCGAACCATCAACATCGGCTTTCGTGTAGGCCTCGGGCAATGTGAGGTCGTGTTTCATTTCATGGACCACCAAGCCACCATGGAAACCAACTAGCCCAAGAAGCTTCATGATTTTGGATGACATTAATGGTAATTAGGCAAGGCACGGCTCTGAGATCAGAAGACTGAAACTTGGCCACAAAAGAGATAGAGAGAGAGAGAGAGAGAGAGAGCTATTAGTGTGGGCCTCACACCATAAAGCTAGACCATGCCTACAGGAAGAGACAGGCCACATCCAAAGCCCAGTGGCGCTGAGAGGTAGTTTTCACAAGCGTACGAGAACCATCAAACCGAAGGATCTCCTCCATGTGAGTAACTGCCGTGTGTGAGTCTTCCACAAGAACGGAGACCGTGTGAAGACTGTGTACATCACGGCCCAAAGACTGGTTGGGTGGCTGGGGTTTTCTTTTACAATCTTCACGATATTATTATTTCGCGCCCATGTCCGGCCATTTCCAATCTCAACTACACATCTTGCGTACCTTGACATGCATCACATATTGCAAGATCATGATGTGTGTTAGAGGCCGGCCGCATTGGACAATTGATAGCTATAAAGTGTGGTAGAACTAATTTCAACAAAGCTAGCTCTTTGTCGGGTGGCATACGTTGGTTTAAAAACTTTGCTTTTAAATAAGGAGTTGGCAAATGCCAAGTTCAGGTCCACGAGTCTTATGGTGAGATTAGGTAAGGATCGATTGGGTCTGACGTCAACTTAGGCTGAATGATTTACTTCTGCTCCCATTTGGATGCGACGTATTATTTGGAAAAAAAAATGCTTTGGACACCTAAAAAGATCTTTTTGACTCGCTGTTTTGGCAACTTAGTATCTAAACCACGTTGTCTGTCTTGCACCAATTTCTACTAATTCTGCCAAAACTTTTGCGCCATGTGGCAAGAACAACTTCTTGTCCGCACCAAACAAGCATCGCTCCTTGTATTTATGCATGAGAGATGGGCGTGATTCATTTTATCCGATGTTGCCATCTACTTGGTTACGCATCGAAATCTCATGGAATATTACGAGGTTTCTGTCAAGTCAATTACATAAGCTTAACTAGCATAATTAATACATAATGCCTTAGAACTTGCTATATATATACACATATATCCTTTCAGATTACATGGAAACCAGTCAATAGTGAAGGTTAACAGCATTAAAAAGTTAGAATCAATTCATGAAAGATTAACACATCCGATGCTTTTGTTTCACGGATCTGGATCTTATTTATCTTGGACAACATGAAGATATGGTACAAACTTATTCCACATTGCACGCTTCCACCAGCCACCGTCCAGATGGAGAGGGCGGCGCCGGTCGGAGAACTACGACCACGCTGCCTGGTCAACAGCTGCATAAAAATTGCGATCCAAACAGCCTCTGTGACGGCTGACGGCCTCCGATGGACAGCAGTTAGTCCGCCTACGGCACTCTAAAATAAGCCTTGGAATCAGAATTCCATTGAGGCCGCCGCACCACACCCGGTCGTCCCTCCGGCGCGGGACCCTGCGAGCCATTTCCGGCCAAATCGCCAATAGTTTTTTTCTTCTCTCTCTCTATATAATATCATATCATAGGCCTGCAACCCCTACGAGGACCTGCAAACCCCTACACTTGTACCTGCAAAGCCCCTACGATCAACTTAAGTCTCCCTCCTCCACATATATATATATATATATATATTATATATAATCTTATATTCTTGATGCAAATAAATATGAGACGTAATACTCTTTCCTATGGGAATAATAATGTGGATAAGTATAAATAATAGAGAACGTATGCACGAGTTTCTTGTTACGTCTCAGAAAGAAGGACAAGTGTCATTGTTCATCAGGAAAGCAGTGATTTTCTTGAGGGAAGAAGGCGGATGTATCATTTTTCTGCCCTTAAATTAATACCTTCCTTAAATCTCATTAATGTGTCACACGTGATCTTACACGTACGGGGTTACTGCTCAACTTGGCTTCAGCAGGACTCTACTAGCCTTTGGGCCTTTTGTCTCCTTCAGGCTTCGGCGGACAGTCAGAAGTAACCTAACAGTTTCTTGCGATATCAGATCAAAAGGCTACATATCATGTACTCATCCAAGAAGACGTGGTTTAATTCGCAGCTTGCATAAATCTATCTTCCTGAAATCCAACCAAAAAAAAAAAAAAAAATTCTGCATGCGTGCAAACATACGTGATCCAACATCATTTGTGAACTGCATCTGCTTCTTGTGTTTCACATCCACACAAGGACCGAGACACGTGTGATTTTAAACGCTGTTAGACGTATCTTAGGAAATGAGAGTGTAACCCTAGGGTTTTACACACGCACACTCTTACGGACAGCACTTTGTTCTATTAAAAGCTTCTAAGTTTAATTTATTTAAATCTATAGTTTACTAGTGTGCTTTAAAATGATCATAAAAGACATAATTGGCAAACATATATGTTTCTTTAAAATCATGTTATCATCTAAAACCTTGGCAAATCATTTTCTTTTGATAATATAGGTAGAGGTTTAGAGACCTTGAAAAAATTGCTATAAGATCTTGTTAAGTTGATTATGATACACCATGCTACATGAGAATTTCTCCTTAAGCATTTCACATTGCTAAACATGTTTATGCTTATTTTACTATGAATATTTTTCGAAATTAGTATATTTATAGATTTAACTTAATAGATGAAATTTCTCTTGAATAGGAAAAAACCCTGCAGCTAGATATGAGAATAGTTCAAAAAAGAATGCAGCCAAGAAGGGAACGCAACTTAAAATCTCTAGAAAGGTACATATATATAAGTCCTGAATACCCTTCTGCACCACTGCTAGTTAATTCTGAAAAGAAAAACATTATTCGCACTGAAAGGGTAAGAAGGAAAGAAGAGCAGAAAAAGAGAGACTGATACAATCCCTCTCTGGAGGACCTGCAATGGCTCTCATCCATCCTCACATGAAGTCCGCTTCAAACATGGCCTGCCCCTGGTGGAGGAGGTCGTTCTGGTGGTGGCGGCTGGTGGTGTGGTCTGAGCCCCCCCCTGCAGACGGGGAGGCCTCATTAGAACTGGAGGAGAAGAGGTTATGGTGGTGGAAGAAGGTCCCACTGGATGCTGAAGGTGAGAAAGAGAGCAGCTGCTGCTGCTGCGAAACCTTCTCCTCTGCCATGGCTACAAACTGTCCTTGGCTTTCGTACATAGAATTAGAAGACCCCATACCTCCTTTCTCCACTTGTCCAACCCCTCCCAGAGATAAATCTGGCCCATTTCTCAACGGGGTCGTTTTGTTTGAGCACTCCAGCTGCCCCTCCAAGCTTGTACTGGTCTTACATATGGCAGCTGTGGACTTCCCAGTTGCTGCTCAAAATGGGAGTTAAAAACCGTCAGAAGATGAAATATTTGAGAGAAGGAAGTGGGAAAACGCGAAAATATTGAGGCTTGAGCTCATTACAATTGTCTCTCGGGGCCTTTGATATCTGTTTGCTCTTCTCCGTGGAATTGGGGGTTGGATTCCTGGGGGCTGAGGAGTCTGCGTTTCCTGCTGGGAGTTGAGGCTTCCTCCTCCTGCGGTTGTGGTCAGACAGGCGCTTCCTGCAGCTCCTCTTGGCCGCATCAAACTCGGCCAGCACATGAAACCTGGCCACCATTTAATGGAGAAGAGGAAAAAGGTGAGATGCCTATCACCATGGGAGAAAACAAGAAGAGCTCACCGTTCTGAGAAGTCCAAGAACCCCACTTACCCCTTTTCCAACATGAGGAAAAGGAGAGACTTTCAGATGATCCCAGTGTCAAGAAAAGATGTTGAAGCTAGGAAGAGAGGGGACAGGGAGGGAGACACCCAGTTCTAGATATAGAGGACCTGATTGCTTTAATGTTAAGCAGCGGAGAGGGTGGGGCAGGCGCAGTCAGAAAGGCCCAAAGGGTAACAAGAAAGGAGGAGAGGAAGGAGCAGGGAATTTGTACTCATCTACTGGAAAACACAGAGAAAATAGAAAGGCAGTCCTCTCTCATGCCAGCTGCTTATATTCCTATGGCTCACAAAGACAAATAAAACAAGGAGCCTTTGTACCAAAAAAACAAGGAGCCTTGGGTTTTGCAGCCAGTGTCAGAAAAAAGCTGCAGGCTAATCGCTACACTCAAAAAAGTATGGAAGAATAACATGGAACAAACCAAACCTTATTTGAGATCAAATACAGATCTACGCAAAACCTCTTTCTCAACATAAAATATCAAGTGATCAAGAGATCAAGCAAACGAAGATGACACTGCCTTAAATCCTAAACACTAATTTTAGGTGCTACTTTGCACCCAAACCCCATACTAGTAAATATTAGAGTAAATTATAAAAATTTCTCTAAAATTAAAATTTTAGAAGGAAGTTAATTACATCCACTAATTTGAAAAGTTTATACTTATCTTTTTAAAATTTATTTTATCCAAAATGCAGCAAAATATTAATCAAATTATTAATTTTATAATATTATTAATTTAACTGGATGCAAATATAGTCTTTGAAATTATTAAATATGAGCACAATAAATGTATGGAGGTTTTTATTCTAGATATTAATATTATAACCACAAAAAAGGCGAGATATATATAGATTTGTGTGTTTCGATCCATTTCCAAGAAGCTAGCACTCAACAACAAACGAACAACTACACTCAAAAAGAAAAATAGGAAAAAACAACACATGAACAACTTTTCAGACCAACAGACCGGAGGGAAAAAGAGAAGCCAAGATATGCAGAGTGATTGAACTCAAACTTCAATATAACAATAAGCACCACAAAAGTTCTCTTTTTTTTTGGCAGATGTACACCAAAGATTTTATGGGATTTTGTACTTCCAGATTAGAATATAATATGAAACAGGCTCTCACCTGCTGCATTGCTGGCAGAAGCGCTGCTGGAGGCCGCCGGTGATGACGACGGTGGCCTTGGAGTGGAACTCGCAGACCTTGTGGCGGCGGTGGTAGTGCTTGGCGCCGGAGAGGTCAGCCTTGCAGCCCTCGGCCTGGCACCGCGGCGGCTGGTGGCTCAGCGAGTACACCTCTCGGGACCGGGCGAAGAGCCGGTCGATGGCGAGCGCATCTCCAGACGAGAAGTAGGTCCGGTGGCCCAAATTCAGCCCAATTCTACCAGCACCAGGGGCGGCGACGGCCGCGGTGGCGCCGCCGTAGTCCTCCCGCTTGACGTGGGCCGCCGAGTCCGCCGCCGGGTAGTCGACGACGGGCGGGGAGTAGAAGGAGAAACTGTCTACAGGGAGGAGGGAGGGCGGGCAATCCAGGAAGGAGGAGTTGGGGAAGAAGGGATGGTGGTTCTGGAGGGCGAGGGAGGTGGTGGAGGCGGCGGCCGGAATGGCGGTGGCGATTGGGTGGTGGTGGATGGTGGTGGTGTCCCAGTCCCAAGGTTGCTGCTTTTGGCTGCTGCCTTCCAGCCCAACGAAGGACATCACTGAAGGGACGTAGGCCTCACCAGAGTTGGCTCTGTTCATCATCTTCCCATCAAAAAATATAAAATAGGAGGGCCCTATATATATATATATATATAGAGAGAGAGAGAGAGAGAGAGAGAGAGAGAGAGAGAGAGAGGGAGCGAGGAGCCAATGAGAAGAGGGACCAGAAAGGGGTAGGGAAGAGATCACCCAGAAGTAGAACTGTGGAAGTTGGCCCCTGACTTCTCTCCCCACCTCGTCTTCTTTTCGTCTTTGAGTTCTTGATGGGGTGGGTTTGTATAAAAAGGCAATGGGATGCGGTTTGGCAAACTCCAAAGGGTTCTGTTTCAGTGATGGGATTGCTAAAGCAATGCAAGATAAGGAATTTCTCCCTATGAGAATGTAGTGGTTGTGGTGTTTCTGGATGCACCATCAAGAGAGAGAGAGAGAGGGAGAGAGAATTGGAGAAGCTTAATTTTGAGGCTATTCTTCGGACTTTTGATCCCATAATGAGGGGTTTGAATGCTGTGTTAATAGTGGACTGTTGGGTTTGGTTGGTTAATCACATCGTTCAATTGTTTGGGGTTTTTTTTTTGTGCCTCTTGGCATGCATCCCTTGTCAGAAGTTTGATGGCGATGGGTGTACGACGTAGAGAGAAAAAGGTTTCCATTCTTAAAACTTTTTTCCCACGTTATTTGGGACTTGCAGATGTTGTCACCTACCAGTGACGTTACCTCTTCTTTTACCTACGAAGTAAGGAATAGATTACCTTAGAATGGAGGCATGCACTGTTTAGATCACTGCGCTAATAATATGGACGCTACTCATTATTGTCTTTACATCAACATATAAATTTGAAAATAGAGGAAGCAACAGTGCATGGTTCCATTCTAACATTCATAAAATGTGTTCAGATCATCCATGCAAAGCATCTTCTTGGGTTATAAAGTTTCAATATGTATAAATTTGGGCTATGAAAGTAAATGTTGCCTAGCCAATAATAATAGGGTGGGATGCATATGTATCTTTTTTTTTGCCTGTAATCTACTGTATGCTAACTATAAATTCATATCACATTTGATGCAAACTTTTGTTGTAGTTATCAAATCTAGGATGTAGTTATCAAATCAAGTAGTTCGATGATAATCTTGGAGTCATCTATGACCAATGGCTTTACAATGTCAATGCTCAAATTGCAATGCTATTTTAATATAGGCAGCAGTTTGCCATAACCGGGGAAGCACAATGAATCTGAAGCTAGCTATTATAGCACAACGAATCTGAAGCTAGCTACTATAGCACAATGAATCTGAAGCTGGCTATCGTCACATTGCCGCAAAATACTTCTAATTGTCCGTCCTTTGTGGCGAGTGATGCATTGGCATCATCATCAAATATTCAACCAGTTGCAACTCAACAGTACTAGAATGGCCTTTAATTTCAAAGAATTACTGCATGAGTATGATTTCACATGACCATTGCTTGAGATGCTTCAGTGGGCTTGCCACCTTTAACAATTTCAAAGAAATACGTAACTATGATTTCACATGATGACCATATATATGAACACGATAATTTGACAACTTCCTTCAGAGCTGATCCAGACGGTCTTCGGAGACTTCATGAACCACGAAGCGTGGGCAGTAAGGCTTGAGAGGTGCTGTAGCAAAGTTGAATTCGGTGGGTTAAGGATGATCAGCATGAGAACAAAGCGGTCCAAAACCTCCCTCTCGCACTTGCTCTTACATACAGCTCCTTTTATCATGGTGACCGCAACCAAATCTTGTAACGCGTCTGTGGAAAGCCGGTGCTCTGCCTTTTCACTACAAGATCCGATTATCCTTTTAAAAAGATCTCGAATACTTATACAGGACTAAGAAATCCAAATAATATCTTTTAGCTAGCCATTTTGGATGAGGTTCTTAATTACTACAAATGGTATCAGGGCGAACTTGACCCATAGCCTATGTAGACTAGGAGGCACTACGACATGGGTTAATATAGACTGACCATGGGCCTATCGTAGTGTATGTGATTAGCTTTAAATGAATTTAGAACCCTTGACCTAACGAAGACGTCAGGGCTTAAACGAGGAGAGTATGTGAGGACTCATACGGATGTGTGTTTAGTCCTACATCAATTATTCGCCAAGGAGATCTTGGGTACTTATACAGGATTAAGCAACCCAGATAATATATACCTTCCAACTAGCCATTTTGGGTGAGGTTCTGGATTGCTTCAAATGGTATCAGAGCGAACTCAGCCCATAGCTTATATGCACTAGGAGACACTACAGCATGGGTTAATGTAGGTTGACCACGGACCTATCATGGTGCATGCGATTAGATTTGAATCCTTAGCCTGACAAGGACGTCAGGACTTAAACGAATAAAGTATGTGAGGATCCGTCCGGATGTGTGTTTAGTCCCATATCGATTATTCGTCCAAGAGATCTTAAGTACTTATACAAAACTAAAGAAGCCAAATAATACCTTCCGGCTGCCTATTTTGGGTGAAGTCCTAGATTGATGCATTTACCATACCATGAGGGGCAATAAAAGTGCATTGCATGAGAGGCACTCCCACCAAAAAAAATAGCAAGGATCAACCCTAATAAATTCATATCGTAATATATTTTAATCTACAATATATATTATGAGCCGGATCTACTCTGATATCATTTATCATAATTCAAAATTTTATTTAAAAAATTAGTTAAAATATATTATTTCAATTTTTTAATTTTATATGAATATTTAAAATTTATTCTAATAATTAATACAAAACTAAATACACATCGGGACAAATTCTCACAAAATGGAAGGCCAAACCATGATATTGCCGTACTGGCGTCTCGACGGCCAAACAAATGACCCTACATTCCGTTGGACCGATGGCCTATATTGCCGTACTGGTGGGAAGTGGAATTATATATGAGCCGGGAAGCAGCGTTTGATCCCGGCAAATCGATTCGCGCCCGGCACATGGCTCGTACATGATTATTGTTTGTAGGCGACTCATATTAACGTACGTTGGGATTCCAAGTCTCTCGTCGGTATCTTGGCTGTTTAGGTTGCCATCCCTTTCATAAATAGAGCAGAGAGAAGATGTGCCATTAAGGAAGAGACGCAGGGAACGAGTGGGTACGGAGAAACGTTGGATTTGGCTCGAGGGGAATGATGAGGTATTCTCCAATGGCCCATCTATCAAAACGCCCAGCATGCTGAGCTTTCGTTACCTAACAATACTACCGGTTGGCATAAATGCACTGCAAGAGAATGCAAGTCCAGATCCTAGATATTTTGTGATAGTTTATACATATACATGCATACATAAATACATTATATGTACGTATGTGTTGGGGGAAGAATCCCAAGCCATACATTCACGGAGGCGCTCGGCCGAAGAGCGCCAGCCGGAAAGTTGCTCGGCCAAAGAGTGCCGAACGGAGAGCTGCTCGGCCAAAGATCGCCGACCAGAAAGCTGCTCGGCCAAAGGATGCCGACCAGGAAGGCGCTCGACTAGAAGGCGCCGACCAGAGTGCGTGCTAAGAGGTGCCCAACCAAAATAAGCTGCTCGGTTAGAAAGTGCCGACCAAAGACAGCGCCGAGGCGCTCTGCTAGAAGGTGCTCGCCTAAAGGGCGCCGACCAGGAGTACTCAAAGCAGCCCCGCCACAGGGCGCCCCATTGGGCGATCAGCTCGGCTCGGCACCCTTGCCGAGCCGATGCCTTAACCAAATGTTCAACCTCCGCCTAAAGTCCAAGGGACTTGACAACTCCTACGGCTTGCGACCTGCCACTATCTCCAAGCCATCAAGGCATAAGATCTCCTCAGGCGTTCGGCACGACCTGCCATTAATGCATGAGACTCCCTCAAGTCTCCGATGCACTCAGGCATTTAATGAACACGGCCCAAGACGATCTCCGGATCACTGAACCATCAGAACGTATGGCTCTCCCTGACCGCCGGTTCATTCGGTAATAAATGCACTTACCATCCACGGACCCCAGGCCCACCACAGCCGGCGGTTCAACCACTCCAACAGGTCCGATCGACCGTGACAACTCCCTGATTCCGGTCTGATCCGGTCCCGTTCTCCATTACGCCATTAATGGGCCAAATCGTGCCCAATTATTACAAAACAGGACAAACCTCCTGTCACCTCCCAGGTAACAAAAATCCTCCTATAAAAGGAAACCTGGAGGGAAAAGGGAGAGAGGACCAAAAACCAGAGAAAAAACCCGGAGCTGGAGAGAACCCTCCTAGACCGGGGGAAAAAGGAAGAAAACAGCACAGACACAATTGAACACGGGATTCTCTTTGTCTTCTCCACATACTTGCCCCCTCTGACTTAGGCATCGGAGGGCCGGCGCCGGGGAGCCCGGCCACCGGTTTTCTTTGCAGGACTTGCACACCCCCCCGCAGCGGAGGACGCAGCCAGCCGGCGCACCGCCGTCCGCCCCCTGCAGCAGCGGAGCTCCTCCTTCCCCGGCTTCACGGCGGCCCCCGGGTCCAATTTCCAGCAACAGTTGGCGCTAGAGGAAGGGCCCGAGTTCGCTACCATGAAGCTAAGAAGCAAAGGGGCTTCCAACGCCTCTCGACGTCCTCCACCAAGCCCAGAATGTTCCGTTCGGAACTCACCACCCCCGGTTGAGCCAGCACCTCAAGTTCAACCGGAACAATTTGATGCCCTGGTGCAGCAAGTGCAGGCGTTGGCTACCGCCGTCCAAAGCTTGCAACCCAGGGGCATCCCAGCAGTACCGCCTCCCCCGGCTCCAGTTCAACCGGAGCCCCCTACAAGCGGGCTTCCTCTTCGAGGTCAGGACTCTCAAGTCCAGGCCTCCCTCTGGAGAGAGCACCCAGTCAGAGACCACGGAGGCTGGCCACAGCCTTCAGAAGCTGAGTCGGTTCCAGGGCAACCTGCACCCGGAGGAACCGCTGTAGCGATCCTCCAGAATGATGAACTCGACAAGAAGGTCGAAAAGCTGGAGCGCCAAATCCAGGCACTCCACGGGAGAAAATCGGGACGTAACGGCGACTTCGAGTTCAATACGAAGTCGCCCTTCTCCCAGGAGATTGAAGATGAACCGGTTCCCCTCCGGTTCAAGATGCCCCAGGTGGAGCCTTACAACGGCAAGGCAGATCCCTTTGACCACCTGGAGAGTTATCGGGTCTTAATGGCCCTACAAGGAGCCTCGGAAGCCATGATGTGCAAGGCTTTCCCGGCGACACTCCGAGGACCGGCCCAGCTTTGGTTCACCGGGCTGAAGCCGAGTACTGTCTCCTCCTTTGAGCAGCTCGGCAGGCAGTTTGCCAGTAATTTTGCCGCTAGCCAGCCCCAGCGGCGGACGTCGGACTCCCTCGTTGACATCAAACAAGAGGAGGGAGAGTCCTTCAAGGAGTACTTGGATCGGTTCACTGCCGCAACATGGGAAGTCCGGGAGCTGGACCAGTCAATCGCCATGTCGGCACTAAAGACTGGAGCCCGGTCTTACAGGTTCCTCTTCTCTATCGAGAAGAACTTCCCTGCGGACCTCACCGAAATGTTGGCCCGAGCTCGCAAGTACGCCAAGGCTGAGGAAGCCATGGCCTCTCGGCGGGAGGAAGCCGAACGACCTGCCAAGATGCAGAAGAAGCACCAGGAGCACTCCCAACCAAGTAGCAGATTCCCCTGGCATGAGAAAGAGCCTCCTTGGCCCAAGAGCCTAGCTCGCCCGGGGTCTCCCCTCCAAAAATTTCAGACGTACACTCCTCTCACATCCACCCGAGCAGAAATCCTCATGGAGATTGAGGGTCGGGGCTACCTCCGACCTCCATTGAGAATGCGTCCGACAGAGTCGCGGAAGCACTCGAAAAAGTACTGCCGCTTCCACCGAGATCGCGGCCATGATACGGAGGATTGCTACGAGCCTCGTGATGAGATCGAGGCACTTGTCCGCCGAGGTCGGTTGAGTTATTTTGTCCGTGATCATGCCTACAGGAGAGAGCCCGAGGAACAAAATCCAGTGCCGCATAAGGAGCAGAATGACAACTGACCTCTCACGGGCATCATCAATACCATCAGAGGGCGGGCAACTAGAGGCACCAGAAGCTCCGAGCTCGAAAAAAAGAGCTTCCTCAAAGCATCCGTGCTCTGTGAAAGTCACCTCTCCTTTTCTGACGAAGACCAAAAGGGTGTTGAGCCCTCTTTATGACGACGCTGTTGCTATTTCCCTCATCATTGCAAGGTTTTAAAAAAGGATTTTAGTACATCATGAAAGCTCGGCTGATGCCTTATTTTGTATGCCTTCCAAAGGATGAGCGCTCCTCTGGCTAGATTCATAGGAGATTCTACCCCAAGAAAGTACTATGAAGCTAAATCCTTTCATGGTCCAGAAGGCTGCCGAGCTCAGAAGGCCGCCGAGCTCAGAAGGCCGAGCACCAAAGGCCGCCGAGCTCCGAAGGCCGCCGAGCTCAGAAGACCGAGCACCAAAGGCCGCCGAGCTCAGAAGGCTGCCAAGCTCCGAAGCCCGAGCTCAGAAGCCCGAATGCAGAACACCTCCTCCAGAAAATCGAGCCAAAGAAAGCTAGTGCCAAGCTAAGTCCTAAGGGACTTCGAAGCTCGGAAGCCATCAAAATATCTC
This sequence comes from Phoenix dactylifera, assembly GCF_051530095.1. Lineage (NCBI taxonomy): Eukaryota > Viridiplantae > Streptophyta > Magnoliopsida > Arecales > Arecaceae > Phoenix > Phoenix dactylifera. The sequence goes on along the minus strand of NC_143200.1, from coordinate 24,808,331 downwards.
CAAAAGGTTTATTCTTCTTCCCTAACCACGGTTGGGATGCCCTGATACCTCGGGATGATGGAGTACCTGCGTGGACTCCCTGAAGATGTCTATGAGTTTATGGTGCGCTCTCCATCAGCGAGTTCGGCTCGTTCTCCTACCCTGGCCACGGTCAGGATGCCCCGAGACGTCGGGACGCCTCGGTTACCGGGAAGCTCGAGGCGTCGAGACATGAGTAGCGGTCCTCTGACCGGACGAGCTCGGCTCGTGCTCCATCGATTATTGAGTAGCGGTCCTCTCTGACCGGACGAGCTCGGCTCGTGCTCCATCGATTATTGAGTAGCGGTCCTCTCTGACCGGACGAGCTCGGCTCGTGCTCCATTTATTGAGTAGCGGTCCTCTCTGACCGGACGAGCTCGGCTCGTGCTCCATCGATTGTTGAATAGCGGTCCTCTGACCGGACGAGCTCGGCTCGTGCTCCTACCCCGACCTCCGCCGGGATGCCTCGAGACGTCGAGACGCCCCGGTTCATCGGGATGCCCCGATACGTTGGGATGTTGTCTTTATTGGCCAAACGAGCTCGGCTCATTCTTTACCAGCTTCAACCAACGAGCTCGGTGTTAGATGTATGCCCTAGAAGCCAATTTGGCTGACACATTATTGATTCTAGGGACATAATTTTGTACTTGACTATTTATTATTGAATAAATAAAAGGCATCTTTTTCATTCATATTGTTTATGTGTCTATGAATCGTCTAAGAAATTAATAAGATGATGATACATATTCTCAAGAGTTGAGAATTTGAGCCATGTATCATTGGTGATTAATTTCTAAATGCTCCTGATCAATGGATCATCACGAGGACGGTGATCGATCCGATCAGTGCACAGATCACTTTCCTTCTGGATGGACGAGACTTGAGTCCACAGTGTAGGGACACTGAAGTGATAGTGCAGGTGCTTGTTAGAGAACAAGGGTACTGAGCGTGACCAAGACAAGAAGTCACTTGGATGTCTATCCACTCGTCAGTGACTTACTTGATGTTGCAGTAGTGTGACTGGTCCTTTGACCTGCGGTGCTTCGGCTACTCACAGTGAGGTTATTGTAGTTTGACTACACACATACATGGTCTCTAGCCATATGGGTCCATGCAGTGTAGATTGGCTGCAGTAGGTTCACTGTAGGAGTAGGGTATGCACCTATAAGGAATCTATCGACCTTGATAGAAGAGGAGTGATCCTATGTGATTTGTTAGACTGAGTTCTAAGACCTTGGCCAGGGCAGTAAAGTGGAGAAAGAGTTTTCCACTATCGAACTCAAGTCGAATAAATCTTGACATATGACAGACGATGGGGTTTGACGAGTTGTCCATGACCTCCGTCCTGTAGGGATCCACGATAGTAGGACTGTATCACATGTTAACTGCACCTAGAGGTTCATCATTCCATTCTGCTGGGTAGCCACTACATGCTGCTAGGTGTCACTGGTGGATGGTGGGACTCATAGGGATTATCTTGATGATCGATAAACCCTAATGAGTTGAGTTTGAATCGTTCCAACCCATTGAAAGGAGTTTTCAATGATATAGTGATAGAGATCACAATATATCTCACTACCAGTCAGAATAGAACCTATGGGGTCACACACACTAGAAGTATTGACCGATCCGATGGTTGAAATCGTGATTAGGAATCACAAGAAATCAATTTGATTGATAAGAAGTTGAAGAAGGAAAAGGAATTAATTAATTGGACTTGAAACAAGAATCCTACTTCGGGTAGGATACCTAGAGTTCTAATTGGATTAGGACTGGCATTCCTACTTGGAATAGGATTCCTCAATCCTAATGAGATTAGGAGTTTTGAATTAAAATTGGATTCCTACTTGGAGTAGGATTCCTAGAAATCCTAATTGGATTAGGACTTCGGATTCAAATAGAGTCCTAATTGGATTAGGACTAAAATTAAACAAATCCTAATTGGATTAGGATTCCTTAAGTCCTAATTAATTATTAATCTAATGAATCAACATGACTCCTAATTGGATTAGGATTGAAGAGTTCAATTGAGTCATGATCCATTCAAGTCCTAATTAGATTGGGACTAGCATAGATTGAACCCAAATTGGCTAATCCTAATTAGATTAGGATGAAACCATGAGAGAGGCACCTAATCCTCTTTGGAAGAGGATTAGGTTAACCAACTAAGAGGGGCATCAGCCCCTCTCCAATTGCTTGGGGCGACAAGAAGAGAGGAGCTAGGGCCGGCGCCCCCTTCTTTCTTTGGAAAGTTATCTAGGGCTCCAACTTTGGAGGAGCCCTTGATAGCTATAAGAAGCACCATAAGGCCGGCGCCCTAAGCATTGGAGCCCTCTTCCCTTGTGCCGTGGCCACCCTCTTCCTCCCTCTTAGTTGCAGCCGCAAGCAAGAAAGAAGGAACCTCCAAGTGTTGGCGGCCTCCTCCTCTTCCTTTTCTTCATCCAGCGCAAGCAACAGAAAGAAGGCTGTGCAGGGGTTCATCTACTTCCTCTTCTTCATCCTTCTTCTTCCTCCTCTCAAGCACTTTCAAGAGTTGAAAGAAAGAGAAGAGATCAGCCATCAAAGGAGTCTTTGCAAGGGAGCTAGCACCCCGGGAAGACAAGAAAGCTTTGATCGGTTCTCTACTTCGTGTGGATACCCGTAGAGGCCGGACGTTTGAACGGCTTCAAGCGAACCCTCTTCCTAAAACCACGAATTCAGATTCGCGGTGATCATCTACCCGCGCAAGGTGAAGATTTGATCTTCCTAGTAGTTTTAAAAGTTTTAATTCTTACCTAATTACGAAAGGTCTCGAAACAACGTTCATGCGATGAACGTCGAACTCGCGCATGCCGATTCCGCTGCCATCTGAAAATTTTTGAAATATCAGCGGCATGGGCGGGTTCCCAACAGTGGTATCGGAGCCTAGGCTTCGTAGATTAAGGTAAGAATTAAATATCTAAAGGCTTATTAGATCTGAAAATTGATTGATCATGCATGCTGAAAAATTCCGCATGCAGATTTTTCAGGGGTGCTGATTTTTTTACATGCTGATTTTTATGTGATAAAAAGATAATTCTAATTGCATTGTTAATGGGATTACAAAGTTTAGAATCATGATTAGCATGATCAGCGACCTATGTCATGATATAATCAGTTAGTTTTCAGATCTGAAAATTATAATTGTTGCATACTGTGATGATCATAGGATTCAACCCCTTTTGGTATCAAATGTAATGACCTGCGATGTGATCTGCGATGTCATGTAATTTTTCAGATGCTTGCATGCATCTTATTTGATGTTTTGAGAGGCCTGCGTGCCTCCTAAAAGGAGATGTAATTTATTTTTATTTTTATTTTACATCTGGTTGTATTTCTGTGATGTGATGTACATCAACGATCAAGTTGAAGCAAAGGCATGAGATGAAAGGTGATCCAAGCGGTTGATGGCGATGGGATCAAGGGTTGATCAAGGATCGAATCAAGGAGGCTTGGAACCAATTCAAGAGTTGAAGACCACTTGATCGATTGATGTGCATGTGCTTGTAATACGACCTAATTAGAATCCATGATCATCACCTAGTTAAAGTTTAGCTTTAATTATTGCCGTGATTATAACTGCCTGCAATGCGCCGTTTGCATGTGATGTGAATGAGAGTCGGGTAGATAGGTCTACATGTGATGTAGCAAATCCAATTGAGACCTAAATCAAAACCTCCTAAATCAAGTCGAGAGTGAACCGACATGAGCAAGTCATATTAGATTAATTGATCTAATTGGTGTCTAGGAAAGCATGAAAGGTGGTTACTTAATTAGGACCTTACTCTCTGAGTAAGGGGAGCCTCCCACCTGCTTACCTGGCCAATTGTTCGATTACCTCTTATGAAGGGCTCAAGTTGCAAACACTAAGACCTGATTAACCAATATTAAGTCAATAGGTCTTCCACTGTAGTAGAGCTGCTAAGGTCTTTCTGATGTTGACTTGTCTCGGCTGGACACAGTGGTCAAGTTGCATTGGGGGGCTGGACCTCTCTATAGACATGAGATGTTGTAGGGTAAAGGTGGGGTTGGGCACCAATAACTGTTAGGTGAGGACCCAATGACGACTTTATTCCTACGGTTATACAGTGGGTCTGACTTAACTAAGAAATGGGACCAATAACTGTTAGGTGAGGTCTTCATGGCTTAGAGACCAAGTTACACTGCACCATGCTTGAGAAGCATTGTACAAGAGTTGTACACTCATCCATCTATGTGTCACCAATAACTGTTAGGTGAGGTGGCATGTAAATCGGTGGGACCGCAGTACCCACTAGAAACCCTAGTCGTGTGGGATTTCCGTTTTCCTACCAGGGGAGTGTGAGGAATTCGAGAAAATAGTGGGAGTCATATTTGTTCTAAAAGACCTTAGGACAGATTAGGATCAAGTACAAAAGTCTAACTAGAATCTTTACTCTCTGCAGATACAATGTCGGCTTCAAACCCTTTGACCCGTATTTTTGAGACCAACCGACTGACCGGAACCAATTACAAGGACTGGCTTAGAAATCTCAAAATAGTTTTGGACTGTGAGAAGATAGGATACATACTCGATTCAGATATCCCCACATTACCAGCACGTCCCACTGATGTTCAGCGTGAGATGCATAAAAAGTGGTTGGACGATGACATTAGAGTAAAATGCTATATGATGGCATCTATGTCTAATGAACTCCAATGCCAGCATGAAAATATAAAGACTGCTAGGGACATACTGGCACACCTGCAAGAGTTGTATGGTGAGCAAGGTCGCACAGCTCGTTTTGAAGTGTCCAAGAGGCTTTTCAAAGCGAAGATGCGCGAGGGGCAGTCTGTCCATGATCACGGTCTGACCATGATCAAGGACCTAGAGGAGCTTGAGAAGCTCGGTATGGACATGCACAAGGAATTGCAAGTGGATTTGATCCTACAGTCACTTCCTGATTCATTTGGTCAGTTTATAGTAAACTACCACATGAATAAGATTGAATGCACTAAGACTGAACTAATCAACATGTTGGTAACTGCTGAGGGAGCCTTGAAAGGTTCAAGGGGCAATGTCCTCGCTGCTGAGTTGACTTCTGGTTCCAAGAGAAAGTCTACTTGGAAGAAAAAGAAGCCTGCAAAGAAGCAGAAGAAAGACAAGAAGCCAAAGAAGGAAGTTCAAAAGAAAAAGGCTAACGACAAAGGAAAATGTTTCCACTGCAATGTCGAAGGCCACTGGAAGAGAAACTGTCCTTCATACCTCGAGAACCTGAAGAACAAGAAAGGTGACACACCTTCAGAAGGTATAGACTTGCTCATTATTGAAACTAATCTAACGGTTTCTTCTACTTCTAGTTGGGTTATAGATTCTGGTTCTAGTGCTCATTTATGCACTACCATGCAGGGTCTAAAGGAAAGTAGAAGGCTGGCGGAAGGTGCGGTAACCCTTCGGGTTGGCAACGGGGCAAAAGTTGCTGCTGTGGCTGTGGGCACCTACCATCTGCGACTATCGTCTGGATTTAGTTTAATACTTAGAGACTGTTATTATGTACCTGTTGCTAGCAGAAATTTGATTTCTGTTTCATGTCTAGCACAGGAAGGTCATGTTTTTACATTTGACAAAGACTGCTGTTCTATTTATTTAAGAAATAAAATAGTCGCACGTGGTTTCATGATTGACAGTCTCTATCATTTACATATGGATGTATCTGTGAATGTTACCGAGCAAGATGTGAGTGCCAAAGGATCCAAAAGATCCAGAGATGAGATAAACCAAAGATATTTGTGGCACCTCAGACTTGGCCATATTGGAGAAGATAGGATGAACAAAATGGATAAAGATGGGCTCTTAGGCTCATTGACTTCCGAGTCATATCCAGTTTGTGAGTCCTGTCTTTAAGGAAAGATGGCTAGACTGCCCTTTGTAGGACATGGGGATAGGACCACCGAAATACTTACCCTAGTACATACAGATGTATGTGGCCCATTCGATGTGCTAGCCAGGGGACGTTATTCATACTTCATTACCTTTACCGATGATTATTCACGGTATGGGTATGTGTATCTTATGAGACACAAGTCTGAATCCTTTGAAAAGTTCAAAGAGTTCAAGAATGAAGTAGAAAAACAAACTGGAAAACCTCTTAAGGCTCTTCGATCAGATCGAGGAGGAGAATACCTTAGTGGAAAATTCCGGGACTATCTCAAAGAAAACGGCATAGTCTCACAATGGACACCTCCGGGTACACCTCAACTCAACGGGGTGTCAGAGAGGAGAAATCGGACCCTGTTGGACATGGTCAGGTCCATGATGAGCTTCACTGATTTACCTATGTTTCTTTGGGGAGATGCCTTACTCACAGCGATTTATTTATTGAATAGAGTTCCCTCTAAATCCGTTCCTACCACACCGTATGAGATATGGCATGGTAAGAAACCAAGTCTGGGTCATCTCAAGATTTGGGGGTGTCCGGCCCACGTCAAGCGACTACAGGCAGACAAGTTAGAGGCTAGGACCATAAGTGCTCGTTTTATAGGATATCCTAAAGAGTCATTAGGATACAATTTTTACGTCTCAGAGGATCACAATGTGTTTGTGAGCCGTCATGCCATCTTCTTGGAAAATCAGTTTATCCTTGATAGAGGCAGTGGGAGGAAAATTGAGCTTGAAGAGAAAGTCTCTGAAAAGCAACGAGTCATGGATCCTATAGAACCTATTCATAAGGAGCCAGTACACGATGTCCCTCAACCACCTCGTAGATCTAGTAGGGTCTCCCATCCTCCCGATAGATACTTAGGTATACTAGAAGAGGATACCGAGGAAATGTTCCTAGTGGGAGATAGGGATCACATACAGGATCCCAAAACCTACAACGAGGCGATATCTGATATCGATTCCGAGAAATGGCTGAAAGCTATGAAGTCAGAGATAGACTCCATGCATTCCAACCAAGTCTGGACCTTAGTAGATCCACCAGAAGGTATTGTACCTATTGGATGCAAATGGATCTACAAAAGGAAGATAGGTTCGGATGGAGAGGTAGAGACCTATAAGGCAAGGCTTGTGGCGAAAGGGTATAGTCAGCGCGAAGGTATTGACTATCAGGAGACCTTTTCACCTGTAGCCATGCTAAAATCCATCCGGACATTGCTTGCCATTGCAGCATTTCATGACTATGAAATCTGGCAGATGGATGTGAAAACTGCTTTCCTGAATGGATATCTTGATGAAGATATCTATATGGAACAGCCTTTGGGTTTCACTTCCAGTGATGGAGATCACAAGGTCTGCAAGCTGCAAAGGTCCATCTATGGACTAAAGCAAGCCTCTCGGAGTTGGAACACTCGTTTCGATGATGCAATCAAAACGTTTGATTTTATCAAAAACGAAGAGGAACCATGTGTTTATAAAAAGGTTAGTGGGAGTGCTGTCGTTTTTCTCGTACTGTACGTAGATGACATTCTCCTGATTGGGAATGATATTCCCATGCTAACCTCGGTCAAGGTCTGGTTGTCAAAAGAATTCTCCATGAAAGACCTTGGGGAAGCATCCTATATTTTGGGAATAAAGGTCTATAGAGATAGATCTAAAAGGATGCTTGGCCTTTCACAGAAGATGTACATAGAGGAGGTGCTGAAGAGGTTCAGCATGGAAAACTCCAAGAGGGGTCTCTTACCCCTAAGGCATGGAATTCATCTCTCCAAGAAGATGTGCCCCAACACATCTAAGGAGATTCAACGCATGAGCAAGATTCCTTATGCATCGGCAATAGGAAGCCTCATGTATGCCATGCTATGTACACGACCTGATATAGCTCTTGCTGTGAGTGTCACAAGCAGATATCAGTCGAATCCAGGTGAAGAACACTGGACAGCTGTGAAGAATATTCTTAAGTACTTGAGAAGAACTAAAGATTTATTCTTGGTTTTTGGAGGATCATCAGAGTTAAAGGTAGAAGGGTACACAGATTCAGACTTCATGACTGATGTCGATGACAGGAAGTCAACATCTGGATACGTGTTCTTGTGCAATGGTGGTACGGTGAATTGGAAGAGTTCTAAACAACCGATCATTGCTGATTCTACTATGGAAGCCGAATACATCGCCGCCTCTGAAGCTGCTAAGGAAGGCTTCTGGTTCAAGAAATTCATTGCAGAGCTGGATGTGATGACATCAGATGCCATAACACTCTACTGCGATAACAATGGCGCCATAGCCCTTGCTAAGGAGCCAAGGTCTCATCAGAAGTCTAAGCATATAGAGCGGCGCTTTCACCTCATACGCGACTATGTGGAGAAGAAATATGTAGAGGTGCAGAGAGTAGACTCCGCGGATAACGTGGCAGACCCTTTCACTAAGCAGCTGAGTCAGCAAAAGACTGAAGCCCACCTTGAGAAGATGGGCCTAAGATATATGACCAATTGGCTTTAGTGCAAGTGGGAGATTGTTAGATGTATGCCCTAGAAGCCAATTTGGCTGACACATTGTTGACTCTAGGGACATAATTTTGTACTTGACTATTTATTATTGAATAAATAAAAGGCATCTTTTTCATTCATATTGTTTATGTGTCTATGAATCGTCCAAGAAATTAATAAGATGATGATACATATTCTCAAGAGTTGAGAATTTGAGCCATGTATCATTGGTGATTAATTTCTAAATGCTCCTGATCAATGGATCATCACGAGGACGGTGATCGATCCGATCAGTGCACAGATCACTTTCCTTCTGGATGGACGAGACTTGCACAGTGTAGGGACACTGAAGTGATAGTGCAGGTGCTTGTTAGAGAACAAGGGTACTGAGCGTGACCAAGACAAGAAGTCACTTGGATGTCTATCCACTCGTCAGTGACTTACTTGATGTTGCAGTAGTGTGACTGGTCCTTTGACCTGCGGTGCTTCGGCTACTCACAGTGAGGTTATTGTAGTTTGACTACACACATACATGGTCTCTAGCCATATGGGTCCATGCAGTGTAGATTGGCTGCAGTAGGTTCACTGTAGGAGTAGGGTATGCACCTATAAGGAATCTATCGACCTTGATAGAAGAGGAGTGATCCTATGTGATTTGTTAGACTGAGTTCTAAGACCTTGGCCAGGGCAGTAAAGTGGAGAAAGAGTTTTCCACTATCGAACTCAAGTCGAATAAATCTTGACATATGACAGACGATGGGGTTTGACGAGTTGTCCATGACCTCCGTCCTGTAGGGATCCACGATAGTAGGACTGTATCACATGTTAACTGCACCTAGAGGTTCATCATTCCATTCTGCTGGGTAGCCACTACATGCTGCTAGGTGTCACTGGTGGATGGTGGGACTCATAGGGATTATCTTGATGATCGATAAATCCTAATGAGTTGAGTTGGAATCGTTCCAACCCATTGAAAGGAGTTTTCAATGATATAGTGATAGAGATCACAATATATCTCACTACCAGTCAGAATAGAACCTATGGGGTCACACACACTAGAAGTATTGACCGATCCGATGGTTGAAATCGTGATTAGGAATCACAAGAAATCAATTTGATTGATAAGAAGTTGAAGAAGGAAAAGGAATTAATTAATTGGACTTGAAACAAGAATCCTACTTCGGGTAGGATACCTAGAGTTCTAATTGGATTAGGACTGGCATTCCTACTTGGAATAGAATTCCTCAATCCTAATAAGATTAGGAGTTTTGAATTAAAATTGGATTCCTACTTGGAGTAGGATTCCTAGAAATCCTAATTGGATTAGGACTTCGGATTCAAATAGAGTCCTAATTGGATTAGGACTAAAATTAAACAAATCCTAATTGGATTAGGATTCCTTAAGTCCTAATTAATTATTAATCTAATGAATCAACATGACTCCTAATTAGATTAGGATTGAAGAGTTCAATTGAGTCATGATCCATTCAAGTCCTAATTAGATTGGGACTAGCATAGATTGAACCCAAATTGGCTAATCCTAATTAGATTAGGATGAAACCATGAGAGAGGCACCTAATCCTCTTTGGAAGAGGATTAGGTTAACCAACTAAGAGGGGCATCAGCCCCTCTCCAATTGCTTGGGGCGACAAGAAGAGAGGAGCTAGGGCCGGCGCCCCCTTCTTTCTTTGGAAAGTTATCTAGGGCTCCAACTTTGGAGGAGCCCTTGATAGCTATAAGAAGCACCATAAGGCCGGCGCCCTAAGCATTGGAGCCCTCTTCCCTTGTGCCGTGGCCACCCTCTTCCTCCCTCTTAGTTGCAGCCGCAAGCAAGAAAGAAGGAACCTCCAAGTGTTGGCGGCCTCCTCCTCTTCCTTTTCTTCATCCAGCGCAAGCAATAGAAAGAAGGCTGTGCAGGGGTTCATCTACTTCCTCTTCTTCATCCTTCTTCTTCCTCCTCTCAAGCACTTTCAAGAGTTGAAAGAAAGAGAAGAGATCAGCCATCAAAGGAGTCTTTGCAAGGGAGCTAGCACCCCGAGAAGACAAGAAAGCTTTGATCGGTTCTCTACTTCGTGTGGATACCCGTAGAGGCCGGACGTTTGAACGGCTTCAAGCGAACCCTCTTCCTAAAACCACGAATTCAGATTCGCGGTGATCATCTACCCGCGCAAGGTGAAGATTTGATCTTCCTAGTAGTTTTAAAAGTTTTAATTCTTACCTAATTACGAAAGGTCTCGAAACAACGTTCATGCGATGAACGTCGAACTCGCGCATGCCGATTCCGCTGCCATCTGAAAATTTTTGAAATATCAGCGGCATGGGCGGGTTCCCAACACTCGGCTCGTTCCTTCATCGATGGATTTCTCTGTCGACGCCCTCCAAGAACGGAGTCCGAGCAGAGAAGCGTCTTCAGTCGCCTCGGCGCAAGGACGCATACGGTACAAGGTACCCATTTATTTAATGTTTTTACATTACCCATTATTGGATTTCTCTGCCGACGTCCTCGAAGAACGGAGTCCGAGCAGAGAAGCGTCTTCAGTCGCCTCGGCGCAAGGACGCATACGGTACAAGGTACCCATTTATTTAATATTTTTACATTACCCATTATTGGATTTCTCTGCCGACGTCCTCGAAGAACGGAGTCCGAGCAGAGAAGCGTCTTCAGTCGCCTCGGCGCAAGGACGCATACGGTACAAGGTACCCATTTATTTAATGTTTTTTACATTATCTATTCTGCTTCTGGATTTCTCTGCCGACGTCCTCGAAGAACGGAGTCCGAGCAGAGAAGCGTCTTCAGTCGCCTCGGCGCCAGGACGCACACGGTACAAGGTACCCATGTATTTAATGTTTCTGCATCATTTTATCTATTTCTCTGCCGATGTCCTCAAAGAACGGACACCGAGCAGAGAAGCGTCTTCAGTCGCCTCGGCGCCAGGACGCACACGGAACGAGGTACCTATTTATTTAATGTCTTCACATTACCTATTATTGGATTTCTCTGTCGACGCCCTCCAAAAACGGACACCGAGCAGAGAAGCGTCTTCAGTCGCCTCGGCGCCAGGACGCACACGGTACAAGAACGGAGTCCGAGCAGAGAAGCGTCTTCAGTCGCCTTGGCGCAAGGACGCGAGGACGCTTCGCAAAAGGTGTCCCAATAATGAGGCTCTTCGGGAAAGAAGAGACGCCGCCTATTAAAGGCACCTCGAAGCGTTCGATAACTCAAAACGCGCAGTAAATCGAAATTTTCGGAATTCGTAATGACCCAATTAAAGCTACTTCCCGCGCTCCAGCTAATGGCCAACTGGAGCTCGGAAGTCGGGGGTAGTGTTGGGGGAAGAACCCCAAGCCATACATTCACGGAGGCGCTCGGCCGAAGAGCGCCAGCCGGAAAGTTGCTCGGCCAAAGAGTGCCGAACGGAGAGCTGCTCGGCCAAAGATCGCCGACCAGAAAGCTGCTCGGCCAAAGGATGCCGACCAGGAAGGCGCTCGACTAGAAGGCGCCGACCAGAGTGCGCGCCAAGAGGTGCCCAACCAAAATAAGCTGCTCGGTTAGAAAGTGCCGACCAAAGACAGCGCCGAGGCGCTCTGCTAGAAGGTGCTCGCCTAAAGGGCGCCGACCAGGAGTACTCAAAGCAGCCCCGCCACAGGGCGCCCCATTGGGCGATCAGCTCGGCTCGGCACCCTTGCCGAGCCGATGCCTTAACCAAATGTTCAACCTCCGCCTAAAGTCCAAGGGACTTGACAACTCCTACGGCTTGCGACCTGCCACTATCTCCAAGCCATCAAGGCATAAGATCTCCTCAGGCGTTCGGCACGACCTGCCATTAATGCATGAGACTCCCTCAAGTCTCCGATGCACTCAGGCATTTAATGAACACGGCCCAAGACGATCTCCGGATCACTGAACCATCAGAACGTATGGCTCTCCCTGACCGCCGGTTCATTCGGTAATAAATGCACTTACCATCCACGGACCCTAGGCCCACCACAGCCGGCGGTTCAACCACTCCAACAGGTCCGATCGACCGTGACAACTCCCTGATTTCGGTCTGATCCGGTCCCGTTCTCCATTACGCCATTAATGGGCCAAATCGTGCCCAATTATTACAAAACAGGACAAACCTCCTGTCACCTCCCAGGTAACAAAAATCCTCCTATAAAAGGAAACCTGGAGGGAAAAGGGAGAGAGGACCAAAAACCAGAGAAAAAACCCGGAGCTGGAGAGAACCCTCCTAGACCGGGGGAAAAAGGAAGAAAACAGCACAGACACAATTGAACACGGGATTCTCTTTGTCTTCTCCACATACTTGCCCCCTCTGACTTAGGCATCGGAGGGCCGGCGCCGGGGAGCCCGGCCACCGGTTTTCTTTGCAGGACTTGCACACCCCCCCGCAGCGGAGGACGCAGCCAGCCGGCGCACCGCCGTCCGCCCCCTGCAGCAGCGGAGCTCCTCCTTTCCCGGCTTCACGGCGGCCCCCGGGTCCAATTTCCAGCAACAGTATGCATATACATATATATATATATACATACATATATATATATATATATATATATATATATATATATATATATATAACAACTAGAATCCAGTCGATTGGATTTCGACTTAGAGTCAGCCAGATCTTGATTGGATCGATGATGGAAGGTCGTGCATCAATAGCCCGACCTATTGGATCATCAATGCGGGATTTCCATCAATTATCGTGTTTTCAGTCAATTCAAGGTTGTTTGGAGGATGATCCGAAGAGTTCTAGTTTAGAAAGATTTTGCCAACTAGTTAGAAGAGTTCACATGAACTTGTGAGTCCATATATGGACAAACATCAGGGTAGGCTTTGAGAAAGGATATACGAAATTTAACAAGATACCTAGAGGGATTGATAATTTTTGAAATTTGGAGGGATGCATGTTAAAGTTGAATTTTCTTGTAGTGGAGGGCTGGCTTAATTTGCTGTCAATGCGATATAAAGTGGTATCGGACTGAGCATTCTACATGCCGAATTTTAGATTAATCTCCCTTCTCCTATCAGCCTTTGCACTTGAAAAGGTTTTGGTGGATAAGTTAGTGAGATGAAAGAAAATAGTGGACATGATGCTTTTTTATTCTCTAAAGGAAACCGTCGATAATTTCTATCATAAGATAGAAGGTAACACCTCATCAATACCAAAGCCAACGAAATCAATTATTGCCGCATACTCCAAGCTTTAGTGTACCATACATGTGGGCCCACACTAGAATTTCATGCATCCAAGGCAACATTAGAACTTTAAAGTTGAATTAGTGGCAACAGATTTTCTTCAATCCATTATTATAGCTTGCATACATAGTTGATTAGATCGATTGAGAGTTTTGCATCAATGACAAAGGTTAACGATTTTCAATCCATACAATATAATCCACCTTGAGCGAATTAGATGATAGTTGAGAATTACCCTATTTTTTTACCATTAAACAACTATTACATATCTGGCTATAAGAATTTCTGGCTACTAAGATTGTAGGTTATCAAAACCTCTTAATTAATATGTTATTGCGGAAATCATCCATTTATCCACTTGATCGGGGCAAGAGTCATTTCCTATTAGGTTATGCTTGAGGTTATCGAAGCAAGGTTGTTGTTGGAGATCTCAAGTCCAATTTCTCTCCAATTTTGTGTTTTATCTAATTTATTTGATTATCATCTGACTTAATTTAGCTATTATTTTAATTTATCTATCCTTTCATCAGTGTTATTAAGATCGCATGTGAGAGGGGGATTGTGAGGCTTGGTATACATTATTGATCCATTCTCTTTGAACAAAGTTTTTTTAAGATCAAAATGGTTAGTAAGTAATGTCGTCTAGAGATATGGTGAATTGATCAAAACATACCTTTAATGAAGCATATCAAAAACTTCTAATTATCGAAATGCATGGAGTTCATCAGTGAAGAAGAACGAGTGAAACTGCTTTAAAAATATCAAAATCCAGTTTTTGCCAACAAAAAAATATAGTTTTGCAATATAAAGAAGCTTAAATCTATTTGTGGATTTTTTCCCCCTTCTAGCTAGTTTTTGTGACGAAGCATCTTCACCTATTTGAAGCATCTTTAAATATTCCTCCCCACTATTTCATCGCTCCACCATCCTTCTTCCGGCGGATTGGAATTAATCGTGGGCGTTTGCATGGCGCATAGCATAAAAATCACTTGTTTATTCTGTTTTCAACAAGTTGTCGGATGCTATGTACTAAAATATATAGTTGGGATCCTGCTAATATTTGTTTCAGAAATTTGTCGTAAATTTCAAAATAAATCCCAAAACAGAGGATGGAAACAGTATCTAGTTTAGTGCTTTGGTACCATTAATTTCTTAAAGCTACTGTAATAGCTCTGGTGGCAACTTCCCTCAAATCTACAACAAGCTCTCTGTCCGGGTCTAGTCTCTATACTCTCCTCCCATTTGCCAACTCTAACTCAAGGCTAGATATACCAATTTAGGTTTTTGCATGTGTTCGCACTCCACGGTGCCCTGTATTGATTGCAGAACCTACCGCGAGCAAGGAGTAGGATTTTTCTTTACCATATCCGAGGTGGCCCTGGCCAAGACGAAAGGCTTCCACTGGCCATGGTAAAAAGGTGGTGGGCTGGCCTTAGAAAGTTCTTAATTCCAGCCATCACGTCAGTTCTCTTCCACCAAACTACTATCGTACAAGGGAGATCCCAAGAAGAGTTGGGGTGGTCGAGCAAGCCTTGCCGGCCTTTTACTTGGCATGAGTCATGTTTTTTGGGTGGTGTTGAATGCCATGCATCACTTTCTACTACCAGTGCGAGATCATGGGACGCCCGTCTCCGGGGGAGGTGGTTACTATAAGCCTTTTCTTCCACGTATTACCGCGTAGCATTGCTGCTTGTTAACAAGCTCTAATGTTGAGCAACACGGAAAATTTGTCGAAAATATTGACCAACTTTCCCTTGTCACGCCTGATTGCAGCATGGAATAATTTCTTCATTGAAGGATGGAAAAACAGCTGGTTCGATCTCGTTGAGAACGGAGATGTGCTTCGTGAGACATCGAACAGATTCCATGAACCAGAGAACAGCTTGGTTTTCATATTATGACGATTCCAACTTCGCAAATAGTGCCAATTATTTGTGCTGGAAATGTGAGTTTGGAGTGCGTGATTGCAGAGTCTGATGTCTGGAGTAATTAGCCCGAGGCCTAGGTTGGTATTATTTTTTAATGAATGAAGAAGACTTTGTATTGAGATTTGAGGTTTAGTCTGGTGTAGCATCCATGTTGGTTTCAATCGCACCAACTAAAGCTTCTTGGAACAAACACATTAAGCCCTGCTAAAAGGGGCATTAGATGTATAAATACAGGGAAGTTGTGTCCCAAAGGGTACAAAACGTCTATTGGCTGATGGAAAAATTATTAGTCTTTCAATAATATAATATTAGAGCAACATGCACCTTTTGAAGATTTGTGATTACTTGGTTGCTTGGGATTGGAAGACTCTTGGCAACTCGATGATTAAAGCCCGAGCACTCGTGTCAGTGCACTGTAATAGAAAGAAGCAGCTATGATTAGCGGCATATATGTCCTGCAAGCTGTATAGGATATAATTTTTTATTATACACCACAAAGAGCTAATACAAAAGTATAAAAATCTCTGTCTCTTTTTGCCATGAAGCAAACTTATTAGGACTAATTAGGATAAATCCTGCAAAGACATTCAACTGGAGGACAAAATGTTCGTCAGTGTTGTTTACCACAAGAAACATGCGGCAAACTATTTCGACATTTTAAGATGGTAGATGAAACCATCTTAGTCCTCGGTTGATTTCTCTAAGTTGGCAAGAGACAAAAATGATGCAACATACAGTTACGTAAGCAAAGATGTTCACGATGAAAACGCTTCAGCTCCCTATCAACAATGGAGAATCTTTGACGAACCATTGCTCAGAAAAGCCAATAGATTGCAAGCAATGTGAGTCATCAGTGCTTGAATCTATTTATCATCAAAATTACCTACTTCACTTTGAAAAACATTCAATATTCTAGTCTAAAAGATCTTGCGACACGGTGTTTGCAAAATTATTTCATCAAAGCCAGCACGTTGAAATTCTTGGAAACGAGTCCTTTTCGATTAAAGCCAAATTCTTTGCCATCTAGAGATAAAAAACAATCTAAAAATCACCGAAGATGGATAGGGATGATTATTTGACTAAGAAGAGCGTTAGGATGTTTTGATATCGGGGAGCTGTAAACATTAGAACAACAATAATAATAATTAGTCTCGGTTAATCATGCGGAGCAGAATCCAAAAGAAGGCTCTGTTTATAGACTTGAGCAAGATTTTCGGGCTGGTTTCAACTAGATATCAGCTGTTTTTTTGATGGTTGGTTTCAGTATTGGCCAGCTGACTGGTAGAATGAGAGAGGTAGAGAGAAGCTCATAGTAGATAAAATATCATTATATAATTTGATGGTAGGAGGGAAAGGAAAACTTAGATATTTTTTTTAGGAGTAATGAGGGGGTCAAATTTAGCGGTGCGATACAAAGATTAACCCAATAAGCAATTGGAGCATTTTACGCAACTAAAATAGTGATCAGGAAGTTAATCACATCATTCTGCATCAAAGCCGCATGGCTTCATCCCATCAGTCAACGAAGATCCTGTAAATTTTTCTATAGGTTTTCTCTTGGGATTAAAAAATGTGCACAGGTTCATCAACTTTTTCAAAAACGCGTTTCCAGTCTTCTGAGTTGAAGTCCATGGATGTCCATTCCAAGGCACCCTGTCCTTGGCTCTACAAGCATAGTAGTAGTACTGTGGTCCAGGCCTAGGATTAAGTGATCAACTTTTTGAAAGCTTCTTGCCTCGTTTGATTGAATACAGAGGCTAACCTCAGCGTCACAAGCAGGCCCCAGCCTGACAGGACTCTAAGGATATGTCGTTGGCGAGCATTCGCTGCAAACACACAGCCCGGAAGAAGCTTAGGGTTACGTGCCTCTTCCTCCATGGAATTATTCCTTGGATCTCTTTATAATGGATGTAAGGAACCGAAGTTCTCTCTGTTTAGATCCAATGTTTTACGAGGGATTGGACATCACTTGCCTCTTACTCTGAGGTTTGTTCTAAGTTTGGCAGTTGGCGCCATTAGCTTCTCAGCGTATCCTGGAACTGAAATGGGTCATGGGGGAGGACAAATTTTACCTTGCAACGCATGCATCAACATTGCAATGCACTATGCCAACCACCGCATTTTTTTCTTATGGGCCCTATGTAAGAAGTTTTTGAAATTTGAGAAGAACGGTTACGAAACCGCCTTTCATTTCTTACGTTTTGAAACTGACCCTTGAATGATCCACCCGTTGAAAAACTCAACGGAAGACCGTCATTAAAACCTCTTGAATAGGGAGACGTTGGGGCCTAACATCTCCTGGTGTGAAGCCAAAGATAAAGGGGCTTCACCAAAAGAAAAAAAAAACAACAGAGTTCTTTCATCCCTTTCTTTGAATTTTCTAAGCTTGGTTTCCTTCACGGTCTTTTAAGCAGAGTGATCATTTCAAGCTCTGTACTCTTCTTTTTTCTATTCTTTCTTCATTTCTTATCAAACCATAGTGTACGAGCAAAGAGAAAAATTCCTGCGGAGTTCAAGAGATTTTGTAGTATTGTGCACGTCTACAAAATCAACGGTCCGTTGTATCTTGGGAAGGGATCGCCAGAATCCGGTGCATATAAGGAGGCGAATCTCTTTCAAAGACAGTGACTACACGCCTCGGACCGATCTACAGGTATTATCTATTTTATTTTGGATCTAAAGAAAACGATATCAAAGAGGTACGCATTGGAATCAGTTGTTTCAGTGATATTAAATTATTTAAGTTTTATTTGAGTTCTTTGAGTTGATTATTCCAACATTTTTGAAAGAGAATTTCGCTTCTGAAATACAAAGATGGATAAAGTTAAGAACTCATTAAACGATATCCTGAAACCCGAGTCATTTGATGGAAAGAATTTTGTTAGATGGCAAACAAAGATGGAGTCTTGGTTAGACACATTAGATTTATTTTATGTGGTTTCAAACAATCCTTCAACTAAGGACCCAATGGATCATGAACCCGGCAGATCAGCTGCTAAATACAAATTTGATAAAGATGATCGTTTGTGCAAAAGTTTGATACTTAGTGCACTAAATGATAACTTATACAACATCTACTCTAGAGCTGAGGGTACAGCTAAGACATTGTGGGATGAACTTGAGTCGAAATATGGTAAAGAAACCGAATCAGAAGAAAAGTTCATCATAGGAGAATATTTTTCTTACAAAATGGTAGATCAAAAATCAGTAATTGATCAAGCACATGAAGTCCAGAATATAGTGGCAAAGATCGTCGCAATGGGAATTTCTATAGATGAGAGAATTCAGGCGGCAGCCCTTATAGAAAAGCTTCCATCTTCCTAAATTTTAAAGTCTCTTTGAAGCATAAGAGACACACCCTCTATTTGGATCAAGTACTTGTGTCCCTTCAAATAGAAGAAAAATACAGGAATAACCATAAACAGGATTTGGGTATTGACTCAGAAGTTAATGCAAAGGCAAACTTAGTAGAAACGAAGAAAACTAACTTCTGGAGAAATAAACCCAAGAAACACTTTGAGAAGCCAAAACCAAAGATTCAAAAGGAACAGAGCAAGAGAACATGTTATGTCTGTGGAAAACCAGGACACTTTGCCAAACAGTGTAGACATAGAAAGGACACAGTCAAGGGGCAAGGTGACAAAGTGACTGCTCAGGCAAATATGATAACAGGTTCTGGTTCTATTGGAATCGAGGACAGGTTAGTAATCTCAAAACTTGAGTTAAATCTGGCCTACAATCCAACCGAATGGTGGATTGATACAGGAGCTACTGTCCATATATGTTCTGATATTTCCTCTTTTTCTTTCTACCAGGAGGTTAAAGGGAGAACTGTGACCATTGGCAACTCCAGTGTTACACAAGTGATTGGAGAAGGAGAAGTAAAATTGAAGTTCACATCTGAAAGAATTATTACTCTCCACAACGTGCAACATGTGCCAGATGTTCGCAAGAATCTTGTTAGTGGTTTTCTTTTGAGTCAATTAGGCTTTAAATTAGTGTTTGAATCAAATAAGGTTGTAATTACCAAAGGTGGGACATTTGTAGGGAGGGGTTATGTTGCTGATGGGTTATTTAAATTGAGTGTATTACCATGCTACAATATGAATAAAAATATTTCTTCTCCACTTGTTATGCATATCGACTCTTTAGAGATGTGGCATAGTAGACTTGGACACGTGAATAACAATACTCTCAAAAGAATGATGAGTTTAGATTTAATTCCTAAATATAATTTAGAGAAGAACAAAAAATGTGAAATTTGTGTTCAAGCTAAACAACCTAGGAAACCATTTAAATCAACAAGTAGAAGTTCTAACCTACTTGATTTAATACATAGTGATATTTGCGAGATGAGCGGTATTTTGACGAGAGGAGGAAAAAGATACTTTATTACCTTTATAGATGATATGTCAAAATACTGCTATGTATATTTAATAAAAACTAAGGATGAAGCCTTAGAAAAATTTAAAATTTATAAATCAGAGGTTGAAAATCAAACCCAGAAAACAATAAAAAGACTCAGGTCAGATAGAGGAGGAGAATATAGTTCAATAGAATTTGGAAAATTCTATGAGGAACATGGGATTATACATGAGACTACTGCCCCTTATTCTCCTCAGTCAAATGGAGTTGCTGAAAGAAAAAATAGAACTTTTCTTGACATGATTAACTCGATGCTTATTAGTTCTGGTCTTTCCAACAATTTATGGGGTGAAGCTCTAATTTCAGCATGTAAAATACTTAATCGTATACCATTTAAAGATAACCAGAAAACACCATATGAGTTATGGTGGGGTAGAAAACCTAGTCTAAAATATTTTAAAGTTTGGGGTTGCCTTGCAAAAGTTAAAATTAACTCTAGCAAGATGACTAAACTGTCTTCTAAGACTTTCGATGCAGCTTTCATAGGATACGCGGAAAATAGTAACGCATACCGATTCTTAGTAGTACGATCAGATGTACCTGACATTACACCGAACATTATTAAAGAATCGAATGATGCAGTATTTTTTGAGAATGTGTTTCCTATGAAAGAAAAGAGAAAGTTAGAAATAGGAGAATCCTCTAAATCACAAAATGATAATACTAAAATAGAACCCCAAGTTGAACTTAGAAGGAGCAAGAGGCCTAGAATAGAGAAAAACCTAGGAGATGACTTCTACACATTCCTTGTTGAAGATGAACCTTTGACTTATGCTGAAGCAATGAAATCTAGTGATGCACCTCTATGGGAGGAAGCCATTAAAAGTGAGATGAAATCAATCCTTTCACACAATACATGGGTGTTAACCGACTTACCTCCAGGGTCTAGACCACTAGGATGCAAATGGGTCTTTAAAAGGAAACAAAATCCTGATGGATCCATTGAAAAATACAAAGCTAGATTAGTTGCTAAAGGTTTTAGCCAAAGAGAAGGAATGGACTATTTTGACACTTATTCTCCAGTCACTAGGATAACTACAATTCGAGTGCTTATAGCATTGGCGGCATCTTACAAACTTGAAATCCATCAGATGGATGTGAAAACAGCCTTTCTTAATGGCGAGTTAGATGAAGAAATTTATATGGAGCAGCTAGAAGGTTTTGTAGTTCCTGGTCAAGAGAATAAAGTGTGTAAGCTAGTCAAATCCTTATATGGATTAAAACAAGCTCCTAGACAGTGGCATGAAAAGTTTGACCAAGTCATTTTATCATATGGCTTTAATATTTGTGACTTCGATAAATGTGTATATTGGAAAATATTTGATAGGTCTATTATTATCCTATGTTTATGCGTAGATGACATTTTAATTTTTGGTAGTGAACATGTCACAATTTTTGAAGTGAAGAAATACTAAATGATAATTTTGACATGAAAGATCTAGGATTAGCTAAAGTAATCTTAGGAATCAAAATTAGAAGGACACAAAATGAGATTGTTCTAAGTCAATCTCACTATGCTGAAAAGGTGTTAAAGAAATTTGGGTACGAAAATTACAAGCCAGTTAGTACCCCATATGATCCTAGCATAAAATTAAAGAAAAATGGTGGGGATAGTGTTTCCCAATTAAAGTATTCTCAATTAATTGGAAGTCTTATGTATTTATCTAACTGTACAAGACCAGATATCTCCTATGCTGTAGGAAGACTAAGTAGATACACTAGTAATCCCGATAAAACACATTGGAATGCAATAGACAGGCTTCTTAAATATTTGAAGGGTACCATTAACTACGGGATATACTATTCTGGTTTTCCTACTGTACTAGAAGGGTATAGTGATGCTAACTGGATTTCTGATTCCGAAGATACAAAGGCCACTAGTAGATTTGTCTTTACACTAGGTGGTGGTGCAGTCGCTTGGAAATCTTCCAAGCAGACCTTGATTACTAGATCCACCATGGAGGCTGAGATGGTAACCTTAGAGTTAGCTGGTGGAGAAGCAGATTGGCTTAAGGGTCTGTTATCAGATATTCCCATGATGGATAAGCCTATTCCTGCTGTTCTAATTAACTGTGATAATCAGGCGACTATAGCAAAAGTGAAAAGTAAAAATCACAACTCGAAGTCGTCTAGGCATATTGAGCTTCGATATAAAATTTTAAGGAAGCTCACCTCTACTGGAGTTATAACTTTAAGTTATATTAAATCAGTGGAGAACTTGGCAGATCATCTGACCAAGGGCTTGTCGAGAGGACAAGTTCAATATGCTTCGAGGGGGATGGGTTTAAAGTCTATTTTTGAGTCACCGTCAGCGGCAACCCAACCTATCTGACTGGAGATCCCAAGATGTAGGTTCAATGGGACAAACAAGCTGACTGAGTGGTTGGTAGGAGTACTAAATTTAAAGTGAACTCAGTTCACTACCCATCTCTATGGAGCAGGTGCTCAACTGCACTAGACAGGAGGATGGCGTAATGCCTTAATGATATCAAGGCTATTATAGCAGGGTATAAAGTTGCAGTATACCCTTGGAGATATCACCGATGTGAGTGTGACTGTGGGGTCGCAGTCAAATAGAGAATTAAGGCTTGTTCTCTAGGAGACACTCACAAAACAAGATACATGCGCACGGCCGTAATGCGCTACCCCGATGGAACTCACATGCAGGGTCAACTCTTAGTTGTTCGGTATTTTAAAATCTATACATAAAGTCCAAGTTCAAGACTTTGTTCACTTCGGACCGGTGTGGATGGCAAAATACCAACTAGAAGAAGGTTCAAGTCCGGAAGATACCTTTTATCGAAAGCTAAGTGTACTGATTGCTCGTACTTTGAATTTTTAGAATTTTTATTATTTTCAAAATTATTTTAAATTTTTAAAATTTCAAAAATGGTGGGGAAATGTAAGAAGTTTTTGAAATTTGAGAAGAACGGTTACGAAACCGTCTCTCATTTCTTACGTTTTGAAACTGACCCTTGAATGATCCACCCGTTGAAAAACTCAACGGAAGACCGTCATTAAATCCTCTTGAATAGGGAGACGTTGGGGCCTAACGTCTCCTGGTGTGAAGCCAAAGATAAAGGGGCTTCACCGAAAGAAAAAAAAAACAACAGAGTTCTTTCATCCCTTTCTTTGAATTTTCTAAGCTTGGTTTCCTTCACGGTTTTTTAAGCAGAGTGATCATTTCAAGCTCTGTACTCTTTCTTTTTCTATTCTTTCTTCATTTCTTATCAAACCATAGTGTACGAGCAAAGAGAAAAATTCCTGCGGAGTTCAAGAGATTTTGTAGTATTGTGCACGTCTACAAAATCAACGGTCCGTTGTATCTTGGGAAGGGATCGCCAGAATCCGGTGCATATAAGGAGGCGAATCTCTTTCAAAGACAGTGACTACACGCCTCGGACCGATCTACAAGTATTATCTATTTTATTTTGGATCTAAAGAAAACGACATCAAAGAGGTACGCATTGGAATCAGTTGTTTCAGTGATATTAAATTATTTAAGTTTTATTTGAGTTCTTTGAGTTGATTATTCCAACACCCTATTCATTGTGTGCTCATTTTCATAACTGGCTCATAGAAAGAAGATGCGATGATTGGCATGGTGCATAGCTATATGGTGCACGGGGTGTAGGATATAATTTCTCATCGTCGAGTATTTGTTTTATAACTATCATGCGCTCTGGCTTCATGCGAAGTAAGACTAATTGAGGTGGTGATGGGTTGGACCATACGCACTTTGTTTTAAATAACAAAAAAATTAAAAAAGAAGATAAAACTATAAACCCTTTTTTCCTAGGCATCTCCGTGAGTTTCCTAGCAACCTCCTTTGGTTCGTATTCTTAGATTGATAAATGGATATCCAAGTTATATTTTTCTATAATTTCTCTACTTTAGCGGTCGATAGAGTTAAAAAGATTGCATAGATGAAAATTAAGAGCTCCTCGATATTGCCATAAAAAATAAAAAAAAAAATTTGTCACAAAAATCCACTTGATTTGCATAATTGCATTAAAAAGTAGTATTTATTTACTTCTTGTTGTTGGTAGTGGGGTTGGTCTTTGTAAAATGATTTGTTGTGTGCATTGTTGAATTATTTTGCCTCTACTCTCCAAGGGATGCAGACATTTTTCTTAGTCAAGAGATAATAGTAAATTTACCAAAAATATGAAGGGTTTAAAATATTTTTACAAATGTCAAAGTAGTCTAAACGGTTGGCATCCCTCTGTTTTTAGAAAGGTTTGGAGTTTAGTCTCTTGTGGCGGCACGCCTGCTATGGATCAATAGGAAAAAAAAAAATCTCTAAGCGAATATAAGGTTTGGAATACAGCCGTTCGACAAAATTGGAAGCCAACTAATTTTACCGAAAAAAAATTGACCCTAGGTCGATAATTACGTGCACCATTTTACATCTGGACAAGCAACCTTAGTCTTTTCCACCTGTTGAGGTTTTGGATCTTTGCCTTCTTCCTCGCCGTACTGTTACAGCTACACTCACCTTCTATTTTCCTTTACAAAGAAAACTTCATCTAATTTGGCTTTTGTAGGGATGCAATTTGGACGGCTTTGGGTTGGAGTAAGAGCTAACCCAAACGTAATCTAGTTAAAAAAATGTCAAACCCACAAGCAAGCACAAACCAAATTAGAGAATTTATGGAACCAAATTGATCTAAATCATGAGTTGGTACATCTAACATTAGGGTCAACCCGTCTAAATTGCACTCTAGATTCTTATTCTAACGAAAAGAATTATGAGATGTGCACCTGTCAAAATGAAGAATAAATGTACCAAATTTTAGACCAGTAGATTTTTTTTTTTTTTTATCAAAGGTATTTTTGGATAATTGGGTTGAAAATCATATAGGATTTATGGGTTGGACTAGTACAACCAGCAAAATTATATTTTTACAGGCCGGACTAAGCTTATATTCATAAATACTCAGAAGTAGCTTTGGAGTAGGCCGGCTTGAATCCCATAGCGAGAAAAAAAAGATCTGTTGAATAACTTTAGCATATAATCTTATGATTCTACTGGTCGTACTGATCCAACCCATAAATTTTATAGAATTTTCAGCCTAATTATCCAAACAAGTCTTGAGATGAAAGATTGCACCAATGAATGTAAATCCCCACCATAAGCATCTCATGTGCCAAACTCCTATGATCCTATCCGCCCCTCAATGCCCCTGCAACAGCACGTACTTCTGCACACACCCAGAACTACCTCAATGAAACTCTTGCTGATGGAATGCTGCATAACTTTCTAATTCCCTTCTAGGCGAAGTCAGACGTAAACGTGAAAAAGATCCTCTATCAAAAGTCTAACATCATGATGTTGTGTGACATTTGAGCTAATTTGTTGTCGCCATTGAATTGGTGTGTATGAGAGAGAGATTAAGTTGATTCACACTTCACCCGTACTAAAATTGGAGTCTTAATCAAATGCAACATCAATTGAATGGTACGTGTGAAAATTTATGGGGAAACGCCTGGCAGGCCAGGCGCACAACAAAGCTAAGACTGGGCCGACGTCACATCTTAAAGAACAATTCATGGGTCCATATCTTACCCAAATCATGGGCCCAAGGAAGCGCATCGTGCGCAGGGACCAGATAAGGACATCCAACGGCTCAAACTTTTTACATCAGCGTTTCTAGTTCATGTTCATCCAATCAAATTGCTGCCCTGGGGGCGCAATCATGTCCCAATCTCCAGTCCTATCCATCATGATTCAGAAGAGCTCTGGCTTGACCTATACCTCCACATGGAACCCTTGTTTTCCCTCGAGCTAGCCTATTGTTTAACTAGCTTGGATCTCACCCAAGTTCAGACTATTTATGGGAAGCATGATTGTCAAAGAGCAACAAGATCTTGAACTTTTATGTAAAATAGAGACCAATAAAGTCTTTTTCAACTGTCGTTCATAGTACTTGTCAACTCCTTCTTGTTCTTCTTATTCTTTTTGGCGCAAACTTCCGATGATTCATTTATATGGCATTGCTGTGAAGAAAATTTTGCATTACATATGATTGATAGTTATCGATGATATATGGTCTGAAATTGGCTAGAAGCACATTCCCATGCGACCGATGACTCATGTATAAACATGTTACTAATCCATCCATCATTTCTGGCAAGATTTCCCATTCCCTGTTTGCTGCATCCATGACAGTTAGTCTTTGATCCATACAAAATTGGGCTCATACAAGGTGTTGGGCCAATTTTGTGGCCAAGGTAATTGACTTGGGGTGTTCAGCTATGTGGCTATGTTGTTAATCGGATATCTTGTACGCATGCGGGATGATACTTGCGATGGCATGTATAATCTTGGAGGAGGGTAGGGATCTCTTTTCTCAAGCAAAACAAGGGCAGTAATCTCAATGAGCAGCTATCCAGTCTTGGTCTTATCCCCTGCCTTGCAATTCCCTTTACGTTAAATCTCAGCCCTTTGTTAGATTTTGTAATTTTTCTTTTGTTAACATGTGGGTTACCAGACAACTTTATAATATGTGGCGATAGATAGAGAGAATAATGAAACAAGGAAAAAAAAAGAAAAAAAAAAAAAAGGCTCCATTGAGCTATATCTACGGGTGGAGACAATGGAAAAGCTTCAATATATATATATATATATAAAAAGGAGATTACTTCTTTTACAAATTCTAGCTCTCAGTGCATTTGATCTCTCGAACGCTCAGTTATTATTATTTTTTTTTAAGAGTTACAAGAGATATAAATAATAAAGTAAGTCGATTTATACTTGATCTTTAGGACTTGCAAACTTCAAACATACTCTTTTTTTGATGGAAAACTTAAGGACATACTCGGCAGAATACTTGCATTCTCCGATCTTTATTAACTAGCTGCTCAAGTTCTCTCATGAAGCGAGCATCCATCTTAGAAGCATGAGGAAGGGGAGTTTCAACAGTCTCGTACAATCAATGCAGGTCCGTTCACTGAGAGAAAAGACAAACGAGGTCCGCTTTAACACAAACAAACATGGAAAATAGTATGAAATAATAGACGAGAGAGACTTTGCCTGTTTTATATAATTACCAGCATCAACTTTTGTCAAAAAGATATATAACCACCACCAATCTAGAGCCAATAACCATACAATATAGATACGAATTTCCCATTGAAAAGGAACTTAATTCATATGTGCATGGTCGAGGATACAAAGTTTCCACATGACTAGTAATTAGTGGATAGGTCATATAGCATGACCTTAATTTCACTTCCAGTATATCTGACACACAAGATTAGCAGGCATTTAAAGTCTGTCCTCCTGAATCCTGAGACCTTATATTGCTTCCCTGGTTGAGAGAACTGATTCAGGACTATCAGAGGGCTCTTATGTCCTCCTTTCTAAAATCATCAACACAGCAATGACAAGCAAGTGATTTGCGTCAAAAAAAAAAATGATGATGATCAGGTGATCGATCTTTTCACTATTAGATCATGTTACTTTTTCTAGGTCATAGCCAGTTACCATTAGAGGACTCACACCACCACATGCCCAACCCGCGCAATGATTGCAACTGCTCAAGGTTAATATTGTCGACCATTTCACATTCCTTAAAGGTCCTCTTCACAAAACAAGCCACATCAAACTTACAAGCTAGCATTACATTTGAAGATTGTGTTCTTTCGCAACATTAATTTGAACTCTATCGACAATCTTGCATCCTAACAACGAGTGCTACATGGCTTTTTCCTTGCTGACAACCGAGCCCATGAAACTAATTAAAACACTTCAAGGGGTCTCAACCAGAGACTTGAGGATGTTCACCTGCAACTGTAGGCAAACCACATAGCTCTCCACTTCAGAGAGCAACTCGCACAGATCCATCTCATTCCCACCTGGCAAAATCCTCCTCAGAATCCTAATGCGGCAACCAAACTCCCTTTCTCCTCCAGTCTTCTTGTTGTAACTCCCCCGCCGGCATGTTCTTTTTGGCCAATTAGCCTTCGTGGGAACTGGAGGCCTGGGAATGGTCAGGGGTGTTCGACGATGGTCGAGCGTTTTGCGTTTGTTCACTCGCAAGATGCTCGATTGGCATGTCGTGAGTTGATGAAGTTGACTTGAGCTCGCGCTTTTCTCGAGCTTGCGTTTCAAGGCACGGCTCCACTTGAAACCGCCGGCAGAAAGCACTAATGCCATGTCTGCTTCGAATCTCACCATCTTTTCCATGTTCTCATCTTTATTTCCTTCGCAAGAGAAGAGGGTAGTGGCTTTAGCAAGAGCTGACAACAAATGACTCACATATTTATGCGTAAAGCCAGTGTATGTTATGGCATTTGGTTTGAGAGGGTAGACCCGCCCTCGCTTGCTTCTCTGCATGTCCCCCATCCAAGCGAAAAGGAAAAGAAAGGTGGCAACTACAGCACTGAAACAAGGAGGTGCTATGAGAACTACAGCATTAAGGATGATCATAACAAGAGAAAAATCGGCATGCACTACTAGTCCTACTTACAAAAAAAAAATAATGATGACAAAAAAATAATAGTTCTACTTCTCTAGTTAAGCCATCACACCATTTCATTTGGCAGTAGTGAATGATAACGGACGGCAGGAAAAGAAAGGATTTCGTTTTCTATTCTGATTTTCTTTACGTTTTCTTTCCTTTTTTGTCTTCTGCCCATTTCATCTCCCATGAAATGAGTGGTGGTCTTTCCTACTGTTTTGCGCGCGCGCACAAAAACAATGATGTAGGAGTTTAGGCGGAAAACAATGGTGATGACAAGGAAGAAGGAAAGAATTTAAGAAACAAGACGAGTTTTATAATGCTGAGGAATATTGATGATACAGAGCCGAGAGTTTCTAGCTCGGTTTACCTTCAAGTTCCTGGGAGAGAGTGCATGCAGTAGTGTTTGCAGGAGTAGAGAGGAATGACATCCTTTTAAGCACCTTGGGGTGGGTAGTACGAAGGCACTGGCGGAGGGCAGAATAGCCAAGATATCCTCTTGGCAGTGGCACCGTCTGCAGTCAAAACCCCGAAAGGCTCCGTTCACCCTTTGCAAGGGAGTCCCTTGACATACGGTGGCCAGCCCACAAGCAAAATAATTGGAGGGTGGAGAGGGAAAGATTTTGAAGGGAAACAGAAGGGCCCGAGACTCGAGCCGAAGGGCTGGTTTCCAATGGCTTTTGACAAAGTCCCGTATCAGATGATCCGGGTTCAAAAATAGGAGCACATGGCGGCACATGACGCCACCCTTTTGCTCTCCCAAAACTACCCCGGCCCATCCCATGTGCTCCAGGGAACATCACGCCCAGCCCACTATAAATGCCATCACATGAGTCATGTGTCCAACCCAACCATGTACCCTCTCCCCCATTAAGATCCCAAAGTCTCCCTCAATGGTCAATCTAATCTCCTCTCCTTCCATCATATCAACCCAAGCCCCTCTTAGATGAATTAAAGGTTTTCTTCGCAAGGTTTTGCTCAAAGAAAAAGGAGAAATTTGCTCAAAAAAATGAAATGAGATGCACGAGGTGCAAAGCTTCTCGAGTTTGGATCGCGGGGTCTTTTAGACGATGATGTTTGACAAATTTTTCAATCTTATTTTCCTCTTTGATGTGGGTGGGAGGGATCAGTGTTGTTGAGAAAATTGATGAGCTAATAACTCTGTCCTCCCGTCCACAAGATGACAAAGAAGAGGGAGTCAATGATTGCTGGCAAAATTTGGGTTTAATCCACTTGGTAAACTCCATGGTCATATAACTATCGCAAATATCAGGATCAAGTGCATGTCTTAATCACCCAAACTGTGTTCGATTCATTTATTTTTCTCGTTGTCTACTTGCATCTTCTATTTTTTTTTTCTTTTTGAGCATTACAAATTTGGTTTTTGTAGTTAGCCTGTGATACATCCATCACAATTATTGAATTGTTAAATTACAATAGGACATATTTTTGAGCGAAATAATAGAACAAATTATCTGCTACAAATTAGCACGTACAACAGGAATCTTATTACTGGAAAGAGAATCTTTTGATATTACTTGTCTCTAATTATCATAATGATGGACAATCATCGAGCGATCTTAGATCTGTTATACCAAACATCGAAGAATAGTTAAAACAGTAAGATTCTTAGCGTCCCAGTCATGATACATAAACATTAAAATGCTTGAGACCTGCATTAGAGTCGGAAAACCTATCCCTCGATTTGCAAGCTAGGCTTTTATGCTATATATAGAGGCTGACTTATTGAATGAAATATATTGGAACAAGAAGAAATTAGGAAAAAATTATCTTGCTAGTCATGCAATTAAAGCTCATGTATAGAACTACGGACTAGCAAGTGTACAATCACTCAATCTTCCCTAACATCATTAAATTAGAAGGTTAATTCAGATTTAGCCAGCTGATCCTGCAAATAGTTTTCAATCTTTAGATTGAGCTGCACAAAAAATATTAATTCTCATAGATCTAAATGCATTCTAAAGCAAGTTTCTAGTTCCACACCAGAGTATGGGATCCCTAAGAGTCAATAACCACACCATAATCATAACCATCAAGTCTCAACTCTCAAATCCAAAGTAATAGTTTCAGGTTCCAAAACCAGCTATAATATGGAATTCAAGTACATTGATTGAGTTTGGAGGCTAGCGAGAAGGGTGCACATGGGGTTCATTGATGTGATGTCCCAATTAGCTAAGCTTGTTTGGAACCCATGCCCGTGGTGCCTCCGCGTGCATCGCCATGGACATGCTTCCCATGATACCTGTTAAAATAAAGGGCAGCTACCCCAAGATCATGTTCTTCCATAACTCTAGGGTGGCCGGCAACATGGAGGCTCGCCATAATTTTTAATATATGCAGTGCAATCACGTCAAATCCGTACTAATTCCAAGGACACGGATTAAGTCCTTACTTGCATGGAAAAATATGTGCTCGTTTTGCTGCTTGTCCCATCCGGTGGAGCTAGAGTTACCAAATTATTTTTTAAGCCAACTCAAGATTCCTTTTTTTTAAAAAAAAAAAATCATAAGATAGACGTAGATGATGATGGTATTTCCTTATAATATAATAAAATTTGTGTTAAACTTGCAATAGTACCTTTTCACATGTCTATGTATCGATATTCAAAAGTTAATATAAGCCAATTGCATAGACTATGATATTATGGAATCTCTAACATGTAAGCTTAGATAGGATATATAAATAAGGGAGTTTGGATGCCGTAATTAACAATTCATATACAGATAGTCTATCAAGAATATACTCTGGTAAACTTAATTTTCAAGTTTATATTTTCATTTATCAAAAATGCTAAACCAATAAAAAATTTGATAGTAAAAGAAGTTTATATTTAAAAAGATTTTATTTTTGATACTACAACTTATTTATATTTACCATGAATATATTTTAAAAAAATTATATTTTTAACATATGCATCTGTGCATTCATAAAAATTGCATATATAAGTTTACGTGCCCTCTATATTAGATCAAACCAGATATCATAGAGGCATAAACCATGCTCCACGCATACACCGTAAAAGCAAATACCATAACATTTCAGGATCTTAATTACACTAGATATGTATCTTATTACTGCAAAATGTTAATTCAAAGATTAAGATCCAATAAATTGATTTATGAGCCTAATTGTGTCGATCAGCACTCAAGCAATCATGACAGATGCTTGTCTTAGGAAAAAAAAATCATGGAAAATGGACAAAAAATATTTTTGCTTCATGGGAAGCTTCGTAGCACCTCTCTCTTTCTTTTTCTTTTTTTTTTGTTAATTCTGTTAGATGGGTATGATGAGGGCGAAAAGTTTCCATGCGGTCACTTTTGGAGCCACCCTGATCATTTAATTTGCCAGATATATTTTAATATCCTTCTACTGCTGCAAGGTTTCTAAACTAACATACAATATTTTATCCTGTAAAGAAGAGGACAATGACTATGGAAGATGGTGTTCTTATCTTGAAAGAGAGAGCATGCGAAAGATTAATTTAGATGCCTCCTGGGAGCATGCATCTCAAGACAAGCCAGAAGGCAATGTGTTTCTTTTTTATCAGGCCGAGTATAAGGTCAACTCTTTTAGGAGGCAACTTTTTCTTCCCTTGTGAAGAGAGCACTTGGTGTCATGTTGGAAATGCGAACCAGAGAGGAGAACCAATCGACTGTTTTCTTTGTAGGGAACAATTTGTCGTGTGGCATATGGTGTCAAGACAAGAAAATGGAGAAAAAAAATATATAGTATGTTGTACTCCTTCGTCCTTATTTGTTTTGAGTCAGTGCTTATTCTATTTTATCAGCTAGTTTCGACTAATATGTATGTGTTAAAATTATGCTGCAATACGATTAAGAACCCTCTAAGAGTTGCTTCCAAAAAAGACCTTAGAAAGTCACGGAAAATTTGGGCTTAATGTAGAGTTTCAAAATTCAGAAAATATGCGAATATTAAGCCAGAAGGTTTGCATTTCTTCTTATTTTTCTGAGAAAAATCAAATAAATTAGAAAGAAATAGGAAAGAAAACATGAAAAGCATGGAAAAGGCAACAACCATTCAAATAGTGTTAAATACTACCAACAACAATAATAGATATGCCTTCAAATTTGCAATCCACTGATGCTTCTTGGATGATTCACAAATAAATCATAAAGTTTTGCATCATTTAACAAATCTAAAATAATTTATTCGAAGAGAGCAATCCAAAGTATCAATCCATGAAGGAAGAAGTAGAGGCTATTATGTGAATTTTAAATAATTCCAAGGTATTCCAGCTTATGACTTGAAACATGTCCTCAAAGGGGAGCAATTTTAGCGCCTTCATCATGGAGTGTTGAAGGTGAATTTTGATGGTTTCTTCAAAGATAATGTAGCAGGTGCAGTTTTCTTTTCTTTTTCTTTTTTTTGCTAAAATAGATGTATCATAGATACGGATACAGTCAAAAAAATCAAAAGATAACATGTAGCAGGTGCAGCCTTCATTATTCAGGATGATTAGGACAGTCTCCTTCTGGCTGGTGGTAAAAAGGCTTCTCCCATGTTCTATGCATTTTGCTGAGTTGGAGGGTACTTGGAAGGACCTTAGCTTGGCTATTTTCAAGTTCCGAGCTTCTCAGGTTTGGTTAGAAGGGGGACTCTCCCACCTCTCCACGAGTCCAAGGGCAGTTCTCTAGTGTATTGTGAAGGCAAACAGGCTGCGGACTGGCTGGCTGCAAGAGCTCTCGAGGGCGAGCGACTATTCGCTATTAACAGGAATGCTCCTATTCCTTCCTCCCTTGGTCAGGCTCCAACAGCTGATGCTTACAGTGTTTCTTCTCTCTTGGTCATAGTTTCAGGTGTGCCTCCTCCATTGTAACCAAGAAGGAAAGGAAGTCCAACTTCCATAAATCCAGACAAGACAATCCACTTTAAAAACCATGTTTCTTATCTTTGAACGAAATGTTCAATACCCAAAATCACTATCCAACATTGGTAGGTGGCTAGAGGCGAGGAAACAAAATAGAAGTTTAGATTGCTGAAGGGCCCAAAAGTCACAGCCACAGAGAATTACTAGGATCTCCAGGATTTTTTTCAAATAACAATCATTTGACAACATGAGCGGATGCGCTTTCTCCTTTTTCTCTCTCTTTGCTGTCCCAAGTAGGGGGAGATGCTAGAAGTAAAGGGATGCTATTATAGGATCATAGTTGCACTAACCAGAACCTCAGCTTAGACTTTTGCCTTGGTGAATCGCCTACTACCAAAAAACGGATCATACGTCACAAGACGAAAGCAGCAAGAAGAGGATTTACTAGTCTTGGGTCATTTCAGAAAGCACCGATCAGTCATGTAGGTGGCCCGTTGGGTCACTGGCCTCATGGAGCCACAAGTCCACAGCAGCTTACATAGATCAAAACTTTGCATCCCACTTGAGATGACATCATTAGCCACAAATGTGATCCATCTCTATATCAATCTGTCCGTTTTGTTACCTTCAAATCAAGAGATACCCAGAACAAAAACATTGCTCAGTCTGATTAGCAAAGTTTACCATCAAAATCTCTCTCTCACACGCAAACACACACACACACACACACACACACAAACAGCTACGTGGGACAGTATTTAGGAAACAACACTACAGACTGAGGCTTTGTAATGCAGGAATAACAGCAAAGTTGATTATTTACTCTCGGTGCCAATTCAATAATAGCGTTCAAGAAACAATTTTCACTAGTTCGAGTCTTTGGGTGCAAAAGGTCCTCCTTTACATTCTCAGGATGGCCCCTCAAAACCCACGCAACCATCTTAGACTTTTTAAACACAAAAGCAGCATATATCTATAACTTCCACCAGTAACTGTAGATAACTGTAGATAATGTTAATTATGTAATACTTTTGTGATAGATGTCACAAGGACCAAAGTAAAATCCAAAGGTGCAGCTCAGATTCTGAAATGGCCGCATCAGATAGCATCAAAAAGATCAGTTTTGTTTAGAAGCTCATTGTTTGGCGGCAGTTATTGGGAAAGAATACAAGCTTTTGAAGCAGAGAACAGCACGTTTGCATTAGGGTCATCTACATGCACAGGTACTAACAGATAGGCTGTCACCACAGCTCTTAAGAGAAAGAAACAAGGAAACTGACTACAGGATCAAGGCATATTGCAGGAATAGAATATTCTAAGGTAAAAAAAAGAGAACGCTCCCTTCATGGGCTTCCCCTGAAGGTCCGTTGTGTCCTCATTTCTGGAGATTATACAGTGTAATGCTGCTGGATGGTTTCAATGTCAAGACCTTTGAGCTTAACAACTGATTCTACATGGCCCTTCAGAGTGTGCAGCTCACGGAGCCTGTAAATGATCATGAATTGCAAAGAGAAATTTACAGTCAGTTATTTCATCAATATAAATTGCACGAAGGTTTCACTCATCACTAGATAAGTGTCTGCGAAAAATCTTAACATGCTGCTGTATAGCTAATAATCTCTGGAGTTCTTCAAAATTTCTGTTAGTTTTTGAAAGCAAAATTGGTGTTGAGTAGGAATTTTTACAATAGATTGCAGGACCACATACCTTGCGACCTCCGCTCGCCTTTTAGCCTGCTCAGCAATCTCTGAAAGTTCTCTGTAGCTATTTTTGTCATTGAACAGGTTGGTTGTTTCAGGGGGCTGAAGTCCATGCAGAGTCCTCTGTGCCATAGCCCACTGGGCCTCCCTTTCTTCTCTACCATAATCCTTCTTGCTGGTGAAGGCAGTCTGAAATTTAACGAGCAAAGAAGATGAAAAGAAGCTCAGCAGCAAGAAAGAAAGGTGATGCAGGCAAGCTAATCAGCTGAAGCAAATGGAATGGATTCACTATGGAATGATCTTAAAAACATAGGTTGACGTGGAAATAAGAATGTGTATACCTTCTTCTCAAGCAAGTTATCCCAAGCTTTACCACTTAGAATGTAGCGGATGGCAAATTTGAAAAGGTCAAGAGGGAAGAAGAAAACAACACTGTAAAGCCAGATAACTCCAGCCCATCCCCAGCCTATGCCTTTAATTCGTGCGAAACCCCAGTCAGCATAGACAGCTATAAGAGTAGCAACCTGCCAAATGCAAATGTTACTCTAAACGCCGACAAATAATTAAGATAGCAGAATGTAAAACACAACAAATGATACTTTCAGGGTTTTCCCCCTCCATTCAATGGCGCACTTTTTGTAGATAAATTACAACATAAGAAATCCTGAATGTGCTCAAGCAGGCAGAACAACAACCAAGGTTATTAGACATCCAAAAAGTAGAGACAAAGTTGAGTATTAGAGAATAACAAAATAATAGGTGTAGGGTTCTTTTTTGCACCCATCCACGTGTAAGTGCACTATATTTTGACAATTATAACACTACTCCAATTGCTAATGGACTCAGAGCAGGAAAAACAGCAAAGCATGTTCTTAGTTATTGAATCAAGTACTTCAACAGGTAACAAAACAACAGAAAGTTAGTGTGCTTATAATGCCCAGAGAGGACATGATCCAGCCCAGGTTCCATTTCAGGTGGTAGAAATGGGACGATTGAGGCCTATGGGATCCTAAAGTTGAAACTTTTTGTCAAGCAAAAAATGTCAGAAATCAAGTGCTAAAAAATCTGCTTATTGACATCAAGAGTATAGAAATGGTTTTGCATTAGATCGCCTATCAGGATTCCTGGTAAAACTCCTAAAAACAGACAATAAAGAGCTAGTGTTACAAATATCAAATAAGTGAACTATCTGGCCTTATCCATATTTTATTATTAGAGATATTGAAGTTCCGTCCCATCAGTTGGATGGTCTGGATAGATCAATAGTAGCATCTCATAAAAGAAACAAGAAGTGATGCTTTAAGAAAAATAGTTATTGGAGGAAGAATCTTACAAGCTGAGCAACAATAAAAGCAGTGACTAAGAGAAGCCCAGGGCGTTCAACAAAGAACCAGCTGCGTGATCGAGTAACAAATATAAGAGCCTGACTAACAATACTAACTTGCAGGTATAAAGCAGCCATCATTTCATCTTCACTGTTCCTCAATGATCTAACTTGAAATTTATCCTGCAATGTGTTGACAAGATACATGTTAAGTCTCACTCAATTCTACACCATCTACCTTGATTAAGAGTCTAAAATCAGACTGCTACCTAGAAAACTTGTAACACTAAATGGTCTATCAAATTATATTGATAGCGGAATGATGGCATGATGAATCACTAATAACAGATATAATAAGTAGCTGGAATATGCTTCTCTTCACCATTTCTGATGCACAAAATGGTAACAAAGAATACTCACTGAGAAGAAATCTGTATCCTTCATTGCCCAAAAGAAGATAACAGTCATCACTGCCAAGTAGGTGCCAAGCACAATGCCAGTTGTAAAAATCTCCCTCAGCTTCCAACTGTCAGGCAGTGGAGATGCCTTGACTCGATCTTTTGAGATTGTCATAATGGTACCTGAAGTTTACCAAATTCCAAGATAAAAAGAAAAAAGGTCTTAGAGTCGGTTAAAGAATGGAAAATAGGCAACAGAAACAGAATGAATCCATTTGTTCCTTTTAGCCAAACTCACCATCATTTAGGATGGCAATAATCAAAACCATGAAGGGCGAAAAGTCAAACTTCCATATCAGTGCAATAAGCAAAAAGCCGAGCTACATAGATTAGAAGCAACTAAGATATCAAGCCCCATAATCAGGAGGAAAAGGTAAACATGAATGTTCTACAAGGCTTGAATCAGATGTTTAATTCAAAAAATCCTTTTCCAGTCTAATACTTACAACGATACGGATGGTAATAGAAACAGCATATATCTGCATCAAAACAAGAAGAGAAGGCTTAGAACAATGTTGGAAAATTTATAAAGCAAAGGAACTTCATACGGGACCATATTACTTACCGTGTAGTTCTTCATCCTCTGGAAAATGGCTCTGCTGGTTAGAACAGCACTGATGATGACACTAAGCCCAGGCTCAGTAAGGACGATGTCGGAAGCACTTCTAGCGGCATCTGTGGCATCAGCGACAGCAATTCCAATATCAGCCTTCTTTAAAGCAGGGGCATCGTTCACTCCATCTCCAGTCATTCCACAGATGTGCTTTCTCTCTTGCAACTTCTTAACAATTTCATATTTGTGCTCTGTCTCATGAGGAGGGGAAAAAATCGGTCATTACAATCAAGTATATGGAGTAAATTTGGTTGTCCGGTACTATAGAGATCAAGCCTACCTGGAAATACTCCTGCAAATCCATCAGCCTTCTCAATCAACTCATCTACAGGAAGTCCAGCAATTGATTCATCTTTGTGCTGGCCAAGCAGTGAAGAAGAAGGATACATGTTTGTACCCATTCCAAGCCTTCGGCCAGTCTCCTTAGCAATAGCTAGCTGATCCCCTGGATAGGACACATATATACCAAAATAAGATGTTGAATCAAAGGATGTGGTAATTCATGGATGGGAAAATATAAAAGAGCAGATATACCAGTAATCATCTTTACGTTCACACCGAGATTCAGAGCCCTACGGATGGTTTCTGCACTGTCATGCCTTGGGGGATCAAACAGAGACAACAAACCAACAAATTGCCATGGCCTCCCTGGGCTCTCCTTGGTCTTCTCAGGAACTTCCTGTGGCACAAGTAAAACAAAGGTTGTGAGGAACAAGCAGTGCATCATTACAACTAGAACACAGCTACAGTAGATTTA
The DNA here is from genome assembly GCF_051530095.1 of Phoenix dactylifera. Classification (NCBI taxonomy): domain Eukaryota; kingdom Viridiplantae; phylum Streptophyta; class Magnoliopsida; order Arecales; family Arecaceae; genus Phoenix; species Phoenix dactylifera. Next base: position 24,770,197 of record NC_143200.1, on the reverse strand, counting down.
AAGGCAAACCTGTCTCGCAACACCTAGCGATCGAAGCCCACGCTCGGCAAACTTGTCAATCACAGAATGAACCTTTTTTCTGACATCTTCCTTGCAGTTGCAAAGGTTCAGAATCTATTCCAGTGCAAATTAAACGATATAAACAAGAAAGGATCGGCATTAGGATAGTACCATCCATTTCAAACAAAAGACAATCGAAGACAAGTAAAACAATATACCTGCTCTGGAGCACCTTTACTCGCGCGATGCCAGTTGCCGTTGGCATCAATGTAAGTAAGAGCAGTTCTCTTGTCAACAGGGTTGAAGGGGAGGAAGTGTACTTCCCTGATACCAGCTCTTGCCTGAATAATAAAATATGAAAAAAACGGTTATAAGCAATAATAAATACGAAAAAGTTATCATCCACATAGCAAGATAGTTTTTTTATGAAATTATCTATACCTCCTTTGGGTCTGCAAGCATCCCAACCATGGCAGCATCAATAGCATCCTGATTTTCCGTCCTCGATGCCCTCGCTGCCAATAGGACCACATGATCCTTGTCCACGCCTTTCGCAAAAATTTCGATAAGGTTCTTGTCAACGCTCAGCTTGTTGAGGGTCAGAGTCCCAGTTTTATCACTGCAGAGGACATCCATGCCGGCCATCTCCTCTATTGCAGTCATTCTCTTGGTGATTGCTCCTTGCTCCGACAGTCGGTGGGATCCAATAGCCATGGTCACCGATAGGACGGTTGGCATAGCAATGGGTATACCGCCGATCAAGAGGACCAACAGATTGTCGATTCCACTTCTGTATATCCGATGCTGGATCGGGTACATGACAATTATCTCGACGATCATCCCCACAGCAATGGAGCAGATGCAGAAGTTACCGATGGCCGTGAGGACCTTCTGGAAATGCCCGACTTGGTTCGTGCTGTCCACGAGGTGGGCTGCCTTCCCGAAGAAGGTATGGACACCGGTGGCTATGACCACAGCCTCGATCTCGCCCTGCTTGCAGGTTGAGCCGGAGAACACCTCATCCCCTGGGTTCCTGGTGACAGGGAGGGATTCTCCGGTCAAGGCAGACTGGTCGATCTTCAACGGATCTCCCTCGAGAAGTCTTGCATCAGCAGGCACGATGTCACCGAGTTTGATGCTGATTATATCTCCAGGCACGAGAATCGCTGCCTCCTCCTCGCTCCAGCGGCCATCTCTGAGCACCTGCGCTTGCCAAATTATGCAAATACTAGTTACCATCATATACCATCAACAACATGATAACAACTAGAAAACAAAAATATAATTGTGAAGCTTTAAAATCTTCGCACCTTAGTCTTTGGAGCGAGACCGGCCATCAAGGCCGCTGCGGCATTGCCGGCGTTGTTTTCTTCTATGAAACTGATGGTGGAGTTGATGACAAGCAGGACGACGATGCCGACGAAGTCTTGCCAGTCCGGGGGCTTACCTCCGCCGTTAGCCAAGGCAATGGCCATGATGGCAGCCGCTTCCATCACCCAGGACAGGGGGTTCCACATGAAACCCAGAAATTTGAGAACCTTGCTCTCCTGTTGGATAAAAACAAGATCATCGTTTAGTACAATGCTCAAGAAAGAAGATGGCAGTAACTAGAACAGAATGCGGTCTTCAAAGATTCACCTTTTTTTCTTCTAGCTTGTTGGGCCCGAAGATCTGGAGCCGGTGGGCTCCTTCGTCCGATGTGAGTCCTTCCCTGGTGCATTTCAGCTGCTGGAAGACCTCCTCGATCGGAATTTTTTCCTGAAGCAACACACAACCACAGCATCATCAAATCAGCGATCACGAACGCTTCCTCCCAGAACCATTTAGCGGCCTTTATTTTTCATATTGCTGCCTTCCCTTCCTATTATGACTCTGACTTTTTTTAATAAAAAAAATGGCAGTTTATTAGCCGTCAACTCGGGAAATAACCCCAAAAATGTGCTACTGCATCTCTACTCATGGAATAAAATATTTTTAATAACATCGAACAGGAAAAAATCTCACATAACGGCCGTTGTTTTACACCTTCGACCAGCATAAGGGATGCTAAAAACGTAAAAAGGACAAAAAAACTGCCACTTATCGTGAATATCTTCCAGATTCTCGCGTTAATCATCCCGTGAATCAACGGGAAAAAGGTTTTGCTTTTGGCAAATAACCGATCTTTTTCGCTGACAGAGTCAAAAAAATGGCCAAAACCGAGCATCGATTCCATGGACGCCATTGGCAGAACACCGGACACGAGAGGACAGCGAAGGAAAGAACTCACAGCCGCCGTCCAAAATAGAACAATTTCATCCCCACAGACGGGTCTGCACAACCGCAGCCGTTCGATGGGCATCAAACAGATCAGATGAATCTACTTTCCCAACTAAAAAACGATTTCTGTAAGAATTTATTTGTTCATGGTTATCACTTTTTTTTGTGGAGCCCTAAGTTTGGCAGCACAAACGAGGAAGGGGAAAGGGGGAGACGGCCGGACGGAGGAGTACACGGCGGAAGTACTCGCAATTTCGAAACGACAAAAGGGAAAAGAACACAGGAGACGACGGATTTCTATTTTTTGATTTTTAGCTTTTTTTTTGAAAAAATAAGAGCGTTGACGATCTCTCACGTATTTAAGTTAACAAAAAAAATTAGAGGAAAGAAAAGAAAAAAAGAACGGGAAAAAAAATCTCATTGCGATCCTTTCCTCCCTTCGACTCCTCGATTCCTTGGCGGCAAAGGGAAGCTGAGACGCCTCCATTACTGGAAGTAAAGATAAAGGAAATCCAACCATAATCTTAGCTCCATTCGTTCTGAAAGCTCTGACGACGAAAATATCCCAGAAAAAAAAAAAAAGAAAAATATAGCAGAAAATGGACATGAACCTGGAAAATACTAAAAAATCAATCGCAGCAGCGAAAGGACACCTATTTCCTAAAATAAAAACAGAAAACTCTAGAAAAATTATTCAGGTAAATATCCAGATCTTGGTGCTACGCCTCCACCTCAACCATGATCAAAGGAATGATACAAAAAACAAACGAAATAATGAAGTTAGATCTAGTACGAATAATACGAAAAAAATTGCAGAAAAACTAGACAAAAAGAGGGAGAAAAACAAAAAATAGATGATCGGGAGACACCGCTCACCAGATCAACAGTCTCGTTCTTGATCTCCTCTAGACTGATCGCCGTCCCTCCACCCATTTTCTTAGTGGCCGCGCACCACGCTCGGCTGCTGAGAGAAAGAAACCCCGGAAGCCAAGGGCACAATCTCTCCCCTCCTCCACTCTCGAAGTTATCGGGAGGAGCCCAGCAAAGGAAAGAGAGAGTCACGGGCCGTCAAGCTTACGAGAACCAGGCGCCTCCCCCCTCCCTTTTATACCACTCCCCCCTCCCCTTCCTTTTATACCCCTCCCAAACTTGCGGACCCCACCGGCCAATTATGGCTCACGGGCTGACGTGTCGGTGCGCTCCCGCCTCCCTCACTCGGTGCACCCCGATCCATTCCCACCGTCCGGACGCGAGTCAATGAATCCATCCGCATACAATCTCTCGTGCGGACTCTTAAAAACGAAAAATAAAAACCACTAACGCGCCGTCTTCGGGTCCATCCTGCGAAAGTGGCAGGTCATTATTGGTCCTTAAAGCGGGGCCCACTGACATTGGCAGTGGCTAAAAAAGGCCGTAGGTCCGCCGAATCGCGGGCAATCCGACATTTTTATTTATTTATAATCCCTATTTTTTTATAATAACACCCTCACTTTCTCTTTTTTTTCCCAGCTTGATAATGTTTTATATGACCTTTTATTTACACTCTTCCCACGAACCCTCCCTAGCATCGATTTAATGGTTGGCTGGAGCACGTGATGTGAGTCTGTCTGTTCTAAAAACGAAATGATCTTTATCATATGTGGAGCCGGAGGAGCCCGGGAGATGGACTGAATAGAAAGAATCTCTCGCGAGATTTTTTTTCTTAACATAACCCGAGCCGACATATATGGGAATACCGGAGTCAATCACCGCCGTCGATTTTAATTTCGACTTGTCATCCAATTTTCTTTTGCCAAATCTAGTTTCGGTCGAGGCTCGGCTAGAGGCCGCGTAATTAAAAGTTAATTTTACTAATAAAGTATGTTTTTGTGCTTCAAATCTTGACAACGACGGTAGAGAGTATGACGTTCCGTTTTCTCCTTTTATTTTTTTGGTAACTAGATCTTGAATCTGATAGTCCTGGTCTTTCTTTAAGGGGAAGCTGATAGGCACGGCCAACATTATTTTTATTACATTCCATACCATATACTTCGGAGCAAAGTATCAGCAGCAATGATACAACATGAGTTGAACATATTCCATCTTTAGATTTGCAAAAACACTTTTGTAGGGTACCAAAAATATCGAGTGTCACACCTCAAATCTAGGGCGTAACAGATGCTGCATTCTTGCATTGCGGACCATACAAGCATGCAAGCCTACAGATCATAACATAATCTTATTTAAAATAAATCATTCTCATAATCAATTGTTCCCAAGTGACATAAGTTAAAATATGCTGACTAATTATTATTTATTCAAATCAAATAAAATGTTCTAACCTAACTAGTCTAGGCAATTTAAACTAGAACTTCAATAATTGCAAATATCTTTGGCAGATCTAGCGCACTCCTCGAAGTCCCAAACAATTATGATTTAGGATCTGAAAAATGGAGAAACAATAATGAGCTGCACTAGCCCACTGAAAATAAATCAATTTTTGAATAGTACATATATCTCTTTGAAAATTTATTATTATTTTCATAAACTAATTCTAGAGATCTAATATCAAGCTGTGGCCACATAACCCAGTGGTATAGATCAGATACAGGATGCATAAAGTGCAAGATATCACTATTCTAATCGCCAGTGACTCGGTGTCGAAACTAATAAGGGGTATCATTGAGATTTTAACTGTGTACTATGTCATATTAACTGTATATTAATTATGTATTGTGCTATATTAATTGTATTATATTAAGTATGTATTTTGGTAAATTTACTTTGTACCCTACCATATTAAGTATGTACCATGTTATATTAAGTGTATACCGTTCCATATTAGGTGAGTACATAACCATTATCTTAAGTGTGCTGTGCAATAATAAGTGTGCACAAGTATCATGTTGGTAAAGAATGTAATGAAGTGTGATGTTTGATGAGAGGGGTCAAATTGTTAATATCTCTGATAAAGTATCATGAAGAAAAAGTTACAAACTAAGCCCGTTAATATCATTTCCATCTAAAAATAAAAAGGAATAAGCTTATTTCTTTTTTGTAGGATGGGGTAATTGACAGATGGAAGACAAATAATATTCTTATCTTGTCAATATATAAAGACAATATTTTGAATATTTGTGAAGTTTGTTTTGCTTAATCTTGTCACAATTTCATCTAGTTGGGCATGAGCAATTGATGTCATGGATAGTGAGGTATTTATGCAAATAATTTCAATTAGTGTTGAGTCAGCTCTTGATTGTGTTGCTTTGTTGGTGCTAGCGTCGGTCACCTCTTTAGCTCATTGTTTGTAGCAAGCGTGGCTTGGCTAGGATCATGTATGCGTACCTTTTAAAAAAAAAACAGGGTTCATTATAACAATATATACCTACTAACTTTGCTATTCCATGTTTTACTTTTTATCAACATTTGATTTGTCCTCTTAGTTCTGCTCTCTTGATGGAGCTTACTGCACAGTCATCTAAAGAAATCAACATGGTGCACACGGTGTTTTTGTGGAATTATTTACCATCAGGTATCAAGAAACTTTTTTTTCTTTTCCGTATTGGGTGGAAAAAAATGAATTACTTAAATGGGAATGCTCCACGCGAAAGAATGAATTGCCTGGATCCAAATATCACCCTTTATCAACATTTGATATATCGTTTTAGTTCTGCTCTTATTTTCTACTGATGGAGCTTGCTACACAGTCATCTAAAGGAATCAACCATGATACATACAATAATTCTATAAAATTATCTACCATCAGATACCAAGTATTTTTTTTTTATTTTCTATATGACAAAAATAAATTACTTGACGTTCCATGGAAAAAATGAATTCCCCTCGATAAAGGTATTCTTATTTTCACCTTAAAGATACGATCTTATGATCGCAAGTTACAAATAGAATATTATATGAATCGGAAATATCTTTTGGTCAGCAGCGAGTTTCATTTAGCAGCGGTCAATGGGGGGGACCACGAAATAAATACCCGTAAATTTTAATGGTCCGAGTTGCCGCCGTTGAACGCTATTTTGAGCCCTATGCTCAACAGGGTTAAAGGCCCTCCATCCACCCGCGGTCCTTCTTTGGACACGTGTCGAGTAGAACCATCCGGCTGATGTTCACGACTCAAGTGACCTTATCTCGGGATCCATTCCGCTGGTGTGCGGTCACTCGCGGCGAGCTTATTATACTCTACCCTTCCTGCCTCCGTTGCTCCGAAAAATCTGAAATAGATGGATCTAATAATATCCAACTAAATTTATTTTTTATCCAAATTTATATAGATAGAATAAAAATTTAAGTATACAATCAAATAAAAGTAGATATAAATATAAATAAACAACTATTCGATTCGTACATGTATATCCAAATTTATTTGTAATTTTATTTAATTTTATACAATAAATATGATTTTTTTAAAAAATAAATAATGACATTGACATACTATTAACTTGATCTATAATCTATTTAGTAATACTTTAATTCCATAGTAATAAAGTTTAATTATTTAATTTATAACTATATTTATATTCATATTTTATATTTATATTTATTTAAAATAAATATGAATATAAATTTTTACATCTGATTAACTTTTGTAATTTTTTATATGTATCTATATTTATTAAATAAAATAAATATAAATATGTAAGTATTTGTTTTATGTTCATTTTGAATTCAGTTTTTTTTTTTTTTAGAGGTCAAAGAACCGACAGTGACATCTGTCAAAATAAATAAATAAATTTAGGTGGAAAATTCGATCAAGTTTTGTCCTGTCACGTACTAGGTCGTACGTACGGGGATAGCCAGCGCAAAGACTTTTCAACGGTCAATCAAGAGGAATTTCCAGGTATTCACACCGAAACCGGTTGTGATGGTAGGTGTATCGGTACAGGTGTCGATGAGCCACAAGCATCTTCGGAGACAATCCTAACAAATATTCAGGGAAGGGAGTCATTCAAAAATGGGCCAAGGTTCGAGCGTCAAGGTCACGGCCATTGCAAAAAAAAAAAAAAAAAAATCACGAGCTCGTCTTGGATTTATCTCTGTGGTGCACCGCTCGTATGGAAAAAAGAAAAACCTTTCTGAAACCTTGTATGCGACGAAAATTTAGATGAAAACCTTTATGGAGGTGTTATTATGTCTACCTTTTAAATATCCATGGTGATCCAAAGAACATTTTGTAATTTGAACCGTAATAACTTAATCAAATCATACTAATATTTAAATAGAATTGTCTAAATACTTCTACTTTGGGGATTAGTAATAGCAACTATGGTATGTATTATTTTATCCATAGTCGTAGAATCTTTTGCGAAAATTTTGGCGACGCACGTGGGATCTGAAAGGGAGGGAGAGAGACCAGAGGGGGGAGCGGAAAGTGTGAGGAAGCTGCGGGTCTCTATTTCTGCAGGAAGGTGAAAAAAAAAAAGAGATCACGTGAGCTGGGCCTAAATGATGTGGGGGTGTGATAAAAAAATATACTTTATCTACATTATAATAAAAAATTGGTTCACGACATAGGAGTAGAGCTTAAGGTGGCATGAGAAGGCATCATCCATGCGAGGAACGTCCTAGAGGCTGAAGAAATCATCCTGAAAGGAGATTCCGCTACGGTGATTGATTGGATTCAGCATGCTGAGCGACATGTAGACGACCATTCTCTTCTTAGCGATATACGCTGGATGATGAGAGACTGTAACTCATTTCAGGTTGTTCATGTGTACCGCAAGATAAATAGAGCGGCTGATTGAGTTGCTTCCTTTGTTGTCCATCATTTCGAAGAGGTCTTATGGATATGGTATAAGATTGTACCCCCATCTTTATACCACGTATTATATCTTGACTCTGTTGGTTGCACTTACGTTAGATTAACGTGAGCGACTGTTTTACTAAAAAAAAAAAACATGGTTCAAGATATAGACTTAGAAATTGTCTAAGCATAACTATGTCAAAATAAACTAGAGTGATTCTTTGCGTTATCCATCCTTCAATTTACTTATCCAAATTTTTGGTTGTTAGATTCTCTTGGAGGTATCTAGCACTTCATCATTGGATGATTATATTACTCGATTTCCATCTTTAGTCAATGTCCATGGTATGTCCCAAGAACTATGTGGGTTTTCCTTCAAGTCGGAACAATTGGATACTAAGAATTCGTTTAATCGGAGGTAAGCTGGCATGAAAAAATCAATTTTATATGAGATTACTATATTTTGCATGAAAAATCGGTGAGAGAGATGGTAAAAAAAATGATGGATCCTATATCTATTTTTCGGAAAAAAAAAGATAAAACAAAAACCACTGGGAGGTGGTATTTACTTTCCCATGTTGCATTTCCCAGAGGCAATATGAAATTATCATTTTTTAACTAAAATACCTTTACTTATATTATATTAATATTGTATTAAATATTTTATGTAATCAGTATTAATTATATAATATACATTATTTTAATATACATTATGAATATACTAATATATTGATTAATAATATTTAGAAGTACTAATATATTTTAATATATTAATATATTTATAACAAATATTAGTTATTAATAAACAATTAAGTTTTTTATGTGAATATATTTTAATATTCAAAATAGCTAACATTGATAATGTTTATATAAATGGTGACTAACAAACGGAATAAGGAAAAAAATGCTATTACTCAGTGTTCAAGTGCATTGGTGGAAATTTTGCAATTTACATATAAGATTATCACCAGCTAAATATAGTAATTTTTTTCTATGTTATTTTTTAAAGTAATTTTTCTACCAACCAAACATGGTAAAATTGACTTTTCCTCATAATTATTTTTCAGATAAATAATTATAGGAACCGTCATAACACCCCCATAATCCGGCATATCCCAACCAAATAAATCTTAAAAAATATCCATTTTTAACTACCCGAAAAAACACCCATCTTTAGAATTTATAGCCATTTAGTTTAAAAATCTTGCTTGCAATTTACATTTATGTCATGTCATTGAAAAGTACAAACAATCTAAATTAAATTTGTCGAGATTGTTGCCATCATCTTTCTCCCTTATCATCGGAAATTAATGGCCTAACAAAAGGCATGCCTGCCGCCTCCTTTACCATAAAAAAGTCCAGCAAACAAAGCATGATTTTAGGTACCTGACTCCCGAGTCCCAGTGAAGGGATTTTTTTTATAATACTTGCATTTGAAATCACTAAACGCCACATGTTAAGATGCCTCTGATGACATTCCACATTAAAGACACCCCACCCTCCGAATAACTTATATTGAGGGCATGTTTGGTTAGGAGAGTTAGGCTCAAATGGAAATAAAAATGAGTGACTCTCATTCTAGCTATTTGATTGAAGAAAGTTGTATTTCCATTCCGATTGTAGAAGAAAGTGAGAATGCCCTGACCTCCCAAAATCCAATCCTGACACTCCTCTTTTATTCAAATTTCATTCCAAATCCGATTTTGATTCTAGTCATGAACCAATCACATCACTTAATATGACCATTCTGATTTCCATTTCGATTTCAGAAAAAAATGAGAATGCCCAAATCTCCCAAAATTCAATACCCACTCTCTTCTAGTATTCAATTCGAATTATAGCCACGAACTAATTGTATTGGAAAATATGACCATTCCGATTCCTATTCCAATTCTTTCCGATTCCGGTCACAAAACAAATTCAACTTGAATTAGCGATAAGAAATTGAGGAAGTATAGTACTTGACATTTCCTTAGATAAGCTAAATTATGGAGCTGATTGCTAGTTCCTCTTTTTTGGTGTCATCAAAGGATCGGAGTATTTGATACCACTATGATTGGCCTTTTTTTTCTCATTTGATTTTTTTTTATGGGATGATTACTTGTGCACTTTTGCATGCAAGGCCTTAAATAACTTAAAAAGCCTAATCAGACTTTCATTCGCAGCATTTATGACAATGCTAATTATTGCATGTTAACATATTAAATTAGGAATTTGATGAAACCCAACAAAGGCTAGTTGTCTGAGATTTCTGAAGCACGAACTACGTCGTCAAAGGTGAAGGGTTTCCGCATAATTTCATTGTTTGATGGTTATTTAGGGGACCTGAAGCTTACGTGCGACAAGCACCTTTTATTAAATGAGATTCCAAACACAATTTGGAGCTTCACATCGGTTCCCAAGTTTGTTCATGTGGAGGCACTTAATAAATATGAGAATTGCTGGAATTCAACCCAATTTAAGTGAAGAAACGAGTTGAAATATTTCTGTAATTTATATAAAGATGGGCCAGTGTGACAACTCCACTTTCCAGACATGCCATGGTCGCATAGAATATGGGAGATGCCTGCCACAAAAGAAGCCATTTGCATGCCTTGTCTTATTCCAAGGGCATAATATTTTCATGATATCGAAACCACTATACGAAATATGCTTTCCACTTGCGACCTAAAGTGAGTGGTGGAGGCTATTGTTCGTACAAGATGACACAAAAACTCCCCATCTCCTAAACCAAGTAAGATATTCATCTCTTCAAGACTCCCTTCCACTAAAACAAAGGCCAGGAGGCGGGGAGACAAGAATGTAAACCTGAACAGAAGATAGAAAGAGATGCTAAGCTAATCATTTCTATTGAAGGACTACTTCTTTAATTCATAAGGAATTCACATTTGGGTTGAAGTGCTTTTAGGACAGATGCTGATCAGTGTCTTGGTGTTAGATTAAGCGAGATTTTTGGGTGCGCATATGCTGCTTTTCTTCAGGGCAGACCAAATGAATGGAGGAGTTGGCTTCTTATTTAGTACCTGTTGAACAAAATTGTCTCAAAAAAAACCCACCCACCCCTAGCCTCTATGGAACCCTATCTGGACCACTCATGAAAACCGAACCTGACTTTAAGAAAGGCCAGAACAAGAGACATGAGCATGCAAAGTTGTTCTGTCGGTAGAGAAATTAAGATGTCGAACCAATCACATCTATCGATGAGAATCTAACATTAGAGTTTTTATCTGTAGTTTAGTTCTTCTAGGACAGTATGTTTGATATCATGGTATGGGAGTCCCATTGAGAAGAATCTCTATCATGTGCTGCGTTTTGCTTTAGGAACTACCAAATGAGTGGAGGAGAAATTAGGGTCGGCTTCTAGATGAGAAAGTTGCCTGTTTCAAAGTACGATTCTCATGTCCTTTGAAGGACAACTAGATATGATAAGGGATGCTATCAAGGGGAACACGAAATCGATACCACCAGGCTGTGAGATTCGTGTAAGGACCATGATGAATCTAAAAGTTCACCATGTAGTGCACTAGATGCGAGCAGAAACTCTTTAGTTTCCACTGCATAATGGATCTAAACTGCAACCTACTTGGAGATGGTCAAGTTGCGAGCAGTGAGTGTGGCCCACCCCATTCCTCTCTCTCTCTCTCTCTCTCTCTCTCTCTCTCTCTCTCTCTCTCTTTCTGTCTGTCTGTGCACACACATGCAATTGCATGCGTGCGTGCGTGTGAGAGAGTGAGTGAGAGAGAGGGTGGGTGGGTGCATGCATGATTCAACTGTCATAGATTTACTGATCGCTCAATCTAATATAAGCACTATGGGACTTGAATTGGAAAAATATTTCGTCGGTCAAAGGCTCATTTAACATGTTCTTACTTGAAAAAAGAAATTATGTATTCTGGTTTCCATTAAAATAAAAGAAATACAGGATGAAAATCAAAAAGATCAAAGTCGATGGATGCATATGTGAACTTTGGTGAGAACATGATCTATATAATAAGTATGCTAGCTAGGGTCCAACAATAATCATAGCATAGTTATTCTTTTAAAAATTTAACAAGCTATTGTTACAATAGATGCAAATGGAACATGTTCCAAATTTTCTCCCTAGCGATCATTGTTGCAGACTTTTGCAAAATAAGGACTGTTACGTGCAACTAGCTTACAAAAGTATAGGTGAAATAGCAGTGGAGATTCTAGATAATTTGGTTCTATGCTAGAAAGCACCTTCGCTTTGGAGGGGGATGGGAGTCTTCTACTCTGTGACATTCGTCGGATGAAGAGAGACTGCAGCGCCTTTCAGGCAGTGCATATATATCAAGAGGCGAATAGGGTCGCAGATTGGGTCGCTTTCTATACTGCACAACACTCTGAAGAGGTCGTCTGGACACACCAGAAGGTTTCTCCTTCACCATTGTGCTCTTGATTCTACTGGCTGTACCTATACTAGAGTAGAATGAGCAGCCGTTGTACCAAAAAAAAAAAAAAAAAAACCTTAATAAGACTTTAGACTTTCTCCACAAATGGGCCGGCACTCTCCCTCTTCACCATATCCCATTGACTCACCCCAATCTCAAGATTCTCGAATGCCTCCTCAGAAGTCATCGCATGTAACAATAGTGTCGCAAGTAAAATCATAGAAGAGACCTCTGTAGAGAGCCGAGAGAGAGAGAGAGAGAGAGAGAGGCAGCACGGGTGGTGGAGAGCTGCACACGTGAAGGTGGCCTTCAGAAAAGTTGCCTTGGCTCTGTAGTATCGCGTGCATACAAGTCCCCAAACAATAATTTAAAGAACAGGCCCTACCAAAAAATAAAACTTGATGAAAGAGAAGTGACTTTAGTTATACAACACCCGTTCTCCATCTCTCCTAACACTTTCAATCCATCGACCTTTACGACCTATGGAATCATCCAAGAAATGATTGGTGGCAGCGGCCTCGCATGCCCGCTAGAGATAGGCTTCCTTTGCCGTATTCCACTAGTGGAGAATCTAGGATAGACCGGCCTTGCATCCATATCTACCCATACTGTGTCCTTTGGTGCATTATTGGACCAAAATTTAAATGGGGGAGGTCATAGGCTTCACTGCATGGGAAGATAGCAGGGCAACTTGGGAGGTCCAGTCCCCATCAAACAGTAGACGATAATTGGGAAGGTATCGACTTGAAACTTACAGATTAAATTAGGATCAATATGTTTTTTTTTTTAATTTTTTGAGAAAAGTTTATTCTGCATGGCCTTAGGAATACCAACTTAATAACAAATTGATATATGTTGCTACTAGAATCCGAGCTGAGAAGCTGTCGTGGCCCAAGACCGAGGTGAAGAGACATGGCCGGTAACTAGGATCTGAGCTTGAAAGCTAGGCTGAAGAATTGATGGAAGTAGTTAGCGACAAACAACCCTGAGCCTGAGCAGAATAGTTTTTTTAGTTATGCCTGACTGACCTAAAAATAGAAAAAGAAGCCCTTTTGCCGAAATTTATAATCCTTCGATGCTTAAGTCAACTGGATTCTTAAAAAATAAGAAAAATCTTAAGAGTAGTAGAGTTTCGAAAGAGAGAATGGGTGATAGAACATACCTGGAGGTCCTCCAGCCACCTCCTTATTATTAACTGCTTCTTCCATGTTGCACTCATGGATGATAATAATCCTAATCATGCAGCAATAGCCGAACAGATACAAAGTAACCTTTCCTGAACTGGTGAGATCGTGGTCGCACCATTAGTAGGCATCAACCGCTTTCAAATAAGTTGAATTGAAGGCACATAGTTCTTCTCTATTGCTTGGCTAGATTAGTCTCGGCCAATACCGAGGTAAAGTTGACTTCGACCGTTGTCGAGATGAGAATGACATCAGCCTGTACCGATGACATGCTGACAAATATACACCACATCAATATCCATCCAACGTTTAGCTGCATCATGATAATCATTGTCCATTTTATTTGAATAGATCTTTAGACATCCCTCGTTGCTATTTATCATGATTAAGTTTTAAAAGAGAAAAGGCTGCTTCATGTTTTATTCTCAAAAAAATAGTCATGAAATTAAAACATAACAAAACAAAATATTTGAGAATATACACAGAGCTGTGTGTTTTTCAAAATTCCAATAAACAAAATAAGGTCTGTTTAACCTTCCCTTATGGTTGGGATAATTAAGAACAAAAAAGGAAAGCTAAATAAAGACGATTGTGACACTGACACCAGAGGTCACCAAAGTAGAGAAGCAACCAAGGCTATTGAGGATTTATAGGAAAAGAAGGAACTGGTAAGTCGTGTGGTAAACTACCAGGCAGCTCTAGAATTTGCCAACATCCACTTACCGTTTGTTACCTAAGGGTTGCAAGGTCCATGGTGTAAATCTTGGGTATTGCTGCAAAAATTGCTCTCAAAATTTTCAAGCCACCGATGTCACTGTACAAATATGATCGGCAAGCATACATGCAAGCTATTGTCAATCATCATTATTGTATCCTTTTCCTTTTTAATTTTGTTAAAAGTAATGGCCATGATTCATGAAGACTAGACGCTATATACCCTTTCATATATCAAGGGCACACAAGATAGAAGGTTCTTAATTACATACCTTTTTAATGTTAAACTGTATCAATATCTTGAAGTATCAAACTTAGCTGATTTTTGGTCCATGCAGGTTAGTTTTCTGTAGCTCAAGGAAATCTGAAAGAGCTCAACCTGAATACTAGACAAGCTCAGGAAATCATTCAACCGTTTCATTTGACCATTTATTAATAGCATTCATATAAGTAACTTGCAAAAATAATAACAACAATAATAACTATAATAATATAAACAAGCTAAAGCTAAACTGAGAGGTCTAAACGTCAACTCCCCTCTAACTTTAGGAATATTCTAATGTTGACTCGTAAACACTAAATGTCCGTTACTTCCCTATTCTGATGGTCCCAAAAGATCTACTTTAATCCTGAAGGGACCAAGGTCAGATTTGCACACCGGCAAATCGTAAGAGATGATGAGTGCACTTGGGAATTATTTGATTTGGATATCGAAGAATCACCGACCATTCTTTAAGTGATTTCCAATCAGGATGTCTAAGTGGGTGTGGGGCAGGAGCTATGCACATTAAACTCTCCCTCCAATCCATTGCAGGTCAGCGCAGACAGGCATACTCATGAACATATAATGTTTCCAATGGACTTTGTTCACAGTACAAGTCAATTTCTAGCCCAGTGGCCCATGAATTCAGATATATGTCCCCTTGACCTTCAAAAGCCAACCCAAACGGTGCTAAGAAACCCCACACCTTGTGGCCAACTTGGTCCTCAACTCTGGCAAACATCCCCAGCTGACCATGACTGCCTTTTGGGATGCAAGCCAACCAAAAGAGAGATAAAACCCATGATTTTGAATGATTTATGGCACTAGTTCTTCTTGGGTTTTATTCGCACATAAATTTAGATATGTTCTTCGTCAGAAGTTATTCTTGGATTTTAAGAGAAAAGGAGATAGAAACAGAGATGAGAAAGGAAACTGAACTTCGTGAGCCACAGTTCGGATAAAACTATAAACAATTAGCCACACAGTATGGATAACATTATAAATAAGTTAGGGAATTTGTTTTAGGTTTATAGCAATTACTAGGTTGAAGTTCTTGAGTGTTTTTGTCGGTGTGGCTTTGAAGTCCTATTTTGAATGGGTTTATTTTCCTGCTTTGGCTACTGGATGGATTAAGAATGTTTGGTAGTCCTAGGTGTTGTGCTTTGAAATAGTTTTGGGAATTTTACTAAATGAAAGTTATCACACCTTGGCCTAATTTTCTCTGAAAAATACAAGGAGTTTTATTGAAATCTGACTTTTGCAGTTTTAGGATGATTTTGATTACCAATTGATATGAAAAAATCTTACCTTGCATGGGAATTTAAGAATCAGATGAAAATTTATAAGTCAAATTGAAATTTTCTGGTTATTTTTTTTGTGGCATTAACTGTTAAACAGTTGCAAGATTTAGAACCTATATATGCATACTATATTCTTTACAGTGCGTAAACGTTTATCTCTTTTATATATTTTAAGTAATATTCCTCAACTTCTTTATTGTTACTGTCTATGGATTAACCATTAGGAAGTTTCTTTTTGAGGGAAAAATGTCACTATTCCCAAGTATCCAATGTTGCCTGCTAAAATGAATTCATAATTTCTTTTGTTTCTTCAAAACTACTCCCGAGGATTCAATTTAATTAAGACCTAGGGTACCTAAATATTAGGTCAGGGACTAGTTACTCCTTAAGGGTGACCGCATGTTGATAATGGTGACCTAGTTAAAATGACTAACCTCCAATCCTGCCCTTGCCTCCTCTCTGAGGAAAAAGAGAATCCTGCCCTCACCCCTTTCAGCAGGACTTTCTGTTATCCTTGTGGAGAAAAAGACCACTTATCCATTACCAATTTTCTTTCGAATAACTACCCAAAAACCTTGGAATTTTATCAAGATGCTAGACCAGTTACCCATTACCAATTTTCTTCAGAATAACTACCCGAAAACCTTGAAATCTTATCAAGATGTTAGATCTGCCCTAACCCTCTCAAGGCACTACCCTAGCAAAACAATTACCTTACACCACCCGATGGTACCTACCCGACCTAGCCTGCCAGAGCTGAGCTGATTCTTGACCAGTTAAGTATGGATCAGACAAGCTTGACCCACAAATAGATTCAGTAGGTTAAATTCAAGAATTCAAGTCATTAGGTTATCACAACTATTAAACATTACATTCTAATTACATACACATAACTGACTCTAACCCTAAATGATCTGCCTGCATTTCTCTTCCCTGACTCCGCTTTGCAAATAAACCCATCAGAGCATCGACGGCTCGGACTCAGCTCGATAACAGGCTCGATTGAGCTCATTCAGCCAGGAAACCAGCCAAGCTCAAACTTCACCTACAGCATGAATTCATAAAAGTAGTCAGGAGTGTACACTTTGCTCTCGCAAAAAATAAATAGAAGCTCAGGCTGGGCACAGATAAGAAGAAGAAGCTCCAACATCCATTGTCAAGGCTGGCTTGAGTTGGAATACCCCCTCCATATGACCTGCCGAGCCAGGGAGCTTACTGCTCATCTCGGCTTGGCTCATCAGCTACACTAACCCCAACCTCCTTTATTACTCCCTCTCCTATCCCCATCACTCTCTCCCCCACTTCTCCCCGCTCTCCTTTCCTTTTCCACCTCCTCTGGGTTGGTTTAGATGATTTGCCAATTGACCTAGGTTCATAGGTATGACCTGTTGATGTGTTGGTGTCTTTTCAAGTCCATCCATTTGGTCTTGACAGTAAAGGATAACCTGCCCAATCGCCACTCTAGTGAGAGCACAGTGTCCTATGGAGGGCTAAGAAACTAACATGAGAACAGAGAATGGAGGTCCAGTAGCAGCTTCCTACATGTAGGATGTCATGATTGCACAACGTGATTGGAGGTGGAGATAATGCAGAAGAGGAGTGGAGGAGCAGTGTGATTTAACTTGGAGCTATAAACAAACAGCAAACGTGATACTAAAATTAGTGAAAGGAAGAAAAGCCAGCAGATACTAGAGATATTACAGGTCCATTTCAACTAGAAAAAGTTGCACCACAAACAGAACGTGATACTAAAATCAATGAAAGAAAGAAAAGCAAGCATATACTAGAGATATTACAGGTCCAGTAAATTCAACTAGAAGAAGTTGCAGCACAAACAGACAGACCAACGTGATAATAAAATCAACAAAAGGAAGAGAGCCAGCATATACAAGAGATATTACCGGTCCATTAAGTTCAACTAGAAAAAGTTGCAGAACCACACCACCATGCCAAAACAAATGAAATGATGGAATACATGTGCATTCTAGAGTGGAAGAGAATGACTGTGCTCGGTAAAAGAAGATATCAAGATATGTTGTTATTGTTGTTGTCATCGTTTTCTGCTAATGGAAGAGAAAAGTGGCACAGTAATACACAGTGATTTCAAATCAACTAAACTGCAAGTAAATAGGAATCCATCAAGGGAACATTCATTCTCTATTTTCTTAATGAGTCAAATCAACACAAATAAAACTTTGATATCATCACAATGACTTGAATTTTGATAACAAGTTTGGTAAGAATTGCTCCTGCCTCGTGAAATTAACAAGAAACAGCCATACATCTATACTCTGAAATCTTATCCACGTAGATGGACAACTCGCTAGATTGAATTTGGCATGATGGAACGGAAGAATATAAACAAAGAACAGGCTGCTGGTTATTGCTAAGGCCACAATATAAGTAGATAAAGACATGGAGAACTTGGGCAACTGAGAACCTTGGATTCATAAAAAGCTGATCCTGCTTACGTGCCAACTTCAGTCTTTCATTTTCACCTCACTAGTGGAATGAGCAAGTATTCAGCATAAAAGAGCTGCAAATAAACAAAAAAGAAGATAAGAAAACAGCATATCCATTTCCCTTTTGGTTTATAAGCTTATAAAGCCATATCCTGCTTCACAGACCGTAGATTGAAACAAAAATGACACATCCAACCTTTTTTTTTATATAATTTGCTTGATCAGTCAGGCAAAAAATTGCATTAGCACATGCAGGAACGAAGCCTTAGTTTAAATTAGTCAAGTCAGAGAAACAAGTCTAAAAATCTGATATATCCTAGAATGTTGGTCATTAGGGAAGCTCAGTAAGTCACCTTCCAAACAAACATGTAAAAAGATGTTATTGCAGCTTTACTCATCAAGTCAAGAGATCTAGCACGATTCCAGAGGACTGAAGCAAGGATTGCATGGCCCAAAACCTGCATAAGTCAGGAAAGTACCATTCTTACTAAATCAAATAGACAATTCAATCGGTTAGCCTCTTTCATGGTTTCAACAAGATATAGAATACAACAATACCCAGCATCATCACTGAAGTTAGTAACAATGAAAATAACCAGCTTATATAGAGCATGAAATTATTAAATCATTGTGAGCAAGATTCTATGTTAACCATAGTGCTGACTGAGTCAGAAAAACATGAACAATCTTCACAACTTTCACAGTTACCTCAAGATACGGAGTTATGTTCCAGCCACATGGGGCAACTTTAACTTTTGGTTCCTGATTTCCCAGCCATTTGGCAAGTGGTCAGGGCCTGTTGGCCAAAAAGTTTATTTTCCTAATCCCTAGTTTTGATGGTCATTCAAATTTTAGTCCCTGACTAGTATGAATGCGTATGAAACAAGAGATAAGTGTATAAAATGAGTGCATAAAAGAAGCACAAATAAAAGAAGGCAGAAGTGCATATAGAATGCACAGCAGGGGCTAAAGCAGAACATGGGCAGGCCTTCATTGTTAGATGGCAGTCAAACCAATTCTGATAATTAATTTCCCCTTGAGAATAGATTAAAAGAAAAGGCTTACCTAATTAATTTTACAAGAAATATTGATGGGGAACCATTCTTTGTGTTCATATCTCAGTCATGGGCACAAGATCAGAATGCATCAGAGCTCCAATTTCCATAGTAGTGTGGCCCATACTTTCACTAGTTTAAAGATTCGGCATCCACATTTCCAGGAAGAGTATAGTCATGTTTACAGAATCATTGGTGTCAAGTCATACAGCATTAATGTAATAAGTACTATTCATGGTACTTCAGCAGGAAACCCTTGAGGCAATTTAGCAATAAATAGTAGGGTCCACTGCATCTTTTAGTGATTTTTCCCCCTTACTTTTATTCAAAGGACAAGATTAGATGTTGTTAGGTATTAAAGTTGTGATGATGAAGGTTGATTTTTTTTTCTTTCTTCTTTGAGTTGATCTGATTGAAAGAAATAATATACCAAGGTTTGGCTATTCCTTCTATTCCCTTATTCACTCTCTTTATTTCTTCTTTTTCCCTCTGATCTAATTCCTCTCGATACCATTGTACCATTCTTTCTGCTATCCTTTTGTATTTTCTTAGCCAATAACAGGCTTAAATCTGTAATGCAAGTGTTAGGCGCTACTTTGATTCCTTGAGACCTAGAAGCCTTGTCATTCATTGTGAACCTTGGAAAATTTTCTTAGCCTTGCCCTCAATTTATCTTTACCAGAGTCACTGAAAATCAACTGATAATTGCAGAAACCTGCCAGATAAGACATGACGGTTTACGCAACAATTTATTTGCCTTTTTATTATTCCTAAAACCCTAAAACCTGTTTCTTATCACTGTTTACTAACCCTAGAATCGGTGGAAAGATCCATTATTTTCCTCTTCCCTCCCCAGTCTCGTGCCAGTTCCCATCTATACAGATTTCTGCTTCGAGAAAGCAAATTCTGAAGTCCAAATTAAATCCTTAAATCATTAAATTCAAGGTCCACCACTGTACATATGCAGTCCTATACCTCTAGGGTCCTACATTGAAAATGGTGTGGGATGTTTATACATCAGAACAGCATTATGGGAGGGCCGATACCAATTTGTTTTGGATAAGGGTTGTTGGTTATGCTTATGGTTCACTGCATCACAAAAGCAAATTACATGTATTGAATACCACATTCCACTCTGAAACCGGGAAAACATCTACTCACCAATGAAAGGAGTCTATATACTCAAATGCATGCATGCATGTAGGTATGCATCAGTCAATTATCACATTCCAATGCAATATCCAAATGATAACGTCCTTGTTAACATATGAACCTTTTTTCCCTTTCAAAAATATAAAGAGAAATGATTTATTGGTCTCTGATATAGAACATAAATAAATATGAGTCCAATATTCTGAAAGAAAAAAATTATCGAAGACCAGAAAGAATGATGGCATGTTGATCAGAGATAAGCATCACTAAGATCAACTACATAAACAGTATACAAGCTGAAACCATTACGAAAAATAAAACAGAAAAGTTGGTAACATACAGTAACAAATTTGCTCCAAAGGCAGGAAGAAGTGGCTCCAATCACCATGGCGACACTGTAAGCCATCTCAAGGAGATATACACAAATCCAAAATACCTGCTCAGAGACAATGTGATCAACAAACTATAATTCACCAACATCACAGCAGTAGTTTAAACCCTTTCTTTATACTGACCCGCATTTGACCCAGACGTACACTGAAGGACTGAATGCCAAATATCCGGTCACCATCAATATCAGGTATATCCTGCATGATAATCACTGTTATGCTCCAGATATGCAGGATTTCTCTACTATATAATTGCTAAAAGACTCAAATTTGTCCATAACCAACATCACTCAATAAATGCATATCCCATATGGAGGGAAAGAGCCGAATATTTGTCCATAATAGAGTACTGCTGGGCTCATCATAATATAAAGAATTCAAGAAATGTATAGCACATCTAACACCTAAAACATTACAATCATTTATCTGTTTTAACATTATTATATCAACTGTTTCTTTCTTTGTTTGTTTCCTTTTCCAAACTTACATGCAGAAGGAGAGACTATATATCAGACTAATAATCTACATGGCTGATGGAATGATCTTACAAGTAATGCTTGCAAAAGTTTTATTGCCTTTCAATTACTTCACTTATAATATCTTCAAAATTTCTAATTGTAGTTTACCCACTAAAGCTATATTTAATTGATTGAGAATACTCAAATGCACAGAGAATCAGAGATACGACTACACACGTTCATTGACCATTAAACGATTAGTGAACCGCCACATATTGCATGGCATGCTTCCATAACATACAAGAATTTAATGTCAGGCACATCTTATTTCTAACAACACCAACTTAAATTTTCTTGAATCTGCATAATGTAAAACCTTGAAATATCTTTCCAAGTCCCCGGATTAATTAATTACATTGGAAATTTTAAGGAAGTACCTTGAACAATGCTATAACAACAGAGAAGAAGCTCATGAAAGCAGTTGCAAATATCAGCGGCCTTGAAAAGTTGGCTGGCCTATTGAAAACAAAAGTCTGCAAGATTTATCAAGAAAACAAATATAGATTATATAAATTTGTTATGCTACCAACATAAGAAAGATAAATGTGTGCAATGTATACAGTGGCTAATCAAGCGGTGTGCCATGCTGTCATTATAAACCTACCTGCATGTGCAGGAAAAATGCCAGTTGAACAATCACAGCACGCACAGCCAGGATGCAGAATGCCGCAACGACTGCAAATCTCTTCCATCTCAAAAAGGGTATCTGTAACAAACAACATTCCACAACCATCAAGTTATCAACCCAATATTAATGCTTTTTTGTGCATTTTTTGTACATTTTTTATAAATATTGTGTCTATGAGTGCGTACAAGCAAGCTGGGATGAGCCCTAACATAATTATACCATTTCAAAACCATATGAACAAGGCCAAAGATTATCAGTAGATTCAACTAATAACTTGTAGAGAAAAAGCCACATTGGCATATGAACTAATCATATTCAAATTGCACTTCCATGTGCAACAGAGCTATTAGAATGAAGCATACACATATCAAATTTAATCTAAAGATTTGCACAGTCCCAACCCAGATCCGAAGCATGACATGGCCGTACTGCTAAGGGGAACAACCTATGATAACACGAAGCCAACATTATATTTAGCTTTCAAATCCATCCCAAATATATAAAATAAATAGAAATCCAATTTCATTATCCATTAAATGCAACCAATATTGGTTCAGAACATCTAAATCCAAACATAAATACCACACCCATAATTCTCAATGTTCAGAAAAATCATTGACTACAAATTCATAGTCAATTTAAAATATTAAATTTTTTCTACAAAATTGCCAGGCTTGTTAGCACAAACTCCAAGCCTGGACCATCCTTCGTTCCTATCAACTTTTTCGTCTGGAGAGAGAAAAATAAAAATAGAGGTATATGAGCAACACATCTCGATAATTAAATCTTTTACTACCTTATAGGATCAAGCATAAATTTTTCCATGCCAATGCATCATTTAAGAAAAATAATATATACTACAAAATAAAGCATTTGATAATAATAGTATATTAAAACAAGTCAAAAAGCCAATCATGCATGCATAAATCATTCATATTTCATAAGTATGATTCCAAATTTATTTTACAAATAAATACACAAATCATTTTTCTGTCATTTAGACATATCATAGTTCAAAACATTGGTCAAAGATATTCGTGCTACAGTCACTTTATATCCGTGATAGGGCCTGTGTACGTAATCGACAAAGATATTATAGTTCATATTTGTTACCAACTTTAACTCGTTGGCAGAGGGCCATTTTCGTTGGATGTTAGCTCTAGAGTGTCAATTTTTTCAATATTAGAAATCATATATAGCTATCTGAGAGCCTTTAGAAAACTTATATCTTTTTCTTAAAACATACATATAAATAGATGAAAAACACTAAATGGCATGATCAAATTCATATTTCATAACAAAACTATTTTCATCAAAACATTCATAAAAACTATTTTTCATAATAAAGCACGATTTTCATAACACATGCGTCGATCCATAATTTTAAGAAAAGCATAATATTTTTTCAAGCAAATTTTATGCACCAAAAACATAATAATTTGAAAAGTAAGAAGTGTAAGATCCACTTACCTCTTTGGTCTTAGACTGTTAGACATCGCTAGGCTACTCCACTAGACCTATTTAAAAATATTAAAAGGAAGATTAATTTCTATTCGAATTAAAATAATAAAAAAAAGACGGTTGATCAGGTGACAATGTTCAACGGCTCTAGGCAGGTCAGGTCTAAGCAGCTCAATCAATGAATCATAGGGTATGGACTCGATTAGGGCTAAGGTCGTTCGATAGGGTTTATCATCAGTGGATTCCAGGAACACTTAATGGGGCCAAGGTGATTGGTCCAATAAACGGTCCGGGCACCAAAGAAATTTAGGAACTCATTTCAGAGATCAACTCGAATTCGTAAATCGGGTCGACATGACCCTATACTGAAATCCATAAATCTTCTAAAGAGGAAAAGTAGAGAGGAGAGAGAGAGAGAGAGAAAGGAGGTTCCCTTCTTTCCCAAAACAAGGGAGAACCAATCTCTCCCTCTCTTCCCGGATCAAACGGTGACAGCCATCAAGACGGCCCAACCCTCGGCGACGATGGCCATGGGCGGCCCTTCGTCCGCGGCACCACCAGCGACGGTGGTCGGCCAAAGAACAGGAGAAAAAGAAACCATCATGATCAACCCCTTCATCAACCTTTACCATAGTTGTTTCCCTCACCCACAATCACAAGATCACATGGGTCCTAGACAGCGGCAAAGCTCGACCAAACTCGGCGGCCGACGACGGGGAACTAGGAAGGGAGCCAAAACAGGGCTCCCCTGTGCCGGAAGTTAGTCCGGCAATTTGCCGCCTCTAATCCAAGGAAACAAAGGCCAAGACACCAAGGAAGAAAGAGGAGGAGATGAAGAACTCATACCTCGGTTCGACGAGGCTTTCCGGCGGCTCTTTCCGGCGTCGAATCAAGGAGACTCGGAGAAGAAGGCTTGGAATCGGCGGCGATCTTTGGTGATTCTAATGGTGGAACTCAAAGGAGGAGGGAGATTAAATAGACAGTCTCCAAGTTCTAGATGAACTCAAATTTGCCCTGCAAGTCTGCGATTTTCGCCGAAATCGGAGGAAGAGTCTTCTTCTCTGTTTGCATCGTGCCACAGGGCACAATTGCCTTAGGCCTGGCCTCTTCGGGCCAGTCCACAAGCCTAGGTCAAGTGCAGGCAGGTCAATAGACCGGGCCCTCACATGCATAACCCTACCACAATAAGACAGTAAGTTCCAATTCACTCGCTCGTAAATATTATAACATGTTGAGGACTAAGTGTATCTAAAAATTCAACAAAAAAGGAATAAACTCCTTGTTTAAGTGAATGTGCTCATTCAAGTAGCATTTGTTCACTGAATGAATTTGGACGGAAAAAGGGAAAGTTATCCAGATAAATTTGGAGGGACAAGACTATTCCATGGAACAGAAAATTTGTGAATTTAGATAAAACTGCCCTTCCTCCACTTGTGAAAAAATGAAGACATATAATAGGTGTAGTTGAATTTGGGTGCAACCACCAGCCAGCAAGCCCCCACGTCACCCCACCCAGCCCACCCCTAATGAACTAGTAAAATATTTTACAAACACAATTGCCCATATACTATTTGTTTAGAAATGGCTAAGTGTGGATGTACTTGAAATGTGGTATGCCCTATCAAACCAAAAAAAATGTGGTATGCCCTCCACATGAATTCCAATTCACTGCACAGTGCCCCAGCCCCTAGGAGTTGATTTTGTTTTGTTCTGGACAAAATTGTCCTATAAGCATGATATATAATCATATGTCTTCCCACATCAGCCTATATATCAAAATATACTCCACTTACTCAACTTACATCAAAATAAGCATGATACAAAGTCGCATGCATGGAACAACCAAGAACCACCACCACATGCATGGAACAAGCTGGCTAAAAATTAATCTAAAGTATGTTAAATCATGATGCAGATCCATCTAAATGGGTAAAAAACATGAAAAAACCAATCCATCATCAAGCATCGTCCATCCATATCCCTCATAGGAATTTTATCGAGCATGTTGTGGGAAGAGAATGGTGCCATCATCCCTTCAATAAATCACAGCAGTTCCATCAATAGAGGAACAAGGAACATGAAAAAATCAATCCAATCTTTCCATCATCCGTCAACATCCATTAGAAAACACAGTTTGAGCAACTCATCAGCACCAAGAGACATACCTAGGCAATGGAGGAAATGAAGAGCAAAACAACGGTAACCAAGTATGAAGCAGGTTCAACGCTCCTCGATGCTATCCCCTATAGTCCAGTGGCGTGTCGAGCAGCAGACAGAAGAGGAGGAAGATTGTTTTAGTGCTGAAGAGCCATTCCACTACCGATCTCCTAGAAGGAACCCCCAGAAGTCGATTGGAGGAGTCGATCAGGTCATTAGTAGCCAAAGTGAGTCACTGGTAACTGGAATAGACCCAAAGAGGCCTTGGATCTAGTGAAGGAAGAGCACCAGTGTAGGGCAAGAGGGAGGATTTTGGGAAGGGCGATTGAAAGAGAGAGGAACAAAAGGGTAACCCGGAGGAATAAGAAGGCCCCAAAACTGGAGGAATAGTCGCCCCCCCACCCCGCCCCCCCCCCCCCCCCCCCCCCCGAACCAAAGAAATAGGGTTATGCCATGTAAGAGGGGTTTATCCCCTATCAAGGTATAAGCCTAGTCCAAGCCCCCAATTTAAAATTTGGTAGGAATACCACCGAATAAGGGGTTATTCCATGGTTATAACCCGTACCAAACATGGCCTCAAAAGTTTAATCTTTGTACTCCTTACAAAACTTTGTGAAAAGAGTTGAAACTTTTCCCATTTTATTGATGCATAGGAAAGTCAATTGGTGGGCCAACCAAATGTCTTTCAGAAAAATTAAAAAAACTTGGCCAGCTCAGATAGTCATTCAACCAAGGTTCGCCATACCAATACAGCTAGACGTACCGATCGCCTACCACGGTTCCGGTTCGTACCGGCTGCCTACCAAACCGATACGGTTCCGGTTCGTACCGGAACCAGCTGGTACGAATCGGCCAGCTCTCCTCCGCCGGAGCCGGAGAAGAAGAGAATGAGAGAGAGCGCAAGGAAGAGAGGGAGGGAGGAGACCTGTGGTCGTCATCGGAGAGTCACGGAGGGGCAGTGGAGGCCAAGGGGGGCAGTGGAGCCCACGGGGAGGCGAGGGAACCTGCGAGGGCACGGCAGAGGCCGAGGCCGCGTCCCTATTTCTTTCGAAACACGGGATGCAGCTCGGCTTTTTAATTTGGGGATTTTAAGTGAAGTCGGCAAATCGGGTGCCGACTTCTCGCGTGCCGACTTCTCGGGTGCCGACTTCACTTAAAAATCTCCGAATTAAAAAATTTAAAAATTTTTAAGGAAAGTCGGCAATGGATGCGGCTGACTTCACTTAAAATTCCCAAATTAAAAAGTCGCGGTCGAAACAAAGGATGCGGCCACAGCTTCGGCCTCCGTCGTGCCCCCTGCTTCAAAAGAAGCAGAGGATGCGGCTGCGGCTTCGGCCTCCGCGGCCCCCCCCCCCCCCGCGGGCTCCGCCGCCCCTCCGCGGCTCTCCGATGGCAGCCACAGGTCTCCTCCCTCTCCCTCTTTCCCGCGCTCTCTCCTCTTCATCTTCTTCGTCTCCGGCACAGAACCGGCCCGTCCCGGTTTCCACGGCTCCGCCGTACCGGTTGCTGGCCGGACCGATCCGATACGGCCTGAACCGGCCGGTATGGGGTGGTTCGGCAAACCATGCATTCAACCAATAATGTAAACCTAATAACTTAGCTTTGCACTGGCCTAGCATGTGTAATAATTCCGCCCTAACATCTGACTTGCTTGACCTGTTTGTAACAAGGAATACTCTATCAACTTCTTAATAGATACAAGTTGACCATAAAGGATTTCTAAATGAGGCCTTTGATTGAAATTTTAAGGTTTGGGTCCTTAGAGGACTCTTTTGTATGAATACAAGTCTTTAGTCGACTTTAGTTAGAAATGCACACATTCTTTTAGCTTTGAGAAAGTTTCAGATAGAAGTCAAATCAAATAAGCAGTTTTTTAATTATTGTTGACCATTTTATATTAGTCGAATATGGATTAAGATTGGTAAGGGAATGATTAGTGGCCAGCTATTCTAAGAAATGCCTGTGGAATGTTCTTGCAATACTCCTGAGCCCTATTCTGGCCAGAAATCTTGTTAGAAGCCTTGCTTTATTTAAAGGTTGAATTGATGGAGCTCTGCACTCATTAGAATTGCAGTATAGGGTTTCAGGTGTGTTTGGCTATAGTGCTAATCTGAATGAACGTTAAACCATAACAGTGATTATTTTGTAAGTCAAGAGGGTACCATTTTGGACTCAAGTTACCTAGTTTGACCACCATGTCCATAGCCAGAAAGAAGGGGAGCTTTATAAGTAGAAATGTAGTATATCATAACTTCAATTTAGTTACATCTTGAAGCTAAATAAAATTTCAGCCTGCCAACTTCTATTTCTTCTTATGTATTTTTTTAATCTTTTCCTCTCGTATTAAGTTCACTACAATGCTGTATTTTTGTCTGATCAGGATACATAGCAGAAGCAAGAAGTCAAATGCTTCCTTAAAAAAGAAAATATCTTTTATCTGCTTCTTACTCCATGATTGATGACAAGGTAAGCCACAAGCACAGAATTCCAAATAGTACTCAAAGATTCCATTGGCACAATATTCATCAGGTCAAATGCATCACAGTATGTTACAATTCAACCGCTAATGACCATTGATTGCTACTGAAGGAAATGGACAGAGAAATTGTTAAACGAAAGTAAACTCACATTGATGGAGTATGCAGTTCCAAGGATAAAACTGATGAAAAGAGCCCAAAATAATGGCCACGAGCCTACGACCCATCCAACACAAAAGCTCTGTAACATAATATTAGGGATTAGCATACTATCTGCATCTTTAAAGGCATGGCATCAAATGAAGTATTGAATAGTGCAGTACAACTTGTAAATTTTGTAAATTTGTTATCGTGATCAATACGTGATATAAATTTGTACATGGAAAAACTATAATTAATTGTGGATAGAAGGATTTAGTAGCTGTTATAGCTAAAACTCTAATATCATAAAAAAGACCTCATGAACTAATATCATTATATAGCTAAAGATAACTATTTGTATATTTTTTTTAAGGTAAACAAGTTGTATATTTTACATCAGAATGAGTTAATTTCTTTTATGGTTTACTAAAAGTAAGCAGAAAGCATATGATAAACTCTATATAAATATGCAAGCACGACTAGCCACATATATTCATATTTTCCATTCTGCCTTTGATACTATGTGAAGAAAAAAAACATGAATTAAATTTTCCTGGCAAATGCTCAGCCCTTCATTCACCTGGTAAATGACTACTATAATAAAACTGCATATCAGTATTGGAAAAAAATACTGAAGTTTGTCTGTTGACTAACATGTTTTCTAGTCAGCTACAAAATGTCTACAAAAGACTAAGGCATGGAACAAGAAGTCAATTATAATAATCTGCAACCTGAAATAACAATAATCAGATAAACTTCTGAAAATAAAAGGAAATAAGTGAATCAAAAAGGTGTAAAATTATAAGTGCTCGTTAATCCAGAAATAGCACTTCTAACATGCCCAAATTGCTTGTCAACATAATAAGACCTTCACTTGCCCACTATTTTTTGAGAGAGAAAGAGAGGAGACCCATTCATATCACCATTACACAGGTCAAATAATTGGAGAAGCACCACTTCAGACTTAAAACTTGGAACTTCTGCTTGTTAGGCAAAGGATTGTTGCCATTGAGACAATGACCAATTTACCTAAACTTGGAACCTTATGGAAGAGGTTTCTAACTTGCTCCTAAGTTCAGTGATTACCAGCACATGGCCATCCACTTTAGAGACAGATCTGACAGGCACTTGCAGTTCATAAACCTCCTTAGTGAATTATCTTGCCCAAATAACTTCATATCAGCAAGTAGGGGACCATTTTCATTACTTATAACAGATGCATATCTAGAAAAATATAAACAGAAACTCTTTGAGAACCACAGAATGCCCACTTTTTAGTGATAGATTTGCAACTAACTAGCTTATAACATGTTTAATTCTGGCCCATGTTTTTGTGTTTATATTGTGACAAGGATATCTTGGCAACAAAGCACATTCTACCTTACAAGCCTGGCCACCAGCAAGGACCAATTGGCATGAGCAGAAAGCCCCTCATGAATAATCACGATGTATCATCTGACTCGCCCCTTGCTAGCCTCAGTAAACAACAGAGAAAACTAAGTGATGACAAGACATTTGCATGCACGCCAGCCTAGATTCCAACTCACATGCTAGAAACAAGATAATAAGAATAAGCTACTAAAGGGTATAACATGACCTTTAATCAACACTCACACTCTTACTGTTGGCCTCCATTTTATCTATGCCACATTCACCCTATTCTTGTCTCCTTGAAAAAGATTTGGTCATCTTCAAAACGTAGTGACAACACCAGTTCCAGTTGAAAAAAGTTCAGGGTTTAATTTAGATTGACATCCATTCATAATAAATAAGCAAATAAATAATAAGTAATGAAGGAATGGTAAAATAGCAAATGAATCCAGGATGCCAACATTCTTCTGTAAGAAGAAAATTGTGGATCAGAAAGACTTATCAAGGGCACTAAATTTGTATAATCCAGAGTCATTGTAATCCATCTAGCTCTTAAAAACACTTTATATAAGTTCACATGCTGTCCTGCAGGTTATAGAGTATAGACAAAGCAGTAAGGATTATTCAGAAGCATGGTGACAATTATGAGGATCTAACTTACCATAACAGCAAAAGCTGAAACAATTGCAATGCCAGTTGTGACAGAATATTCCCCAGATGCTAGCGGAAGATATGGCTTATTAACCTGAAAGAATGAAAGTGGTCATATTTCAAAGTTCCACCAGGTTAATTTGATAAGTTTAGGATGACATGACTCTTGATAGATGCAGTAGATGCTAAACTTAAAAGAATGAGATCCGAATGTGTTGCTGCACAACAGATATAAGACCAAGAGTTCACCAAAACTGTTTGCAAAGGAATACCTTGTCTATTTCTATGTCAAATAGCTGATTTAGTCCAACAATGTAAACATTCATGAAAAGTGCAGCCACAACTGCCTGCTAGGAACAAGGGAAATACCTTCAGAGTATGAACACAGCACATAAAAGTCTCAATTAAAAGCTTATACAGAGTGCTACCTTCAACAATCCAGTAACAAACAATGGAGAAATATCAGATAGGTCCTTGATAGCCAATAGAGAAACCGAGAATATGCTTATTGTCTGCTTAAATAGACAAGTCCAAAGACAGATGAAATTTACAGATTATAAGTCAATTTATTAGAATATTCTGATATGAAATAGAGCGTCATGCAATAGTTTATAGATTAAGACTTAACCGTTCCTATAACTGTGTGGGGCCGTGAAAACCGGTAGAAGGCGTCGAATGAACTTAGTATTGACTTCCATGTGTTTGTAGAATCATATGCCTCGGGCGGCTCAGATCCTATTGAGTGCCCTGATGTCGCATTAATGGGACTACGCTCATGCAGTCTCCCATGATAAGTGGATTTTCCATGAGTCTGTCTGACAAGGCGACCTTGAGATCTTCCAACTCTGCATCTCGATGTGGTCTTACATGCTTGGTTGATTGAATATTGGGTTGGCACGCAACACCCTGTCAAATGTAGAATCTGAGACAGTTTAAGCAACTCACTGATAAGATTATCAACCAATGGGTTATGCATATAATCTCTTACAACCTAAAACTGTGCTCAAGATAACAAGTTTCCACAGGCAGATCAAGGAACAAGGACTGGCAGATTCATTTACACATGCAAAAGATGTTGGTACATGATATTATAATTTTTCATCGATTCTCTGACATTGAACAATCAGATTGTTATGTTACGACATCAATGTACCTTGGATTCATCATAGAACAGTTTGCAGTTCTACTCTAACTTTGCATGCGTACTTACGTGCATATTGTTTCATCATTGTTTTGCCTGAAATGGAAGCTAGTAAAAATATGCGCAATGTAGATGGGGAGTGCAGAAGCAAGTAAGGCATGTTAGGAGTATTAAAGCAAAAAAGGTCAGAGAATCAGTGAACAGTTCAATCTAGTACTTACTGTTCTATTGATTGCCCTGCTTACTTTTAGTACTTCGTGTTTCTTTTAATTTTAGGGTTTTAGTACAAAAGAAGCCTTTACCTATTGCATGGTCTGAGGAACTCAATAACCACCTATAAAATAAGTCTCTATGGAATTATAACTTCCAAGTATCTTACAGAATAGAAGACTGAAATGAGTCAATAATTCATGTACCAAATTCTAATGTATCATCCATCATATGAATATGGTGTTGAAAAGTAAGCATAAGATAGATGATAGAAGAAATATTATTGAAAATGTTACCATCCGTGATGCTAACTGAAGGGGAAAAAAAAATTAAGGCCGCGCAATAGCTATTGGTATTGACTAAATACAACCATGGGAAACCTCATTACATCTTATTGCGATTAGATTTAAAAGTGTTATTGTTTCATGCTGTTGGTCGCTAACACGTGCAATTTCATGACACCTCGAAGATGTTTTTCCACTTCAACGGACGGATCAAAACATTGTCCACATCAGCATGGAATAGATTCACAGTTATATGTGCTTTCTACGATCATCTATCTACACATTCAAAAAATAATAATAAAATGCCTACCACTAATCACACACTCATATCTATCAGGTCATACGATATCAATTTCCCTAGAAACCGCTCTCTTTTCTTTAAGAATACTGGAGAGGGGGAAAAAACCTCTCTTTAGCTGGAGGGTTTTCATATCTCGAGCTATTCCAAAAGAAACGGCAGATGCCCTCCGAATCGAAACCCTAGAAAAGCCTCCTCGCTCCAACGGCTTCTCCCTGTTCACTAAATATGTGAAACATTGAATCTACTTCCTTTTCCCCCTCGTTTCCCCTGTAAACCCTTCCCCTCCCCCCTCCCCCCCACCTTTATCCAATCTACTTAGGCATTTCCCTCTGAAAAATACAAGAAAGAACGCTTCTTTCCCTCCAATCCCTCAGTTCGAAGCACATACCTCCCCGAGACGAGAAACAACGTAGCCGGGGAGGGAAGGAGAAGGGCCGGAGAAGAAGAGAATCCATAAAACTCGGCGAACTGAAGGAGAAAAATTGAACCAGATCTTAGCGGGAGCCCGGAAGCTCTCAACCCTTGCCTCCAGTTTCAATTACTATTTCAGTTTCTAGCAGATTGAGCAAGTCTTACCGCTCGTGCATCCATCACGCTTTCCGCTCGTGCACCCTCACGCTTCTTTTTTTTTTTTTTTTAAGGGCACTACCGTATTGTGATGGATGGGCACCAAACTTAGTACATGTTTGATTAGCGCCAATCAATCTATCATGGATAGAGACGCTACTTGCTAGCTTTCCAATCTATTTATTATTGATAGAGACACTACACCAAACTAATAAATTTAGAAATCTGTAACCATCTGTTTGTGATTGAGAGCTTGTTTGGTTCGCGGAAAGCATTTTTTCTTCTACGAATATGATTTCTGGTAAGAAAATTTTAGGAAGAAAATGTCTAGAAATGTACTTTTGACATATTTGGTCAAACATAGAAAAGTGACAGATTTCAGAGTGCTTATGTTTGGTTGACCATCCACTTTTCTGAAAAAATTATGTATAATTCCTATTATACCCTTAATAAAAATTTGGTGTTTCATGCTTCTTTAATATTGAAGGATTATTTTGGAAAAAAAATAAAGATGAAATGATTTCCACTTCATGCAAAAGTAATTTTCCTATATTTCTCATGAAAAATATTTTTATGAAATATAGGGATCATATTTTCATGAAAATATAAATTTTTTATTTTTTTAAAAAAAATTAATTAAATAAAAAATATTTCATTATTTTTTCGTTGGTCACATTTTCCTCCTCCAACCAGAGACGTCAAATAGCTTTAAATTCCGACCAGCTCTGACATCTTCAAAATCTTTTGGATCTCCTGTGTAACCTCAAGTGCCGTGCTGGAGCCGAAAAAGGTGGTGGACTTCAAATTCAAACCACACGCCCTTTCCACGAATACGCGGGGACCACAAGGACCGGGGCTCACTCGTTAATTTCGTGCAAAGCGGTGACGTGATACGATCGATCACGTAATCGCGATTTGACCATCGGTCACACTCGAACTGGAGCACCGATTTGGTGCCGCAGGAATCACCGTCCGTCACAACTGTGCACACATGGCGGAACAGGAAAAGACTACGTGGGGTCCACGGAAGAAACGGACACCGCGCGGCACGAACCGAGCGTGCACATGTCCTGTTTGTTTGGCCGGGTATACGTTCCGGAATCTCACCGTAGAAAGTTGGGACTTGGGATGCAAAAGTCTCTGAATCCCTGTTTTTTTTTTTTTTTTTTTTTTTTTTTTTTTTTTTTTTTTTTTTTTTTTTTTTTTCATTTGTTCAAAACGGTATTCCATTTCAAGTACCTCTAACGTGAATACAACCTGCCATATCAAAGGAAACTAAACAAAATAAGGAGTGTGGGATGCACTCTAAGCTAGTCCAGAGAGACTCCCCCGAGTGCCGAGCGACATAGGAGGCGACCCAGTCTGCTGCACTGTTCGCCTCCCGATATACATGAGAAATCTGACAGAAGGTCAGCTCCCGCACCAATCTACGCGTATCCCGTATCAGGGGGTGGCCATCCCCATATGGAATCCCTGTTCACTCTTCGTCTCTTCCTTCCTCCGGTCAGCCGCTGCCACCAGTACCGCTCCATCCCAAGATTTTTAAATAGTGGCATTAAATTCATTATCATAATAAAATATTTCAACATGATACAGAATATCTTCAGCCAGCCATGTAACATGCTTACATGACATAGTAACATTATAATTTATTTCGGTATGTGATAAGTTATTTTTATATCTACAATTAAATTTATAAAATATATCATACTGTAATATTTATATTTTGTTAATATTTAAATGGTAAAAAGTGAAAAATGAGAAAAAAAAATTAATTGATTGTAGGGCTGAAAAAGGATCAGATCGACCAGAGGCCTAACCCGATCTAACCCAATTAAATTTGGTTAAATTCAAATTTAATGACTTGTCGATTAGATCGAGTTTAAAAATAAGATTTATTTTAAACTTTTGGTTGAATTTGGATCTTGTATTTTCAACCTGACCCGAATCATGTTGGCCTATATATCATCCAAGATTAATTTGAGTCAACAAAAAAGAAGCCCAATCCGACTTAAAAATTTTCTAATCCAACTCAAAAACCTGAATCATATAGACTTCCATCTCTTTTACTCTATCTTTTCTTAAATGAACTCCCATTTAAATTATTATTTTTTATTTTTTGTCTCAACAACTATATATGCTCCTATCCATTTTCCACTTAATTATGTTTAAACATCGATATTTCATTGTTTATCTTACTGAATTCTTATTTATAATACCCTTAAGTATACCAATATATGTTTTAAAAATCATATTTTGTAAATTTAAGAATGATCAATTGATTGAATAAAATTAAAAATTTTCGAATAAAATTGAAATGTACGTTGGTGTTTTTCTAGTGTATTTAAAATTTTAGTAATTTTATATTTAATTATCAATTATTATACTTTAGTTATAAAAGAATAGCTCAACACATAACTAACAAAAATACGGAACATTTTGGTTTGGATCAATATCATACTTGACCATGATTGACTACGGAAGACCTATTGAATTTAAAATTCTTTTCATGAACCCAACACAACTCAAGCCGATCAATTGATGGTTGAGTCAGGGTCCAAAATTATGATCTGAATATGAAAATAGGTTGAATTGGGGTCAAATATTCTCTAGTCCAACGGTCAGAGTTAATTGTTTAGATATGCAGCTAGGTTTACACCACACACCTAGGTTTTAGCCTAACCCGTGGGATCTTAGGTAAAAGTTACGCCCAGTTTAGTGAGGTTAAAGGGTGCTTGAGGTGTTTGCCACTTATTCCGAGGATAGACGGGATAAACCCCATGAATCCCCATTCGAAACAGGGCCTCAAGATAACTACTTGGAATTCCAATTATATTGCTCTATTACTTAGGCGTTTGACAAATATTTAATTAAATGAAATTGAATAAAAGAATATTACTAAAATCCTGCCAATCTGGTGAAGTTTGTTTGTGGCTTGAGACAAAATTGACCTGTAAAAGAGCCGTGGTGGGTACATCTTTATAGACTCACAAGAAGACGAGAATGAGAGATGTCTCTATCCTGGCCTTGGCCAGGATTTTCTGCCGGCGTGGGGCAAAAAAATATCTCGACTTCCGCTCGCAATGGGCTACCATAAGTGGGTGGTAGGCATGGGATGGCCACTACAGTTGATTCTTGAAGGGTGTATCCCTGAAAATACAAACATACGGTACCGGTAAGTCTTTCTAGTTTTTTTTTTTGATACAACGGCAACTCACATACAATGGATATAGGTACAATCCATAAAATCAAAAAGATAAGAGAATACAAGGACACCGAAACCACTCTCTAGTTTTCTCTTAAAAGATGGAGCAGTCTTTTCATTCATTCTCCTATTTCTACCTTCCATGGGAAACGTTGGAGATTTTAGAGCGATGAAAGGAGACTTGAGACTCGTTTGATTTGCGTAAAATATTTTTCCTCGCTATAGTATGTTTTAAAAAAAAAGTTAATAATTAAGTATATGATGCATGAGAAAGTGGGTTTTGTATATTTAATTGGTCACGAGAAAATGGTATATTACATAATGACTTATATTTTTTGTTGAGCATTAACTTTTCTGAAAAAATTGTATAAAATATCTTTTATATCCTAAATAAAAGAAAAAACTTACCCCATTCTATTTAAAAGTTTTAGGGTATTTAAAAAAAATCTAATTTCTAGCTGATGAGAATTAAAAAATTTTCATTTCCTACATGAATTTTTCTTTTTCATAAAATATGAAAATCTTCTTCTATAAAAAACTATTTTTTCATATTTCTTTTTTGAAGACTCCAACCAAATATGAGCTATTTTTCTATTTTTTCTGTTGACCATACTTTCTCTCCTCCTCTTCTTATGGCCCAACTGTTCTTAAAGCCATACATCTTGATCCGAGGATGGCGTCGTTTGACAAAGCTATTAGTAGTAAAACTTTCAGAAGTAAAGCTTTTATAAAGAGTTATTTGTTGTTTGGTAACTATATTTCTAAAGTGTTGTGTAACTTTAATGTGTGTTTAGCAAACAAACCGACAAAATATTTTTGATACGACAAAATGACTAAAAAGCACATTACATAGTATTATACAATAGAGCATAAAAAAATATAGTATGCATTAATTCATATATATATAATATAGTATACTATTATTGTAATATAATATAATATTATTCTAATATAATTAATATAATATTATATATTATAGCATAATAATATAACATAATTTGATATTATATAACATAATATATAATACAAGCATTATGATATAATGTAATATAAAGAGATTCTTCCTGTAATTATATAATTTTATCAGAAATATTTTAATTTAAAATAAAAAAATTTTAAAATCTAAAATAGTTTTCCATGTGCTAAAAGTAATTTTCCGAAGAAGTTAAAATAATTTCTCGATTTTTTAGCAAATACTTCTATTATATTTAAAAGTATTTTTGAAGGATCAGAAAGTGCTTTATGGTCCATCAAAAACTCTGCCAAATGGAGCCTAAAACCTAGATTACAAATACACCCTAAATCACGTGTGCAAGGAGAGGAGATAATATATAGCCTCAAAATACAACCCACCGGTAATCATTGATGTAAGGAGAGGATTATATGCTGCGACACTGGGAAAATATCTGCGACAATTTACTCTTCTTCCTTGACGAGGTCTAGGTTCACCAAAAAAAGTAAAAATCCTTGAATGATTGATACTTGTGGAGAAAAATTCTTGCATTTCATTCATCATGAACATCCCAGCATAAAGCATCATTCAAATTGGCGATCACAAGACTTGGCAAAATCACCCACCTCGGAAAGATTCACGGGGATTATCCCGAACGAGTGGCGGTCGGGGGAGATGGCGGAGCCGGAGGTGGGGAGGAAGACGGGGTCAGTTAAGGCCCCTGGCACGGCGGTGGCCGATGACCCGGGTTGGCCCCGGCCTTCACACATTGCTCCTGGGCAGGCCAAGACCACGCCGCTGTGGTCGGAGGTGGCGGGAGGGATGAAACGGCGGCCGGAGGAACCCAGTCATCGCCTCACTGCTGACGAACTGGAGGTGCTGCAACGGAGGTTTCCTCGGGTGGCGGTGGTCCCGGAGGAGAGGGTTGCGGCAGCTAGGAACAGCTGGATGGAAACAGCTGTGATTGCAAAGAGCTTGGGGCGGCGGGTCTCTCCGGAGCTGGTGGCACGGGATCTCAGGAGCAGGGGAAAGTTAAAAAATGAGGTTGAGGTCTTGCCGATGATGGAGGGCTTCGTTATTGTCCGGTTTGCCTCTGGCGACGACCGGGCGGCGGCGCTCGCTGCTGGGCCGTGGGTGGTGGCGGGGCAGTTATTGGCAATGGAGAAGTGGAGACCCGATTTCATTCCGGGTACTCATTCGGTGAACCGAGCGGTTGTTTGGGTCCGGCTGCCCGGGCTCCCAGTCGAGTACTGGGATATGGAGGCGATCAGGGTGATTGTGGCGGAGGTGGGAAACCCCCTGGAGCTCGACCGGTTCTCCCATGAGAGGCGGCGCATCGGGTATGCTAGGGTGAAGGTTGAAATCAATGTCCGGCAGCCACTGATCCCGGGAACCATTGTCCAGGGAGCGCAGGCGAGGTTCTGGCAAACCTTTGCCTATGAGGATTTGCCGGGGTTGTGCTATCGGTGCGCCCGCTTGGGCCATCAATCCGACGAGTGCTGCTTCCAGGCCCCGGGATTGCAAACGGGGTCGGAGCCGGGGGTCGAAGAGATGGAGAGGCATGGCGAGCCTGGTAGTGGGTCGGATGTATCCCCACAGCTGGAGGAGGATCGGCTGACCTTTGGCTCGTGGATGACAGTTCCCCGGCAGAGGTTTTGGGGGAAAAGCGGCGCCCCGGCTGGCGTGAAGAAGATGACGGAAACGGCCGAGGCGGATCGGCGAGCAAGTGCGGTGAAACCGACTCCTGACTCGGCTGCGGCAGATCTGGCTGACTCTTCGCCGGACGCTGAGGGGTGGCGGAAGCCAAAGAAGTTCGCCCGGCGAGGGTCGCCGGGGAAGGGTTCGGGACATCCGGACACCGGTGTGGCGGCGGGATCTCAGACGGCCGAGTTGACTCGGCACCAGGCGCAATCGGACCGAGTTCTGAAGTCGCCAGCCAGACCCCAAGACCCAGGCCCAAGTCAGGACCGTGGGCCGAATAGATCTGTGGGCCCGCTGAATCTGGATCAGGCCAGAGCCCATCAGCGGGCCGAGGCGGGGCCCGTTATGTTCAAACGGGCTCGTAGCCCATCCAAGCGGCCGGCTGGCACGGCCCGTTTGGCACGGTTCCCTTCCGTGCCAAACGTGCCGAGGCCGGCGATGGTAGGCCAGGGAGCTGACCGGCGGAGATTCCGCAGCCGGAGCTTGTCGCCGGCGGTCGTGGGAGGAGTCCGGCCACCTGCTAGGCAGCCCTTTGTTGCCCTGAGTCCCGGTGGTGCGGTGAAGGGGGTCTACGGCGACAAGGCGTTGGATCGGCCGAGATCATCGACTTCGACCTCTACAGCGGCGGCCGGCGGCGGGGTCCCGACGGGGATTCTAACGGGCAGCTTGTCATGTTCGGGAGAAGGGGAGAACAGGGGCACGGGAGACCCTAGATGCTTGCCGGTTGTTGGAGTGCAGGGGGAATCGGCCGATCGGGAGGCTGGGGAAGGAGGTTCCACTGGCGGCCCGGGTCATGCTGTGATTGCCAAGCAGATGAAGGAGGTGTTGCTTGCTCATGGACAGAAGGATGCAGGGTCTTCCATAGAGGAGAATGGGTCACGGGTGGTGGATGGGTCACAGGTATCTCTGACTCATCCAAGCACTGTTCAACAGTTGTAATGAAGGTTTTATTGTGGAACTGTAGGGGGGCGGGGAAGCCGTCCTTCAAACCGGCTTTCCAGAGATTGGTAAGCCTTCATGATCCTGAGATTTGTATTCTGTTTGAGACAAGATTGTCGGGAGGAAGCTTGGAGCGGGTCAGGCATACTATTCCGAGGTCTTGGGGGACTTATGTAGTGGAGGCACAGGGGCTATCCGGAGGGATTATTGTGTTGTGGAGGGTGGGGACGTGCAACATTGACGTTTTCCACCAGTGTAGGCAGCAGGTGAACTTAGTGATATCAGAGGGTAATGCTCCCCCATGGGTTTTACTGGCAGTATATGCAAGTACTGATTATAGGGAGAGAAGAGTGTTGTGGGAGGAGGCCACAAGCCTCATACAGTTGGGGCACCCGGTGTTGATAGCAGGGGACTTTAATTGTATTGATGGTCCGATGGAGAAGAGGGGTGGGAAGGCATTCACCAACAAAATTGAGGTCCGGGAATTTCAGAACTTCTTAATGTCTAATGGGCTAGCTGATCTTGGATTCACAGGCCCAAGATTTACATGGTGCAATAACCAGCAGGGCCAGGCCAGAGTATGGGAGCGGCTTGACCGAGTATTTGCCTCGACCGGATGGGTACAGAGATTCTCAGATTATTGGGTGCGCCACTTGCCTAGGATTGCCTCTGACCATTGCCCCATATTGGTGAGTACTTCACATTTTGTTCAGACTTATTCTCCATTTCGATTTGAGAAGGTATGGCTATCCTACCCGAGATCGTGGGATGTGGTGAGGGAGGCCTGGAGTACGCCTGTTAGGGGGAGTGCGATGTATAGGGTGACCCGGAAGCTTGAGCTGACTAGACGCCGGTTGATCCGGTGGAATAAGGAGGAAGTGGGGAATCTGTTTAGAAGGGTGGAGAAAGTTGAAGCATCTATTATTAGGGCGCAGGCCCATGAGGATAGTGGTGGAGGACTGTCTGAGGAGGACCAGGGGGAGCTTAGGGGGCTTTTGGCTGTGCATCATTCTCTACTCAGGCAGCAGGAGGTATTCTGGAGACAGAAATCGAGGGTTCAGTGGATCCGCGAGGGGGATCGCAACACGAGGTTCTTTCATCAGTCGACTATCATGCGGAGACAGCAGAACAGGATTCGCAGGATCAGGGATAGCAGTGGGCAGGAGTCAGAGGATATGGAGGTTGTCAGGAGGACTCTACTACAGTTTTTTCACGCCAGATGGACTGATACAGGGAGGTTGGATGTTGATAGCGGTGAGTGGGGGTTGGTTCCAGAGGTGCAGATCACCGAGGGTGAGAATGCAGCATTGAGCAGACCAGTGTCAGATATGGAGATTCAGGAGGCCCTATGGTCCCTAGGTGAGGATAAGGCCCCAGGCCCGGATGGTTTCCCCCCACTTTTCTTCAGGAGATATTGGCAGATCATTAGACAGGAGATTCTAGAGGCTGTGCAGCAGTTCTTTGTATCGGCATCGATGCCTGTGGAGTGGAGGCGGACCTTTATCACCTTGATCCCGAAGAGACATGACCCAGTAGAGCCGGGCCACTTTCGACCTATTAGTTTGTGCACGACTTTGCACAAAGTAGTGGCTAAGGTATTGGTTCAGAGGTTGAGAGGTATTTTGCCCAGGATTATTTGTCAGGAGCAGGGAGCCTTTGTAGGGGGTCGTTCGATCTCTGATAACGTCCTTTGTGCACATGAGTTCATGTCTGATCTGCAGAGTGCTCCCCGGTGTAGGAGCTTGATGGGGGTAAAACTGGATATGGAGCGGGCGTATGACAGGATGAGGTGGGATTTTGTGAGGCGGTCATTGGAGATGTTTGGTTTCCACCCTCAGTGGATTAGATGGATTCAGGGGTGCATTCTGTCACCATCATTTGCATTATTGATAAATGGTTCCCCATCGCGGTATTTCGAGTCATCAGTGGGCTTGAGACAGGGCTGTCCGCTGTCACCTCTTCTGTTCATCATCTGCTCAGACTTCTTATCACGAGCACTTCGCCATGCAGCAGTGTCACAGGAGATTGAGGCATATAGGCCGGCGAGGGGTGCGACATGTATCTCTCACCTGCTGTTTGCGGATGACTGCTTACTACTGTCTCGCGCGACACGGAGATCAGCTCTGACCATTAGTGGGATCCTGGAGGGATATTGTAGAGTTTCAGGTCAGATGGTCAACTTATCTAAGTCAGCCATCAGCTTCAGCCCGAGGAC
This sequence comes from Phoenix dactylifera, assembly GCF_051530095.1. Classification (NCBI taxonomy): domain Eukaryota; kingdom Viridiplantae; phylum Streptophyta; class Magnoliopsida; order Arecales; family Arecaceae; genus Phoenix; species Phoenix dactylifera. Next base: position 24,728,351 of record NC_143200.1, on the reverse strand, counting down.
TGATCCTAGGGTGAAGGCCTCCATTATGAGCAGATTGGGGATTGGCGAGCAGGAGGGGACCTTTAGATACCTCGGGGTCCCGATTACTGGCCGACGCTTACGGCAGGGGGAGTGTTCGTCTATGGAGGCGTGTATCAGACGGAGATTGGAGAGCTGGCAGGTGAGCACCCTTTCGATGATGGGCAGAGTCACCCTACTGAGGTCAGTTTTGAGTTCTATTCCTATTTACCTATTGTCTAATACACTGGTACCGGTGTCTGTGCTCCGCAAATTGGAGAGGTTGTTCAGGACTTTCATTTGGGGGCATCGTGGGGACAGAGGGGGCATCCACTTACTAGCTTGGGAGGTCATTTGTCAGCCAACCAGTCGGGGTGGACTGGGAATCCACTCTCTACTTGAGCGTAGGGAGATACTGGCCACGAGGCTTGCAGTCAGATTTCTTCTGGAGTCGGGGAGTATTTGGGCCTCTTTGCTGAGGGCGAAGTATGGTGACCCCATCACTTCGGCCACATTCAGAGCTGGACGCGGAGCTTCCTTTATTTGGAGAGAGATATGTGCTCGTGCCCCGGGGGTGCTGCCTATGATACGATGGGAGATTGGGGACGGTCGGACTATCAGGATTCTAGAGGATAGGTGGCTATCAGAGGGCAGATTGCAGGACTGGCCCACATTGATGGATCATGGGTGGTTGGAGGGGCGCACACCGAGTGCTCTGTTTGTCCAGGGGGAGCAGAGATGGGATGTAGATCTTGTTAGGCAGACTTTTGATGAGCAGCTTGCAGAGCGAGTGCTGGCCTTACCGATACCGATGGGGATGACAGTGGATAGGAGGATATGGAGCTTGTCCGGGCGGACGACAGTGAGGTCTCGCGATATAGCGCAGTGGAGGGGAGGAGTGGAGACCCGATATCTTGATGGTGCTTGGATCTGGAGACTACGTGTTCATCCACGCGTCGCACTATTCATGTGGAAGGTAGCTTGGGGCTGCCTCCCCGCGAGGAGTGTTCTGATGCGACGGGGAGTACGGATAGCTGCGGACTGTGCAGTCTGTTCGGAGGTGGAGGAGTCCATCTATCATGTGCTAGTTGAGTGCCCGCGGGCTGTTCAGATCTGGAGGTGTGCAGGGTTGGCCTACGACCCGAGGCAGAGATGGCCGTCCATTGCTGAGTTCATTCGCTTCCTGGAGAGTCCGGGGGCAGGGCCCGGGGTGATGGAGAGAGGGACTCGGGTTGCATACCTGGCTTACCACTCCTGGTTAGACAGGAATGCACGAGTCTTTGAGGGTCGGAGCACGCCCCCGGGGGCGGTGGTGGCCAGGGCCTTTTTGCATGCAGAGGAGTTTCTTAGCACTGCTGTGGGGTCACCTTCCGGGTTGGCCAGGGACATCTGGGGTACCCCCTCTGCTCTTGTAGCGCCCACTTACGTTTTCGTATCCTGGGTACCCCCACCCCCTGGCTTCCTAAAGGTGAATTTCGATGGCAGTATGGCAGCTGACCGGAGAGGTGGAGGTGTAGGCTTCGTCATTCGAGATCATGATGCCAGACTGGTGGCACTGGGGGGTCAGTGGATCTCCGATGCATCGGTGGTATGTGCTGAGCTCCGAGCCGCATGGGAGGGCGTATCTTATGCGAGACGGACACTGGGTGCTGACCAGATCATTCTTGAGGGTGACTCGTCCACTGTGATTGATTGGGTGAGAGGCCGAGGTCGTGCAGGTGAGGGCAGACCGCTGCTTATGGACATTCGCAGTCTTCTGCAGGCGTGTGAAACCTATCAGGCTACACACGTCTACAGGGAAGCGAATTGTGCAGCTGATTGGGTCGCTTCCTATGCGGCTCACCATTCTGGAGGTTTTATTTTGCGGGAGCCCGACACTGTGCCGGAGTCTCTCTTTGATTTACTTGTTTCAGATTTTGCAGGCCGTATCCACACCCGTAGGGTGTGAGCCGCCGTTGTACCAAAAAAAAAAAAAAAGATTCAACCATCATAAACTTCTGTTTCCATTTCCTATATCCCCTTCCATATGTATTTTCCATAGCTCATTAGGTTTGAAGCCCTCGTTCCTCCTATCTGCATGACAGGCTCCGTAGCCGCCCATCTCCTTAATCTGTTCGAAAAAAAGACACTGGCTCGGTCATATTTCGAGACAGTAGCTTTCCAGCGGAATAGAATCGAACAGCTTGGAGGCAACCGAATGCCGGGATTGTCTGCCGCCCAGCACCCGGACGACGACTTCGCTCGTGAGACGAGGAGAGCTCTCTTCCAATTCCCCCGAGAGCTCGAGCCCCTTCCTAAATCCACTCCAAAAATCTAATCTTTCGGCGAATACTATAATGTCCACTTGTCCAGTAGCACATCAGAATCAAACAAACTGAAACGGAATCTGGATATGAAACAAATAATTATCAAACAATCGCGCTGCGAAGAAAAAGTTATATAGATCACTTCGCCTTCCCCCTTCCTCTCCTCGGTCTCGCCGCTGCTTTTCTCCCCCGGCCACGGCTGGTGCTCGGATAATACTCACCCAGCATCCGCTCGACGGACTCCACCATCGTAGCATTATGCGGTCTGCCTCTGGTGCCTTTGGTTCGACGAGCAGCAGCAGCCTTGCCTGAAGGCTCAAGGATTCTCCCGGACGGTCCTTCGGCTGGCTCGCCATTGCCGGAGTTGCTTACCTTGACATACCCCTTCCTATCGACGTACAGTTCCACGTCTAATCCAGCTGATGACCTGTAAAAAAATTAAGTTTATGCATCACATCATAAAAAAAATTAAAGACAATTGAGTGTTTAAACAGCGCATTGCATTTCATCTGAACAGTTAAAAACAGCTGACAGGCATTTTGATCTGCCTGAATTTATTAGCCTAATGAGAAAAACAGAGGAAGTTTAACCAAAATTCTATCCTTTTCCATTGCACGAATCAGAAATAATGTTTTGCAATAAATTGCCGTGACTTCGCACGATATAACTTGCGATATTTTATGTAGTTATATCATAATAAAGGGATTGTTCTTTAGCTACAAAAGCAGAATTTATTGAAATATGTAGCAAGTGTCATTTTAGCTCATCTATAAGGCATTTTACCTTTATCACATCTTAATTGTGATAGAAATTTTTATGTAAAGCCATCTAAAATTAAATAACTCATGATCGGAGTATGAGACAGTAGTCTATGAGATCCAAAAGTGATAAATGAAACCGAGCATTATAAATGTCAAAATATTATTATAGTCTAGTGAAGAGTGCTTTATTATTGCAAAATTATGTTAAGAAAGTACAAGAGAAAGCTGGCACAGTTCTTCATGGGCTCAAAAATACAAAGATAACCAACCTTAATGCGGACTCAATCTCCTCTTTTGGCATTATTGCCTGTCCGGCATATGAGACATTTTGGAAAGGGTCCCCTGAATATAAGAAGGGACCTGCGTTAATATGATGAAATGCAGATAAGGATTCATTTGCAGAAGTGGATGTCATTTGGTTAAAAACTGTACTCGTTGTCCAGAATGAGAACATACCATCATGCTTCATTGCTGTAGAAACAGGAATATGAGAGTCATGAGGAACAAAAATATTCTCAAGTTGTTCCTTGGCTTTTGAGGGCTCTTCCACATCCTTCAGACATAATAAATAAATAAGTTCTGTATAAATTATAAGAAGTTCTACGTATTTTTGTATCTTGGATAACCAACTCAAGATATAAAAATTAACATAAAGAAATAACGACTGAGAATTAGCAAAGAAAACAAATTGTGGAATACGTTACAATCCTGCTGCATCGGTGCGGCGTACTCGCATACCTTATTTTCATCTAAAATAGGAACGGCAGGATCGCATGACTTCAGATCACCTCCTGCTCTTACATGAGTAGGTTCTAAAGGCAAGGAAGCTGGTCTCCTAGTGTCGTGTGCTGATGCGGCGGCCACAGCTTCACCATCTGAAATGATGTTATTAGAAGTGATGTTACCTGTTTGAAGTGGATGGAATGCTTCAAAGGACCTTTCAATAGACAATCCAAGGCCTCCAAGTGTACTATGATCTTCAACACATAACTCTGGAGACAAATTTGCAGGTGCATCTACAAATCCTTTATCAGGTGCGAAGGAGACTTTGCAAGCTTCATGTTCTAAACATCCAGCAGATAGATCATTTTTTTTTAACTTAGAAATGTTTAATACATTTTTTGTTGACTTCAGCCTGACCCTTCGAGATTCATCATGACTATCCCCAGGAATCAAGGTATGATAATTCCTTTTCAGGACCTGTATACAAATGTTGACCCCAAAAAGAATCATCATCATCATCATCATCCAAGCCTCGATCAAAGTAGGTTAAGCCTGAAACCTTAATACGATAGAAGACTGCTTAAAATTTCCATTTTTAAGAAGTACGAATGTTGTATGTATATATGTATATATGAGATGAAATGCACTCCTCTCGAGAAGAGAAGGCTTTTACTCTTCTTGACTTCAAAATCAATAATAGGGCATCCAAATCCAAGATCTATACTGTTAATCATGATCCATACTACTAAAATGCCTAGATATAAATAATCATATGTTTTGGTGGTTTCCATTCTGCGCATCAAGTGAGTGCAAAAATGAACTGTTAAATAATATAAGATCATATTTTGCTATGATCTAAAAATTAAAATCTACTGATTTTCAGTATATATATATATATATATCTTAAAATATGTGAATCATGAACAATAAGATGAATTCTCAATTTAAATGTTTTATGATATATTTAGAATAATTGCACAATAAAAATCATCCATTTTTGTGTCCATATAATGCATGTATTAGAGGCAACCAAAATATGTGATTTTTGGTTTCTATATATTTTTACTGATATAGATATGAACAACAGTGTGGATCTTTGATTTGCATGCCTCCTCTCATCTTGAGACGAGCATATTCTCTCTCTCTCTCTCTCTCTCTCTCTCTCTCTCTCTCTCTCTCTCTCTCTCTCTCTCTCTCTCTCTCTCTCTCTCTATATATATATATATATATATATATATATATATATATATATATATATATATATATATATATATATATATATGCGCATATATAGAAAAAGACAAAAAATATAGCTACTGGATAATCCTGTCACTTTTATGGCATAAAAGTTTTTATAGAGAAAAGAGCATTTATCCTGTATTCAAGGATGGAAGGGTGATAACTGGCCAGGTCTAGTTTCATTACACTCACAGACCAACTGAAAGGAGATGGCATATCAAACACATACCCAAGGAGAACAGGCATCCAAATGGTGGGTCTGTATCTGATCGTGCACCATGTGATACAAGTTTTTCAATATCTTTTTTTGAGGAAATAGGTTTTCCAATATCATTAATTGTACACGAGCAATATTGCGCACTATCTCTCTCCTAATTTTTCTTTTCTTTTGTTAATGCTTTCATCATATCAGGCCACAGAAAGTACCTTGGACAAGGGCAAAGAGTGATCAGTGTTTGAATATGTTGTTTCATCTTTGTATAGATGCATCATGCGAGGTGGTGTTGACTTATACTCCATATTGTTTTGGGATGGAAATTGGCATGAGGACAAGGACTGCATGTAAGTTTTAGCCATATCAAGAGGTGAACTTTTTCCACCTTCAAAATCCTGCACAGGAAATAATACATAATGAATGCTTGATCAAACAGGAAGCTTGGAATCCCCGCACCAAGAACTAACTTATAACTGCAATTTGACTAAACAACAGAGTACTTTGAAACATGGACTACCAGCAATCAGAACATGAAGAGATATTTCTGATGAAGTTATCAATGCATTAGCTAGGATAAACATTGTTTTTTGCATCATATAAAAAGATTATTTCTGCACTATCGCATGTCTCACGAGGACTATTAAGTTTGATGGATAAAAGATGCCTTCCCTAAGAAACTCCAGAAACAGTAGACCCAAGATTTAAGAAAACTTGATCTAAGGAAATAATTAGTAGGCATAACTAAAAGAGAATATACGTACAGGTCAAATATGCTTTAATAATTGTTGTTATTTCATTGACCATTCTAAACTTAAGGACCAGCTCAACACATTGCCCAGATACAACTCAGAACAACTGTGACATATTAGATATTGTTCTCTATGATACCCAAGGATAAAATATAATGTGGGAACAAACAAAGGTATTGTATTCTGCATATATACTAGCAATAATATCTGTCTTCCACTTTCCACATTCCAGCATAACTCAAAATAACACTAATCTTCTATAATGTGTAGAAACTACCCATTGAGAGAGACAGAACCTTAATTTTTTTGTCATAAAAGGAATTGTCAAGCATGATAAAAAAAAAGGTATCTAACTTAGGCTATAAAACCACACGTGATCTGCTCGCATTTGCCTGTGATCAAAACTGAATCACATAGCAGTCTGCCAAACAACAAATTTGCTACCATATTCCAAAAATACTCAACAATTTTTAAAATAACAAAACTGATTTTTGTAGAAAGGGACCATCACAGTGCGTTGCATAATTTGGTCATTAGAAATCCTGCTAATTAGACAACAATTTCACCACACAGTCATAGAAGTCACACTCTATGTGTAAAATTTTGTCATAAACCTAATATTTCAGGAAAATCCATAAAACGAATGGAATTAATCTTTTGGAAACAATAAAAGCATTTGCACTGCATTAACATGGTCCAGAACAAGATCACGTTAGTAATTCTTCTGAATCAGACCTCATTCATGATAAAGGCACAAAATATTGAAAGAAGGAAGCAGCACTCACTGACTGAAGCATATTGGTATTTAGAGAGGAAGGCCCACAATCACAACCATGACCGGAGCTTGGTGACAACCTTTTTGACTCTAACCATTTCTTTGCCTCAATAACAGCTCTGTCATGGAAACCTGGTGGAAGTGCTTGGTGGTCAGAAGATCCTGGAGAAGAAAGTTGCCAAGATCCTGGAAAATCAATAGTATTGCTGGCTGCCCTTCCAAGAAGTTCCCTTTGCACTCCATCCTGACAAACTTCTGTAGATTGGAAGTCCACAACTCGTGATTGAATTATCTTCGTAAGTTTATTGCATTCATCCCTGGTAGGAAATAGGAAGATGCACACTCAAAACTCCATAACATGAAACATAATATAAGCTATTAACTAAACAAGCCCTATTGTATGTTAACTCTCTAAATGTACCACATAAGATAGCTCAAAGAGTGTGATTTTCAAATGCAGACACCAGTTCTTCTGTCTATCTTGGACTTCCAGTTCACTCAGTTTCCATATATACCAGACAGCAAAATTATGCAACATAACTTGTAACAAACTCCAGAGATATGCGGACAAAAGGTGAAGTGGTGAGCTATAACTATGTAGCTACACCAACAGCTTCGAAATGAAGGAAACTTGTGAACCGGAAAAAGAATGAAATGTTTATAGCAGGTGATCAAAGAGATGATGGCAATTACAGCATAAATTTTTATTTTTGAGATAAATTTTAGTAAGTAAACCACTTCAGAAAGTTTTCCAAAATCCAATTCTAGAAGAATTTTCAATTAATAATTTTGGGCATGGAGGGGCCTCATTATGAATAAGCATATATTCTACAGACATATTTCTAAAAATTGACATTGAGAACTCTAATGAAACGACAAAATGTGCTTTTTCACAAACCTAAGTCATCTGAAAATGTACGTTGTGAACCACTTGATTCATCTGCAGATACTGAGTGCACAGAGAAGAAGAATCTTTAAATATGAAAGCAGGCAATTATAACTTATCATAGAGGAAGGAATATGCAACTATGAGCTGTCTTGCACGAGAGAAGTTTCTAAGTTCTATGCTAGAGATGCCAGTTTGAAGAACTGGAACACAAGATAATAGCCTTGAAACTTAACATTCGTTTAGGCTATAAAGTATGAGAATTTTCATTCCTTTTGGAGCTTCAGCTAATCCTTTGTAATATGATACCTATACTTTGATTTTGGAGAGGGAGAGGAAGAGATGTTTCATTCCAGAGGATTTGGCTCTTGAAGGGACTTCAACATACAGGTTTCATAAAACCGACTCCAAAGGAGATACATGCTTCTACATTAACAGTGTTAGAAAAACCTGGTTTCTGGAAGACATGAAACAAAATTTCAATTGTGAATGTTAAATCATCCTTTAACCATGTCCTGACTTCGAAGGTTATAATAGATATCCATCAGCTAGAATGTTAGAAAGGATAGTTACTGCACTTGATGAGCATAAAGCATGAGAATCAGAAGAAGCAGACCAGATTTTTTCATACCCAATTTAATCTCCAAGAAGATGCTCAAATATAGAAGAGAAAAAACATAAAACAGCATAAACAATGTAGGTATACAGATTAACAGGGAGAAACTAGTATGTTAAATAAAAACAATTATTGTAAGTATCCAGAAGAAAGAGAACTAATGGAGTGATCCAATTTATAAATACCTTGAAAAGGTCTCTTGCATTAGCAACTGTTCTATGGCATGTTTGGATTCAATTTCTGAGACAATGGCTAATGATCCTTCAAGATAGTCCTTCACTATCTTTGAATTCTTTCCACTCTGATGATATATAAAACAAAGTTCCTTTAAACAAGATAAGGGGCAAAATAACAAACAAATGACCAGTCTAACTCTTCAACACTGAAAGGGAAAAAAAGTAAATGTTGAATATACCTGGTTTAATGCATTGTGTTCCTTAGAAGACACAGCAGTATCGTCATCCTCGTCTGCACCAATCAATCAGAGAATAAGTCATGACTCATGAGCTGTTCATTAGCACATAAAATACCCATAAACTTCCATTCAGATAAAAGAATGCAACTAACTTGAGATGGAACTAGGAGATGGGAAAAACTAACAATACAGGTGCAACAAATTCCACCTTATCTTGCAAAAATACAGATCAACATAAGGCTAAACTTCATGGATGCATAAATTGACAAAAATATAACCCGACAGAACAGAGGCAACACATGTCCAAGGTAACAACTTGATCTCAAGCTAGTAAAACCAAAGTTTGTGCGGACAAAATAATAGTGGGACTCTCAATGTGCCTATTGGTAAGATGAATAAGATTTAGCAGCCAGCAGTAGTTAATACAGATCAGCAAGACAGGCCCAACAACCAATCACCATATTCTTTCATTCTTGTCAACATGCTACAAGCTACAGTGGAAAGTAAAATAACAATGATTTAATGTAATAAAACTTTTTCCTCAAACAAGAAGGCAACGAAAAACTGCACTTGTGGCTATAAATGTGAGAAAAACAACAGAGAGTGGAACCAACTTTCCCATTAAATGTCATGAAGGAGACCTTTGATAATCCTAAGAGCATGTGCACTATGTTGGTTCTCAGTTCCTCACAAAACAGGCTAGGTAAAAAATCCAGGAAAAAAGGGAAAAGGATGGCAATATCAAAGGCACATGCACACAGATGCGCAAGTAATCTACAAAATGGACATCTTTCACAACAAAACAGCCACACTTTTGGAACAAGACAAATCCTATATATGATAATTCTTCACACCCTGCCATTGTCCATCTTAATTCCAGAGGTATGTCATACCGTACTGAATCGGACGGTATCGGTACCGACCCTCGATATGCAAAAAAACTCTGTACCATACCGTACTGATACTATGCTAATGTGGCACCGGTACGGAGTCCAGTACCGATATGGCGAACCTTGTTTCAGAGAAAACACAAAATCCTCTTTCCTTACAGCTAACCAAACTGTATGAGATATACCACTTCGAAACTTCCAAATCATCAATAAGGAGTTAGTGTGTTCAATTCGCTGCTCTCATACAAATAAAGAGGTGGTCCATTTAGCTTCGTTTAGACCACCAAAATGACAAAGTCGCAATAAAGAAGTAAATGGTCTAGCATCTCAACATGCGCCAACCAATGAATGCATACATCAACAACTTTCAAACTAGTTTATTTGGCCAAGATATAATCCGATGAAGTATTGATTATTCAGTGGAACTCAAGAGGTTTGAAAATATCTTCCTCCTGAATCTAAGAATCCTCAGCCTACATGTGTGTTTGATTCTATTGAAAGAAAAACAGAAGCGCCCACATAGATATACCTTCTCGAGTTAATTTTCATTTTTTTATGATATGGAGAGTAGAGAGAGGATGCTAAAAGAGGGGTAGAGAGTGGAAGAACTTGCATTTTCTAAAACTTTTTTCCTTTGAAATGCCACTTTCTAATGCCTCTTCTAGAAAAAATTTAGATTGTCAACTGAACAAGGCATCCCTTTATCTTCAATTGATATGTACATCTCTTCCTTTTTAAATTCTCTAGCACCCTACCTCTAGCGGTGCAACTCTAAGGGCATGTTTAATATTGATTTAAAAAGTGCTTTTGCAACTTTTAAAGCAAAAAAAAGCATTTTTCAAGGAAGGTGACAGTATATGAAAAATGCTTCTACGAGAAGAAAAGTATATAAAAAAAATGCTTTTAGAAGACACTAGAAAAGTATATAATACCATGATTCACGTGAACATTCTTATCCATGCAACCCATCCTTACATGTGTCTACCATCATCTTGATTTAGAAAAAAAAAATCAATTTTAACATTGTGCAACATTGCAGCTCATTGACAGCCTTGCTATTATCATAAGGATCATATTTCTAAAATTTTCTGACATGCAGTAATTACAATATAACCAAGAATTATATATCTACTTACCAAAAGAAACAATTGTATCTCTGCTTTGAATTCTGCTCGATGTCTTTACCTAGCACTCCGTTCTTATCTGTGACAAATTTATACTATAAATAGATAAACCTAGAACATATCTTAGCCACCAATTTCTATGCAGATCTCGATTTCATGTAAATCGTGATTAGATTTCTATTTGATAAACTCAAGTTTAGTTCCAAATTTAAACCTTTCCTCTCCAATCAAAACGGTCCACAAAATTGAAATCCCCAAACCAGAATATCTCATTTAAATTAATTCATCCTATCAAATACGTTATGTTCCCAGCTTTTTAACATAAATCGACCTAATACCAAGATATTTAAAAGCAAAAAAAGAAACCTATAACCAGGGCCTAAGAGAAACGAATGAAAAGGAAAGAAAAAGACACAATGGTACTCACTGGGATTATTACCATTATCTTTGTCTGAGGAATAAGAAGAGGAGGAGGTGGTGGTGGTGGTGGAATCAGAGCGGAGGACAGAGGAGATGAGTTTCCTGGTGCCAGAGACGAGCCCTGAGAACCACCCGGTATTGCCGGACTGTGCAGGATTAGGGGACGGCGATTCCTCCGGACTGAGGCAGGGTGTGACTGGCGGCGCCATTGGCCGGCCCCGGAGTATCTCCCCATCCTCGTCCGCCTGACGAGACTTGAAGAGGGAGGACATCGGAGAGAGAAAGAGAGGGAAGGGGGAATGCGAGAAATGGAGGGAGAGCAGCAATAACCGCAAAGGCGCGAGCACCGGTCGGTATTTCCGCTGGATTACTATAGAAAAACGGTTATTGGAATGGTTAGGTGTCACGTTGTTTGCACGTGATTAGAAAGTGGAGACGGGGCGAGAGGGTGGCAACGCCAATGGGTTGGTCAGGCTAAAGCCCAAAGCCTCTCATGTCAAGGTTGTGCTATGCTAAATTGCTTTAATTAGCTTCAAAAGCAAGTAGAATCTAACTACTTGAGTTTAGTGAATGATAATTCGCGATAACAAATGTATTTGATTATTATAAATTTATGAATTACGAATTGATAAAATTAATATCATGAATACTTATGAGGCGAATAATATGCAAAATTTTCATGGGAAAAAAATAGTATACATGTATAAGGTGCATTGTATTTATGTTTTCTATTTTGTTATTAGCATTAAAAGAAGTTTTTTTATATGATCTGCTAGTTTAATTTGGATAGAAATGTCTTGACTCGCCGATTCTATTCTTTCAAGAAATGCTTTGTCCATACATATGGATACTAGTTAATTATTCTATTAGGTTATTCACCAATATTCAAATTCTGATGTAGCATTTTGCTTTTTTTTTTTTTTTTGAGAGAGAGAGAGAATACTTTTTTTTTTATTTTTTGATATTATCATGATATCACCTGTCATTCCTTGAATATTAGAATTGATTACACATTTTTGATAGAAGCAACAAAAAAACTTATCAACAAATTGGTTGCTGCCTTGATGTTTTTTTATAACTTTTCTAACAATCTTCCATCCAGAAGGGCTGGAGCAAATTCATATTTAATATTAATGGCAAAAGAGCACGGAAAAATCTAGCATATCTCTGGGAGTTAATTAAATAACCTCACACGTAATCATTTGTAATCTTTGACACGTGCTAGCATGATTCCAGTCATCAGCAACATTTCTGCTGCCTTTTTCCTTCTCAATGATACCGTAGCACGTATAAATCCAGCGTATGTTTCCATGGTCCCTCACGAACCCCAATCCCGTGAATCCTCCCTCCGATCGTACGGCTGTAGCCCGCTGGCTGGAGCCCACCACATGACAATACAGCGGTCGCTGGTGTTCCTTTCCAGCTGTCACGTGTTCCTTCGTGTCGGCTGTCCCGGGCTTATCCTCTCGTGTCGGGGGGCATTTCGGATCGCACACACAGACACCCCCCAATTCTGCGACGGATGCGCCGTATTAAACTCGACACCTGGCAACTCCTACAAATGAATCTGAACCATCCGTTGCACTATCAAGGTCTATGATTGGCTAATCGCTCATAATCTATACGCAGAGCGAGGCACAGACTACTAATTTTCCTCCGCGGCTAAGTATACCCAGGAATCAGGCGGCGACCGGAAGTTGCAATGATGTAACCACCGCATCCGGCAAACTGATTTTCCCACAAATACCCCTGCCATCTAACCGCGCCACGAGCTTTTTTTTTAACCCTCACGGTTTTGTACCATTTTTGTAGTGGCAAACTAGATATTTTAGTAAAAAGAAAGGCTAAATTACTTTTAATCTGTTAGCATTATTCTGAAGGAAGGACGGTGTTCTTTGGCACCTCGGGATGTCGTTTAAAACCCCAGCAACATGGATGACCGACGGCCTCTAGCTTCCCTCCACTGGCCTCCCCTGATACCAAATCTTAACCCTAACCCTAGGAGGAGGTTCTGATCGGCCTTCGGAGGTCGGTTATGGCGGCCGCGCAGGCGCGAGAGCTGACGCCGCCGCCGGTCATTCGAAAAGCCGGGAGCTACACCGTCTTCCTGACCCCTCCGGCGACCCCGAAGCCCTCCGAGGCCCCGAGATTCCCTGTCTCCAGCCCCAGCCCTAACCCTAGCTCCAGCCCTATAAAGGAGGCTCCTTTGCCTCCCAAGGCTCCTCCCTCCTATCCTCCTCCCGTGCAGGCCCCGCCGCTGAGTTTCGGGAAGCCGACCGCCCGGTCGTCGGGCTCCGCGTTCGGCTTCTTCTGGGATACCGTCGCCAAAGTCCAAGATGGTATCTTTTTTAGGGTTTTGGGGTTTTTTGGTGTGGCATGCATTCCGATTCTTTAAATTCCAGGAGTTCTGAGCTGTTGTTTGGTGCTTTTGGCAGCGCATTCGAGCTTGGATGAGTACTTGGCGAATTGGTTGGGGCTGGACCAGTCGAAGTATCAGTGGGCTTTGAACCATTACTACGAGAACAAAGAAGTGGTAAGAATTTATTATTTTTGGCATGGAATTGGAGTAGTCTGGCATGAAAAAGGTGACTTCTTTACTAGCAAAATTGGTTCACTTCCTTTTGTCTGACTGTATTCTGCTTGCTTGAGAGACAAATTAGCTCTCTGCTTCTTGTAAACTCTTTTCTGTAGATATTTTCTGTTCAGCAATAAAAGCCGGGTGGCATTTCGCTTCCCTTATCATCCGAAAAAAAAAAAAATCGTTATATCTACTGCTGTAAGTAGATGGTCTCTTGGTGTCATGGGACTTGGAAGGATCAATGAAGATTTGTCTAACATGGTGTCAGTCTCCCATATTTTAATTTCCAAAGGTTACAGATTTTTGCGATGCCTCAAGTGACAGCAGCTTCAGTTAAATAATTTGATACCTCTCTACAGATCCGCTCTCTTGGACACATAATTGACTAATCTCTCTCCAAAATGATATGCAAATGATCTTGTTTGACTTGTCTATGATAAAGGAAATTGATTCCCTTGTGGTGGAAAAAGCCTGTCCTGTTCCATACTATGGATCACTCTTTAGGTGCTGTTCTTCCTATGAGAGTTGGCATCCCTTCAATTCCATGGACCGATGTCTTACTGGAGTGGCATATATCTAAGGTTAAAACTTTAATGGGACTTCATGAGCTTTATGTGGTACAAGAGAAAACATTATGTCCTAAATTCAACCAGCTGCATTGTTGTGTATCCTTCTTATGTATGCCCACCCTTGAATGCTAACCATTTTGGTTTTTCAACAGAGCGACTAGTTTCTTCTATGCTTTTTCTGTGGAACAGCTTCTTGTGTACCAGTAAGGAACAATCCAAAGTCTGGTTAAGCAAGACACTCTCCTTGGTTTGAGCTAACTATATACTTTTAGTTTGTTGGACCGAACAGCTTTACAAGTGAGGGTTGTTCAAGCACAGCATTTTTGGTCCCTTCCTTTCAATATACTATTGTTATAGCTGCAAACCATATAATTGATTAAGGTTTCTTTGCATCCTGTTCTACTCAGTGAACAAAATTTTGATCTATCACTTCCCAACAAACTTCAAGACTGTAGATTTCTAGTTTGATTTATGAAATTGTCAAACTTAAAAATTCTAATTGTAGGTAAAGGAAGGTGGCAAAGCAGGACTTGCCGGCAAAAAGCAAGTTGTGTAACCTCTTGGTAGGTGATTGCATTCAATCCAGCTATTGTTTGTAGAGACCTATCATTTTAATTTTGTTTAATCTCTTACTCCCTTATGTTATATTTGTGCAGTATAACTTCAAGGTTTTGCAGTCCTTATGACTACGTATCTGATACAATGTGATGAAAATTCCATCTGAAATAAATATGTATGGAAGCAGAGAGGACTATTCCATTCAGAAGCTGGGTCTGATGTTCTCACTTCGGATGCCATGCTGCCTTTGCCGATTATTGTGTGGCTTCTAAATTGCGGAGGCTGTTATTGCCAATTAAAATGCTACCATCTGTAAAGTAATCTGTTCATGTCATCGGAGGAGCAATGAGTTATAGATCAGAGTTTTGTTTTGACTCTGTTATGATCTTCAAATTAGAAAAATGATAAACATGCGTATTTTCTTATGCCTCGAGTCATAGTTATTGCTTTTTTTCTTTTGGCACTCCATTCTTTTCTTCAATGAAAGAGGTGCAGGTAATGCAGCGGTTTGTTCTTCTATTCTTAAGCGTTCTATGCGAATAATAGGTCAAAACCTTGAAGCATGGCATAATTTGAAACAGATGGGCTGATGTGCAAACCCAACCCTCTGATCAAATGCTTCTGCTGTGTCGGGTGGCTGGTATATATTGCCATCTCAAAGTAATCATGCTTTGCAACATCCTTGCATGGACGATAATAAACAAAAACACCTATACAATCAAATACCATATAGTAGAGACAAGTTCGGTAATATGGGACTTGTAATATGAGTGTCCCATTTGAAGCACACTCCCTAGATGATGATGATTTCTATTAAGCTTGTACTTTCCATTGTTGCTTTCATCATCATTTTGTTGTTTGGAAAAAAAAGAAGAATGCCAAGCTGATTTCTTCCTAGAATGAATGCATGCTGAGAAGTCATTCCATCAGCTCCTCAAGGAACCCTAATTCCATTTAGTAGCTCTGGAAGGCCTCTAGTAAAGTATGCAAGCCAATTTACACAAGTCAAACGGCCACTCGAAAGACATAGCAACTCCAACCAAATTTTAGCAGCACGTTAATTACAAAATGCATGCTTCCTTTGTTCTGTTATTGCACTGCAGTAGAAGAGGATGGGTAGTCCAAAAAACAGCAGGAAGAAGTAAAATTTAGACCACCATATGAGGCTCCAATCCAACAGCACCCTGGTAAAAACCAAGAGCTCTCCGGTTGGCTCTTTAGCTCGTGAACACTGCTAGGAATACAATACAACTTGTACCAAAAAAAAAGGAGAAAAGAATGATATTCTTGAGAAAAGGAATATATTATAACTTACGAGACACCTTTTTAGAAATTTCATAGTAACACCTTGTGACTTGCAGCGATCACTAGGTGAGAAACGTTTGATGTCTTCCCCTGTCATCCCATCAAAAACCAGCTAGAAAGTAAATTTCCGTGCAAAAATTTGAACACCATCTGAGTGGGCTCATGAGACAAGCGCCAACTGGTGCGATTCTTCTCCACCGTCCAATCCAATTGGTCCTCTTCGAATATGGGCAGACGACCTTTGGTAAGTAAAAGGGATAAGAGGTGATGGGATGCAATCTCTCAACGTAGTGCTGATTACTCGATCAGACCATTGGTCAGGTGGGGTTCTCACTTTCCAGCATTATTCTGCACAAGCAAATACCATATAGTGGAGACAAATTCGGTATTTGATAGCTAACATATACCATATCATCCTAGATATACCCCTTTAATAGCATCCTGCCTTGACACTGTGCAAGGAGGTAAGAGAGAGAGAGAGAGAGAGAGAGAGAGAGAGGCTACACTAGTTCTTTGAAGCAGGTAAGACTAGGAATCTTCAAGATCTATACCTTAATTCTTTAGTAGCGTTGTTGTTGTTACGTAGATAAAGATCAAACAGGGCTTTTTTCTTTTCCTATAGATTATGACAAATCTCTGACCTATCTGTGATCATGTTCCTGTTATGGATAAACTCAACCACTGACTGTCCTCATCTGGTCTTTGAGCTTCCTTTTTTCATCAATGGCGATAAGCCCATGAAGAGTGGTGCCTTATGATCTAATGAACGTAGGATAAGTAACATTTCCTAACTGGAAGTCACTGCATGGCTATATCAGGGCGTGCTTTGGTCATGTATATGTACTTCCTAAACTCATGTATCCCAATGTAGCTGTTTGTCAGAGAGTTTGTTGACTACTTGAGTTTTTCGTTTAGAAAAAAACTGACTCACATCATGATACAAAGCTTATATAGTTACATTTTGAAGATACAGAGATCCTTCAAATCACTTATGAGATTATTCAGTTTGTTAAATAGTTTAACAGGTTTACTTACAGACCACTATCTTTTGTAAAAGATTTTTATTGCTCTTTTGTATTTTTTTCTTTCAAATCCAATATAAATAGTTTCTGTAAACTCTCCTTTTCTCATAAAGGCCGGGTGGCTTTGCCTCCCTCTTCATCAAAAAAGGACTATTTGAGTTTTGTCGGAGTTCAATGCAGTCAAGGTCTGCATTTTAATGAGCTTCCAGGATAGAGGGCTCACCTTGGACCAACGTTGATTTATTTATTAGCAAATATTAGTATAGTGGCTTAAACAACTCTCTCTTTGTAGTCATTACAGTCTCCAACAAATTATCCACTATAAGTGAATAGGAAAATGATTTAATGAACTGGTAGATGGTGACAAAAACCCACCATTGATTTCATCCCTTGGAAGAAGATAAGCTCAGCTTCTAAGTTCTTTACCAGCATCGGCATTGTCTTGTTTTTAACTCGACTAGCATTAGAAACTCTGAATTCCTCCTGCAATCAGGTCCGCCATTAATGACAGAAGCAAATTTTGATGCTCCAACAAAATACACCCTTGCCATTTTCAGTAAAAGATGTTCGGTCTCTATGCCTTAAATTTTAAGCCACCCCCTATAAAATTTTCATTTCTCCGCACTTGCTATGATGTCATGAACGGCTTAACAACACCTCAAATCCTGCACCTGCAGTTACTTTACCTGTATGTTTGCTGATAGCATTATGCCGGAAGGGTTAGAGCAGCATTATGACATAGGTTCTAAGCCCACCATGAACCAATTTAGTCCAGCTTTCTTCCATCCTAATTCTTATATATATATATATATATATATATATATATATATATATAAATACCCTTCTAAATATTGAATTTTGCATGAATATCCTTCCAAAATTACTATTTACACGTATATCATCGTAAAACACTTGTTTTGTTATTCTACCTTTTTTTTTTATCCTTACTTTTGCATTCCATTTAACACCGTTACAAAATTAACGGTTTCAAATTAAAACGGCTAAAATACTCTTACTGAGTAAATGTATAAAAAGAAGCATTTATAAAGCCATTGTGATGAGGAAAACAAAGTAATTTCAAAATTTTATTTTATTTTTAATTGAAATAAATATAGCTTTTATTAAAGGTGTTAAAAGAACCATTATATTAGGGGTATTTGTGCAAAAATAGTGTTTTATGAGGGTACAGAAATAAATATAAATTTTAAGAGGGTCTTCGCACAAATTTGAATTTTTAGAAGGGCATTCATGTAAAAAAACCAAAAAAAAATCTAGTTTCCCTTTTATAGGGTTCCAAGAATTATTTCCTAGTTATAACATCGAACTCAGGAGGCTGTGGCTCCAAAGGCCAAACCAAACTGTTCGTGAAAGAGAATCTCCAAATATGGCTTGTGGATTCCAATTAGCAACCGTCTCACCGTGGTTATCAGCCCTGAAGACTGATTTTGATTCAGTCTTTGTGTGCATCCATTTCAACTAGTTTCTGTAAAGGCTTGTCCTGCAGAACGTAGAGTATGACATTTTAGCCTAGAAGGACTAGTTCCCTGGTTTTGTTATAGGAACCTAGTTCCTTCAACAGGTTCTTAGAGAATTATAGGGAAAATATCTCTTGGATTTGTCAGAACATTTAAGCAATGTGTCATAAATGTCATTACGTTCATAGGGAAAAATATATGGACTGCATTCTTTTCGCATCGCAATGAGCACCAAGACACTTAGTTTTACTCATAAGAACCATATCTCTTGGATTTGTCAGTTTGAAACCAAAGTCGAGCATGGAGAGAAATTAATCACTGCTTTAGCCATTTCATCCTTTAATTCAATTCCAAGGGACTATATCTTGCTTTACTGAACCAAACTTCTCTCTGATTAGTTTTCCAAGATCAGATCACCTGCCAAGAAAGCCCTGGGCTGTCTAAGCAACCCAGAGGCACAGAGATGGGTCTGGGCTTACATCTCATAATTGTTGCTAAATTTTGTTTCTAAATTCAGGCCGAGATAGAGATGTGCAAGTGCTAAAGGCAGTCAAAAATTTTAAAAACAAAGCTTAATCAGCCTTGCATTTTCAAGATTGATGGGTCGAACTTGGGTTCAGATTCACATGAAAAACAGGCCAGGTTAGCAGTTGAGAGAAAAATTGCTGGGACTTCAATAAAACAACTAAATTTCCGGCCTGCAGTATTTCTGTACTCCGGGTCCTAAGTAATCCAAGGCTAGACCTAATCCGTAGTTTATGCTGGTCCATCTATGTTTTGTAGAGATTAAAAGGCCAATCTTTTGATGTGCAGAATGTGCCAATTTAGTTCAGGTTAAGTAATTCGAGCCTATCTAGTCATAGTGAATCTTGGATCTCTGTCAGCAAACAACTAACTTGAGAAATTTTAAACAACTTGATTCTCCTAGGGTTTCTCAAATGAAAACTCCACAGGATGCCCATTGTAACTGAATGTATCAGGGATTGAGAACTGATGAACATGCAAATGATAATGCATGTTCTTGTTTTTTTTTTGGTACATATCCTGAAAATGGTGGCAGAATATTCAATAAAATGGTGATTCTATTGAAGTTGTAAGTTTGTTATACATTAATCTTCTCCATGGAAATGAAAAAACAGAACAATGATAGTTTTCATATTACATACAGAAATGGCAGAATAAATGAAGTAGAAGTATTAATGCTAGTGATTTGATGATGCCCATATTTTTTCATTGCAAAAGTTGTTACTAAACAAGGTTCATGACTCATGAGCCAGTGTGGAAAAAAAAAGGGTGCAATTGTATTACTTATGCAGTCGATCTTAGTAAACAAATCCATCACTTCGAGGCGGTCTTAGATCTTTTTGCCTCAACAAACATCTCTGCTATCTACCAATCTCAAATATGTTCAAAAAGATAAGATTCTGTCAATATATATAGCTAGATTACAAGCACAAACTGATCTTTAGTTTCTAAAAAGGTAAACAACATTTAGCTTCTTTTTTAAAAATTGTTATTTAACTTGCACTTATAGTATCCGACACGTGTATTTATCACATAACTATTATATGATAAGCAAGCAAAAACTGGTGAGATAAATATGCTAATGTTATATTAACTTGTGCCCCACTGATCTCTTGTTCTCTAGGTAGAGCCAAACAAGAGGCAAACACTGGTTGATAATAAAGAGCTATATAGACAGGGTTGCCGAGAACTACACTCAAAGCACTATAATATGACATATTATAAGAAAACCATAAAGATGAACACTGAGTAGGTGAGATGGCCGACATAGTTTCTAAGTTTAAACAATAAAAAGGAGACAATAATGAAACACCTCTTTCTCAAACCAAGGGAAGATCCCCTCCCCACAGCCAAAAGATAGCTCTTTTCAGAGTCTTTCAATTGACTAATGGCCTCATTGCCACATCTTGATAAAAAAAAATATGACCGCCTTGCATGGAGCAGCATGTGGAAGAGACTGCAATCCTCTGTCATCGTATGACCAACACTAAGAATTTCTTATTGGAAGTGTGTTTAAAGAAAAGATGGCGACATGAGTTCACTAAGAATTTCTTATTGGAAGTGTGTTTAAAAGAAAAGATGGCGACATGAGTTCCAGTATGAGGAGGTTGAGGCAGTGGGTAATATCTTAGCGTCGGTCAGATTTTGGTCAATGGATAGAGGGTACGCGAAAAGACTGAATTTGAAATGAATCCAGGATAAGGACACGAGAAGGATATATATATAACCAACACTAAGAGGTGCATTTGCCTCCATGATTTTAAAACTGTTTCCGGCTCAGGACCAGTAGGAGGACCACATGGTGAGATCACATAGATGAGTTCTTAAATATGCTCTCCTTAACTTTGTCAAGCGTTGCTCTCAATACTTCTCTAAAACCCTCTCCAGGATATAATAAAAAGAAAAGGACGAAGATATCCATGAAGGATATCTTAGTAGTTTATCCTATGAGGAGATTATGGAAAGCAAACTGATCATATGCGTTGATTTAATGTAGAGATATGGATGTGTTCTGTTTTGTGAAGTTGCAGATGGGGACAAGTTAGCACCAAACTATGGTGGACTCGAAAGAAAGCCATGATCACCAAGACGTAACAGAGTTCTCTTTAGTCAAGTGTAGTTACTTGCCTATATATATTGGCTAAGTTTTATATCAGGTTACAAGTGGCCGGGTCGACCAACTTAAAAATGGAAGCTTTAATGGTTAGACTAGTCACATAGAACAGTAACCGTTAATCTTCATCACCCCTGGGTAAGGATATCTTCTTGAACACCAGCTGGTTCTTACGACTCTTTATCCGGCAACAAAAAAGAATCTCTCCTGGAGTTGCTTTAAAATACTGTACATGTCAGTGTACAAGTTGATGGCTTTTGGCAAATTCTAAATGAATGCTATATCATGAAACCTTAGAGTGCATCACGACGTGCCCACATATATATGTTGCAATAACTTCAACCAACGGTATAACTTAATGCATTCATTAGAGAATCGAAACAGAGTTTCAAATATCAGACATTTAAAAACACAAGTACAAGAAAAATGGGTTTTCTTCAAGTCGCCGAGTACAAGATAAGCATAAGTTGGCCAAAAGGAAAAGACATTAAAGGTCTCCTGTTGATATACTAAACTGATGATGATAGAATAGAATCATTTCAGGAAAAGAATGGCAAAGTAAAAGAACATGACCATGCGTAAAACTTCAGATTCATGTTAGTCCACCATCAGTCTTCCTATTCCTTCTGTCTGGCCTTGTCAGTTCAAATCATCTCTCTCTCTCTCTCTCTCTCTCTCTCTCTCTCCTCTCCCATCTCTCTATCTATCAGCAACACTTTTTTCTTTCTGCATGCTAATGCTGTGTGCCCTCATTCTCCCACTCATTCACATCATTCCATCCCGTAAAGGGCTGTACGTAAGGCTGCCACAGTAGGCTTTGCACCCTGCTGGTAATAGTAGGGTGGCGTGACCCAAGTCGTCCCCACATAACCGGAATTCTCGTAGCCCATTTCAAAAGAAACGGGAGGAGCATAAGGAACAGAACTATTCCTGCTCTGGCCCGGCTCTTGCGGATGAACCATCCCACCGTTGCACACAACGGTCGCCCCTCTTCCTTGACCCATACCACCAACAGAAGCAGCAGCAGAGAAATCCATATTAACACCAGAACCAAACACTTCAAAACCCGACGCCAGGTTTCTCTGCTGCTGCTGCTGGTGGAGAGCAAGTAAAGACCAATAGTCTTGGTCCTGTTCTGAGGGCAGGGAAAAGGAATCCCCGCCACCAGTTTGGTGCCCGGCATTGGAGGTGGAGGATGTCGATGATGAATCCGAGGCCTTGAAGGCCTTGCTAGATACCGCGCCAATGGGGAGGTCGCTGTTTAGGATGCTCTCAACGTCATAGCGGCTCATGTCAAAGTTAGTCACAGCATTGAGTCCCCGGAACTTGATTGCTGCAACGTCATACGCCTCTGCAGCTTCCTCTTGTGTACCTAATAATATTACAGCTGATTTTAAAAAAAATTTTTCTTCTGAGAAACAGATCAGGAGGTAGAGCCTAATCACTTTCATTAAGATGAAAGAGACATACAGTAGAAAAATAATCCATTACGAAAGAGTTAATAAACCAAAATGTCCGTGCAACTCATGCATGAATGCTTCAAAATTTGGATACTCACTAAAAGTTCCCAGATATAGATCTTTGTTGCCAGCTACTCTCCCAATTCTCGCCTGCCATCGGCCATGCTGGTGGTGTCTGCAGTATTTCAAAGGGAATTTTTTTTAATAAAACTCGATCAAAGTAGCACTTAAAAGTAACAAGATATATAAATTCCAATCCACTTATGAAAGAAAAGTTGACGGACCTAGTGACTCCTCTATATATGGAGGCTCCCCTAGAGAATCCACTACTCTTCCTGTAAATTGACACAAGAAAAATAATGAGATATAAACCCAACGTCAAGACTACATATATGCATGCATGCATGCATTAATGGATGTGTGTGACTTTCACGCCAAGTAGACACCTTCTGAGGGATGCCACGAACTCCTGACGTGTCATATTCTTCATCTCTTCCAGCTCCTTCTCGTAGTTCGACACCTATGATACCAAGAGTAGTACACTGATGCTTTTGTACAATACCGTATTGTCAACCCGGGGGGTGGGGGGAGGTGCGGTCACCTACCGGGAAGTTGGTGGTGGTGTTGGGACCCCAGTACTTGAGCGCTGCTAAATCGTACGCTCTGGCCGCCTTCTCCTCCCGGTCGTACCCACCTATTTTTCGCATTTCAAATAATTAGATTAAGATTTTACATTTCCGTTTTTCTTTTTTGGGGGGCTGCGGAGAGAGGAATGAATCGCTGATGAAAAAGGCTCACCCAGGTAGACTGAGAGGCAGCAAACAGAAGGTGAAGCATCCAATCACGAGGTGCCACGTCGCAAGGAGGACAGGGGAGAAGCGCATGTTAGAACGTCAGGTAGCGAAAATCTAGGTTGCGCATGGAGGGTAGGAATGTACTGATAAAGGTGGGAGTGCAGGCCGCGCATCTTAGAGGAGTGTGCGGCCAGCTGACGTTAGCAGGAGCGGCGTACCTTGGCGGCCTTTCCGGCTCTGCCCTTCCCGGCGGCAGCTGTTGTCCCAGAGATGCGCCTCGTATCTTCCCGTCCACCGATGCCTGCCCAAAATACCCCTCAAAATTCCACGCAAAATTCCAAGACCGGAAAAGAAGAGAGAGAGAGAGAGAGAGAGAGAGAGAGAGAGAGAGAGCAATCATCGACGCCTCCATGTTCTCGTGTCGGCAGAGAGAACGATTTCTTAATTCCCGACTTGCCCCGGTAGTCCAGTCTCATACTGTAGTGTGTGCTACTTACTTGGTGACCCCGCGGTAGATGGAGGTTCTCTGCCCGAAGGTCTCCGACGCCCTCCTCGGCTCGGCGGTCACCAGCGCAGACGTCACGGCGGCCGAGGAATCCGGCCGGTCAGCCGTGAATCCCTGCATGAATCCCGCGGCGATGCTTCTGAGGTCGGAGTCGCAGCCCCCGCGGGCACCCGTCTCTGCTGCAGCCGCGTCGCCGCTGGAAAACCCTCCACAACAGCCGAGAAAGTCCTCTAGCTTCGGCCCCTCCGCCGCCGCCAGCATAGCTAGGTCGTCTCCAGTGGCGCAGCAGCCTTCCTCCGCTCCCTCCTGGCCACCTGCAGCGAAGCCAAAAGCAAAGGAAAGAATGAAAGACAGAAAACCGCGCGCCATTGAAGGCCCTTCTGGGTTTCTTTTTACCGAACGATAAAAGAAGGAACGGAGGAGGAAGGAGAGACTGACCGTGGTGAGGTGTCGCGGAGAAGACTTCGAAGAGACCGGGATGGTGGGAGAGGGAGAAGGCGAGCCAGTTGTTAGAAGCATCCATTTGCGTAGTTTGTTTGTGGGGCTATGCTGGGAATAAAGAACTCTCCGGGAGAATGAACGAAAGAGACTTATCAGTTGAAAAGAGGAACAAGGGGGGTCGGGGAAAGGAAGACACAAATATAGACAGGACCATTACGGGAACGAAGAGCAAAGAGGAGGAACGAGAGGGAGAGGGAGAGGGAGAGAGAGCGAGCGCACGAGAATCGAGGTTGCCTTATTAAATCTGATATTAAAATAAGAAGGGTTTAATTAAAGATCAAGATAGGGTAGGATTAGGAGGGGGCACAAGTGGAGGCTTTTCACGGGCCGTCTGGGCGGTCCCCTTGACCGAATGGCAAGCAGTGTCCACTATCCCTCCCCAACTTATATTAAACAACAGCTGTTATGCAATAAGACAAATATAAACGGATTACCACGCGGGGAATTCTAATTGGAACGGTGGATTAGCTATGATGTCCCGCAGGAGGAGAGGACCGTAGAATTGCAGAGAAGCGAGGAGGCAAGAGGGGAGGGGAGGGGACACGACACGACGACGCGCATACGCGACGGAAGTGGGTACGGACGGAACGACACGTGGCGGACAACGGGTCCCGCCGCTCTGGCTTCGTCCTCCCGCTTCCCCCTTTTCCTTTTACATGGCCTAGTTCCACTCACCCGCCAGGTGCTATTGACCGCCTCTACAGTTCCCGCTACCGTCCCTGACGATGCAGCACGGCAACCCGTCCGATTCTGATCCGACGTCAGCTTTTATCGCGTGACACTGATCGCAGACGGACGTTCTCCTCCCTGTTCGCAGCGGTGGTCCCGCTGTCCGTCCGATGGTGATCGAGTGGTCAACGGGACATGGGGACCCTCGCCGTCAGTCGATGGTCGCCTGACGGAGAGAAAAAGGAGAGTGGGAACGGGGATGGATCCCACCACCGACCGCGTCTGATTTAGATCACATGGCGATGGCGACGAGGCTACTCGCCGTGAAACCGAAAAGGATGGTTCGGGATCCGGTCACCTACCGATGCGGTGAGGGTAGTCGGATGGGTGGGGTGATGGTCTCTTCGGCCCTTGATCATAATAAGTTTGGAGAAAAGAAAAGGTTTAATCATATCATATGTCAATCACTGCTATTATTTTATAACTTAATAGTACACCATGTGGGAAGTAAAACATATGGCTTCCCCTGCATCTTACGCCACTGCACGTGTTAACTGCCGTACGCGGAACTCATCAGGAAAAGAGATGCTTGTGTGTACGTGCGCGCGCGCGTGAGAGAGCCGGGGCGGGTTACTGCAGTACACGTGGAGGTGAGGTTGTTTGCTGAGTGGAGTCCGCCTATGGTCTGCATAAAAAGAGAAGTAGCACCCGAGGAGAGAGTATCAGATCAAAGATAAAAATAAAAAATAAAAAAAATTTCAGATCATTTATGTTCATCCGAAGACGAATGGTACAGCGAGCTAAGTAGTTTCTTATGCAGCACATCACTCCGATAAACTCCTTTGAATGAACTAAGTGGATTTTTGAAATTCTGCTTGCCAACAACTTGTTTTGTCTGGCTTTGCTGGCTGTTTTCATGTGCATATCTCATAAGGCGCCAGTATACCAAAATAAAAATAAAAAAATAGAGGATCATATATGATGCATGTCCTTATGGAATGGAGACGTGCCAGCAACTTAAGTTTACCATCTTAATGTAGTGGAAAACTAAGTTCAGGACTCTCCTCACAACCCTACTTCCAAATATTCAAGAAGCTAATCAGGGCTTTGTACCAAGCTCTAAGAAACATTGGCACGCCTTGTCAATTATAAAAGAATAAGTATAACCTCTAGCACAATTCCTCCGGATAAGTGGAGAACGGACAGAGACAACAAAGATGGAAAATCTCAGTATGTACATGAGTTTTATAGATCAACTTTTTTTCTTTTTAAGAATAACAATTTGACGTGTGGGTCAACTATAAATATGCATACAATGTTGGGCTTGAAAGTATATGGTTGAGGGGATGATTATCTGGACGAAGAGATCAGTTTTAAAAACATGTGGAATGCTATAACTACACGTGCACATATAAACGTTGCCCACATGCACACCTCGAAAGTCACGTCCCTTATTGGGGTCTAACCAAGACTTAGATGCTGGCCATGCATAAATACAATGTGAGGCAGTTCGCATGGGACAACTTAGGCACGTAGTAGGTCTAGCATTACTTTTCAAGAATTGTTGGATTATACAATGAACAGAAGCGAGGATTATTGAACCATATAATGAAGAAAAGTGGCATCAATCACATCTCTCTCTCCACCCCCCCGGCCCCTCTCCCCCCACGTGTGCTCCTGTGTTTGCACGCATGCATATGTGTTGGTTATTAGAGTAGAAATTTGACTTAAGCATCGCATGCATTTTTACGTGCAGTTGCATCAAAAATGGTCAAAAGTTTTCATCATGTCTCGCATCTCTAGAGCTTGTCTCAATAATCACACCTCTTTACTTAGCAATCAATAATTATAGGTTCAATTCTTGGATGGCACACCTCCAAGTATTTGAATCTAAATGATTATATTATATAATTTTTCTTTTTCTCTCCCGAAAAAAAAAAGCTCCGATAAGATCTTACATAATAAACACATGCAACATGCACATAATAATTTTTTTTTCACCTGTGAAAGTTACATCGATCCACTTAACTACTAAAGCTTCTAGGATCAAATACTAGGCGGCGCATGTCCAGATAATTGAACTCCGATAATTATAATGTAGGTGAATCTTCCTATTTTTCACTCCAAAAAGTGTTTTCACTTGCTTTCTCCTTGTCAACATTTGTCTTTATTAGCTGATTCTCTCCTTGGCAAGTGCACATAATATATAGTTTCAATAGCACTTACAGTTCTCATAAGAGATTGGCATGCCCCAGAAGCTCATATGCAAAGAATAGATGGGTATAACTTTTTATATTTCCTTCAGCCAAGAAAGAAGCCTAGTCGGTACGGAGCATGGACTGAACCCTTTGTGCAAATTCAATATACAACCCGAGATTTTTCTTCAAGAGTAGCCTTTTGAACTTAAATCAGTGATCCAGGCCCATAATATCACTCACATCACTAAACGAACGCACCGAATCTACTCAAGATCCTAGTAAGTACCTTAGGTAGTCCCTTGCAGTTAGGAGCCCAACGAACATTTTCCTACCAGACCAATATCCGCACTGGAAATACGAACAAGACTAGCTTAGAATAGAAAATCAGGTTCAAAGAGAAGCCCGTTTGGTAAGATACATCTAAAGATTTGAAATTTAAATCAAAGAGCCCTATCAAAGCGCAACAACCCACAAATCCAGGCATGAGATAGCAACAAAATCCAACTTAGCAGCATATAGCATTCAACCAAACAACTTAACGGGCTTTAAAGAACCCCAAAAAGCTTCAACAAGAAGCAGAGGCCGAGGGCTGCCAAACCACTGGCACAGAGACGCTACAATGCCGGACAGCAAGAAACACACCTCTCCTCCTGTAGTAGTGTCCACTGGCTGCTCAAAGATCAAGTCTTACCTCTCACTCCGCCGTCCTCTTTCCCATCCCCAACCATGTCCACAGCCCAAACCCCCTACTCTGCAAGTCATTTCTCAACAAGAGGCCACCTCTAACTCCATATTGGCTCCTCTAATTCCAAATTTTTCTGAGAATCATGAAGCAGTTGTTCAAGCTTACTGGAGAAGAGCTAGAGAACTTGAACAAGAACTTCATAAGATAGACAAGTGGTTGAGCACGGAGAGAAAACAAAGAGAGGGCCTCCAGAACTCTATGACAGGAAAACCGCAAGAAGTTCCTGGCACAGAACTGACGAAACTATCAGACGGGAGTTATCTTCATGAAATTAAGAGATTGGGCAGGCCATGGGGAAGATTAGTCATGCAAGTCTCTGTACCTGCAATTGCTGAGAATGCCACAACTGCAACTGAGGTGCTCTGCAGAAGAATACATGGCGGAAAAAGAAAATGCTAAATACATAAATCTTTATAGGCTTTGCCATTTTCCCTTTTCTACATGCTTGATCAATTTCAAACTAAGGTATTGCCGTTTTTGCAGGTGCTATGCCAAATGGCATCAATGAGAATGGAGGATTTGCTAAGTAGCCTGTTTGAATCAATGTCAATGACCAATATAAGTGGCTTCAAGACGGGTGAATGCAGAGGCAAGTCTGTTTTAGAAGGTTCTGAAGATGGTTTCATGGAGGCTATACTTCTGGATGCAATGGAGAAGATGGAAGGCTTGGTTTTAGAAGGCTTGAGGATACAGATGGGATCGAGTTCAAAAGCCATTAAAATTAGGGAGAGTAAAGGGAAGGAAAGAAGCAGGCAGTGTGTTGTTCTACTGATGCTGATTCAGGTCAGAGATCCAATGGAAGACAATGGAGCTACTGGGGAGTTCATGATTGGACTCATTGAGGTATCGGGTGCAGAGGTATCTGCCAGAAGATTTCATATTCATGGGGTACACATCGCTGGGATAAAGCATATAAGAAGGACCAATGGGAAAGATTTCATCTGGAGTGCTTCAGCAGAAAGATGCAAGGGAACTTGTAACAGCTGTTGTTGGAAGCATGGAAGGAACCCAGACATTGTCTTTGCACACGAGAGTTAAAGAGAGGTACGAGTATTATTTATTATTTTTTGTAACGATGAATCTGAATAAGTTCGCTTTGTTCAAAGAAACAGGACACCTGCTGATATATTGTAATAAGTTTGTCTCAACCCCTTTTGTCTCGGTTTGTTTTTCCAACTGACTTAATAAAGCAACTCAGAACATCAGTGCAACCAAAACTTGAGGGTGAAATCATTTGAGCTGATTCTTGATCGAATTGCATTAATGAAAGGCTTAACATGCTACAGGATATGACCGCACATAAGAAGAGGATGCAGACACAATAAGTCCTGTACAGAAACTTTCAAGCAGTTGCAAAGTCAAAAAAATCTGTTATGATGTATGCTAGTGCGAAAGAAGCTCTTAAAGTAAACAGTCATTTACTTGAAGTTGACCATACAAGAAAAGGTCGATGAAATCCCTACAGTTATTAGTTGAAAGGGCTAGATATTTGTCGGAAATTCTGTCAAAGGGCATAAGGAAATGAAAGCCTAATACATCTGGCAAGCTTGTTCAAGTTTAAATATAAAAAAGAAAAAACTTCACCATGCATATGAGAGTTTTGCAGATCAACTGGGTATGACTAGAGTTCTAAGGAAAACAATTTGAAGAATACTATTGATGTTTAGAACTTTAGGACGTATGAGTTAAACACCATAAAGGATTAATCAAATTGGTTAGATACCCTCATATTATGGTAGGCCTCCAGACCAACTCCCAACTTCAAAGTAGATCATATTATAATCAACAGCCCAGTAGAAAAATTGATGTCATGGAGTGAACTAATTTGGAACTATTAAGTGATAATGATCCAAATATGACTAGTATACGACTAGTTTAAACTGCTGAAGAAGCACTTTCATTAGTGACAAAAATTCACATTCATAATCATATCGAAGAAAACGGGAAATACGGGGAGAGTAATGAGTCAAAATGTACTATGAGAATAGAACTAATATACATTTATAAAAAAGCTATATATTGAAGTACATTAATGGATTCAGTTGGTTCTTCTGAACTATTTCAAAAATACTTACAAAAGTTAAACAAGATTCTGCTCTGATGCTTCTGTCACCTCTGCTACTTGGAGCTCAGAGGCAAATTTAGTTTATATCAAGTCAAAAGCATGCACCACTACCATCAAAATACTAGAGCATCCTGGATTTCACACCGCCTAGAACCAGAAGAATGACATGATCAGTACATGATAATTCAATGGAAAAGCAAAAAATAATTATTTAATTAGTGTAATGACTATTGTAATGCCAGATGAATAAATATCACATGTCGGTTTTGAGTATCTATGTTGTAATGACCCAAAACCTCACCCAAAAAAACTAGTCAAAGGGTATTATTACCTAGGTTCCCTGACCTTATATAAGTACCCAAGATCTCTCCAACATATATTTGATGTGGGGCTAAACACACACCCGCATGTGTCCTCATATACTCTCCCTATTTAAGCTTGCGTATCTTCGCCAAACTAAGAGTCCAATCTCAAATACAAGTGATCAGTTTGTGGTCAGCCCCAAAAGGGCCCACGCTACAGTATCCCTCATACACATAGATTGTGGACCGGATTTGCTCTGATACCATTTATAATGAACCCAAAAATAAACTTTGTCTTCGCAAAGTATGAAAACCGAGTTTGAAGGCCTTTATTCACTTGAGTACCAGCTCTCTCTCTCCATGAAGCTGATTGGAAGAGAGAAAGGGCACAGCTATACCCCTAGCATCCTCCATGGTTAAAGGGACAAACTCCAATTTTTTCTACTCTGTGAGACATATTGGATTAGACTTGTGGAATCTGACATGTACTAGCTGTGCACCGTAAAAAAATCCATCTTGGCACACAACTGATGTGGGACTAAACACATGCCTGTATGGGTCTTTACATATACACTACTCTAGATTCAAATTTTCAAACATAAAAAGCATATATATATATATATATATATATATATAACGCTAATGCCAAAATCCAAGTCAACATTCAATTTGATAGTTTATACTATTCGTTGCTATCTACATAGCCTATAACATGACTTAATGAATGTTCAAGATATTGAAAGGCCAACCATAGAGTAAAACAATTCATTTGTTTTGATTTGAAAATTATTTTATTTTGAAACCACATTTTACATATGTGAGAAAGTCCCCAAAAATTTAGACTAGAACATTTTTCAAATTTGGGCAACGGATATCATGATGGAAGGCATATATCAATAGATTTCAAAATTTCAACATACATTCTAGCACTAGACTGTAACCATGTGCTAATATACAAGGTGAGCAATATGATGCCCATCAAGCCACCTAGAGCATCCTAGCTCCCAAAAGGCACAGTTTCATGTTGTAAGACAACAGGTATATTGTGGTTTTATTTATTTATTTATTTTTGTTGGGGAGGGGAGGGGAGGGGAGGGGGTTGGGGGTGGGGGTGGGGGGGGAGGGTTTGAGCGCTAGAGTAAAAATTAGGAATAATATATAACAAAAACATGAATAAAATCATGCATAGCATTGCACTGTTTATTCATTTAATGTTTAAATAAAAGGTAGATCACTTCTCAGTATGATTGAAAAGGTGTATGAGGTTATCTGTAGATTTTTCTTAAATGAATTCAGAATTACCAATTCAGTCAACATCCATTCATGTCATATCAGACAGCTTCAAATGCAAAATTCTCTTGCTTAAGTTGATACGGAAGATGCTGTGTTCCGTATACCCTAGAATGTACCTGGAGTGGCTAAAAGCTGGAATTTTAGGTGAACTGTTGAGATCAAAATGGGAATGTTGGCATCAAATCCAAACCCAGCTGCCACAACCACCCCACCCCCTCCCCCAAAAAAAACCACCACAAAGGACCTAGTTCGTGGCCATTCTAGGTACATCCACTAACAATGTAGAATGTTTTTCATGACAAACAATAGTAGTTGAAATAAGTTTGAAAATTGGGCCTCCTATAAAAGCCCATTTGATGTATGACCACTCACGTACATCTATCAAACACTGAAAATGTTAGAAGAGAAGGTTGCCCAAATGCTTTTGCAGCAGAGCACTGCCTATAGTTAATACTAAATTTCCAAATAGTATGCATGATTCATGTTGCACGTTTTTTCAGGGATATGAGGCTTAAATACATGCTTGAATTTTGCTCAAAAGACATGCCAATTGGAAAATTCACTTTTGAATTATATCCTCTAACATGCATAAACACAGGAACTGCTCAAGCTCAGTATGGGTAAGAGTTACTTAAAAAAAAAAGAGTAAAAACAATTTTTCAGGAAGATACAGCTTTGCACACCTCCGCAGATGCTGAATGGATCACTTCTCTCTCAGCATCTAAATGGCTGCTCAATCTCCTAGAGACAAGAAAGAAATGCATAAATGCATAAGCCACTGGAAATACAAAACTAATCACAGAGAGAGAGAGAGAGAGGAAAAGGTTCCACAAAGTCACCTTGGCTTCTCAGACTTTGTAAAATGTTTGGACATTATTGAAGCCTGCATTGAGATTCCAAATGAAGGTCAATGTTGTGAGTTCCTTGTAATAAAAACGTTTTGTGCTCAGGGTTCAAAGAAATGGAGGTCTAACGGAAAGAAACATCTTGTGTTTCAAATACACAAGCTCTTAAAATATCCGAGATGTGCTTAATCTTACAAACAAATTCATTTACAGAGGAAAGAGATCCTGAGTTACCTAAAAGATCATATGTTAACGACACTTACCTATTAATTACTGGAGAGGCTTGCATTTACTATTTCATGAAAAATAAAGAAATATATAACTGAGATGGTGCAATTTGTGCACAACCAGAATCATGTGTACATAAATGTTACATACAAATAACTGCACACTGCAAATGAAAACCTACTAATCTATTTTATTGCTTCTATCATGAATACCCCAATAGAGATAATTAAACCCAACAGCACATTGGAGCCTGCCAGAGTTCAGTATATCTCTGCTATTCACCTGTATACTCTAAAAAGAGCATCACTCACACACTTTCCAGAAATAAATAACATGTATTCCTTCATTCATTGCTCGACTGAAAAAGTTTTTATTATTGTGTTGGTTCTTAGATAACTGTCGTAAGTCCCTGCCACACACTCACAGTAAAGGGAAAAGATAACAGAAGGGGGGAACCCACCTGCATTTTTACCATTACCATGTCCAGCAAAAGTGAGTGATCAGTGATATGTTTATTCAAGCTTCAAAAATCAAATGGAAAAGATATCTAAAAAGAACTAAAAATATTTAGCAGTACTAGCATTCAGGTAATTATGATGCATGTTTCATAAAGAAAGTAGATTAGATTAAAAAAATAATAAATAATATTATATAAATAAATAAATAATAAATTAAAAATCAAATTACAACAGAAGATAGAGTTAGGAGATGGACAAAGTTGTTAGAGAGGGAGATAGAAATACGGTGAAATAAGTTTATTATAGTAGTTAGGATAGAGAGAGGAATTTGAGGCTTAGAAAGATACCATCATATGCGAGAAGATGCACGAGAGAGAATTTAAAATAATTTTATGCACATTTTTGTTTACAAAAGTACCCATCTTGATGATTGTTATATAATTTAGTTTTTTTTTGTAAATCATTCATGGGCAAATCTGAAAGACCCAAAGAACCCCACTATGCTCCTTTTAATATAGTATACTATGCTCATCTACATGCAGACTAACTTTTAAAGGATCAGCAGTCATGCAGACTAGCATTGGGCACATGTAACACATATGGTTTATTCGCAATGAAGGAGAATTCAGTCAATGGTTGTGATTCCAGCAATCATGATTGTTTACAGTATATCTTAAACAAGTATACTCCCATTCTATTTACAATAACACAATCATTTAATGATGTAAAAAACAATATTTATTAGAGAGTGAATATGGAGAGGTGAATTTGGAGTTACCCAGAAGTGAGACCCACAGACTCACCAGCTTCTAAATAAGGTGCAAGCTCTCACGCATAAAAACCTAGTCATGCTAGCCTTTTGCATTACATACAATCTTGATTAATTTCAACCAAAACAAGCATAAATTGATTAAGATGTCGAGATGTACAAACCCAAATCAACAAACTACTTCTATCATCAAGACTGAATTATGAAATAAGAAATAAAACCAATTTTCAAAAATAGTAACTTAAACCTGCTCTTGAATGATACTCCTAGCTTCAACAAGTTGAGCTTCAAGTTCAAGCTCTCTCTCGGTTGCTTCAGAGGTCACCTCTGCTCCTTTTTGTGCATCTTGAAGTTGTATCATCCGTGCCTATTCCAAGAAATATCATGATGATAATGATGATGTTGGATGATGAAAGTTGAAGCAATCCAGACAGAAAGGATCAAAAGAAGATAATCATTAAGCTCTTAGCTCCAAGCCAATGGAAACCACCTTTATTGAAGCCATCTTAGTTCGCAAGCTCTCTTCTATTTGATCTCTGGCCATGTGGAAAGGTAGATCAAAGACATCCTGGCAGTAACAATTACATGCTTAATTAGAAATACCTAATCTAAAAGAAAAACAACAATCAGTTAAAAGAATCCCCCCATTCCCCAAAACCCAAAAAAGAAATTCCTGCTCTCCTTGAGTTCGATGTTTAGCAATTAAAACCATACCGTCCTGCTACCTAAGGGAGACTGAGGAGACCCTGCCTCTTGTTTTTCATTGACAGCAGTTTGTTGGGACAACCCATTTGGAGCATTTAAAAAGTCCCGCATATCCACCTAAAGAAGCAAAAAGGATTGGCAAAACAATTCATTTAAACTTTGCTTGAATTAAGATCAACACAGCTTGCAATTATTAAAAAATAGCATATTAAGAATCAGAATTGACACCATATGATCTTCCAGTGGCTTCTATGATAATTTGTTAGAAAAGAAGCTTATGTCTAAACAGAAGATGGGTAGAAGAAGCCATATCTAACTTCTTTGGAAAAAGAAGGTTATAATCAATTAAGATGATCATTTAATGATATAGACAACATTATTCTTCAAAAGAAATCAGAAAGGGAAGCAAACAAACAAGAGATGAAACCTATGAAGCATGGACAAGGATATGGGACACAGATATGACATGACACAATTGAACCAATACAATACGTTTCGGAGAAATAGAACCGAGAATAGCTGGGATACAGAAATAAATAAATAAGTATTTTTAAATATTCGAAAAAGCATCATAAAGCTTACTGGGTTATCATATAACATAAAGCATAATTATTTATCATAATAACACAGTACCATGCTCCATACAACAATAAACTCTAGAGTTAACCCTCCATCATGCCCATTAGAAGGTCAACATTCATCAAAAAGAAAAAAAGGGGAAAATGTCCTCAGCAGTTGCACCAATACAACAAATCTTGGAGAAATAGAATATAATAATAGCTGATTATACAGCAATATATAAATATATATTTATATATATGTACAAAGGCATCCATAAAGCATAATGTTATCATAATAACATAGTCCGACATAAAGCATAATGTTATCATAATAACATAGTCTGATACCCCATACAACAATATCGACTCTAGGGTTAACCCTCCATCATGCCCATTACTAGAAGGCCAACATTCATGAAAAAGAAAAAATGGGAAAATCTTCTTCATACCAGTGGTTTCAAGAAGTATCCCAGGCATATTTAGGAATTGTTTGGATTATTTTCCATTTTTGATTAAAAAAATAAACCAAGTATTGTACATGTATCCTAACTTCACCTGAACAAGTATCAAAATCTGATACATAGAAAATATGAACACAGCATGCAATTTAAATCATCCATTTGTCAACTTGTAGATTAGAAGCAATTCTTTTGTGAACCGCCAGGACAAACTAAAACCAAAAAAAAAAAAAAGAAAGAAGAAAAGACAGGATCCAAATTTCTCTAGTAACGGTTCCCTAATCAAACCATAAAACCGTTTCATTTACTAATGAACAGCACAAGGGGAACCATTAACACGCTACTTTTTTTAAACACTCCCAAAATTCAGGCAAGAATCTCCAAGATTAACAATATGATCTTTCCATATAATGAAGAGTGCCACCATTGAGGGGGAGAAAACATCTTCAAAGCACTTCAAAACACCTTTGAACAATGAGATAGGAAAATATCTTACTCGAGCTTTTCAACTAAAATGGCCATAAGACGTGAAGACATTCCTATCAGATCACCGAAGAAAACAAAGTAAACCATGAATTTGTCTTGGCCCAATAAGATTCAGATTAGAGTGCATGAAAATGGTTTACAAGTATCGGACAGTCACTTAATGTGCCTAAACAAATATCTAACTATGAAAGATATCGCTGGACAAACTATCAGAGGGCCAGCTAATTCCTTGAGAAGCGTCAAATTCTTGCATCATATAAAAGCAATCATGAATTTCTTGAGAAGAATCAAACAAGAAATCCTCATTCAATTTAATCAGAATGGCAAAATCAAAAAGGCATCAGATGATTATACAAGATGATGCATTATGCAAAATATTCTAAATGTCACAAACTTTTATAATGAATTATCTCTCAGCTCGTGGTCATGAAAGCCAACTTCCTGCTTCATTCCATAGTTGATTAGTTCACTGACATCTGTTCAAAAGAGTGCAGTTCTCATTTACCTAATACCGTATATTTTCGCGTCAAGAATTGTCAATGGTAAACCAGTTTCTTGGAGCATTATTTCAAGGCATGATGCCACATCAATAAGACCAAGCAGCCAAAACCAACTTACAAACCATGAATGAGATGGGAAAAAGGGCATCTCCAACATCAAAACATTCTGAAAGCACATGCAGGCTTACATAGATCATCCATCAAGACTCTATTAATGTCATTTAACATATGAGGGAAGTCTAGAGAAGCTCTACCTCTGATCCTGCTATTCAATTTATTCCAAGGCATCATGTGAACAGAAGACTACAGGAGAAAAACATAGAAATGGAAGCAAGCCCCATAATGAGATATCTTCATATCTGACCTTTATAATGACAATATCTCTACCATGAGAATCCAAAACATGCTTGAGGATCTACAACCTTAGTTCCTAGAACTGAAAAGATAACCTACAACATTTGTCCTTTTTGTCTTCCATAGAGAACTGTAAAAATAAGACCAACTGT
This sequence comes from Phoenix dactylifera, assembly GCF_051530095.1. NCBI lineage: Eukaryota > Viridiplantae > Streptophyta > Magnoliopsida > Arecales > Arecaceae > Phoenix > Phoenix dactylifera. Next base: position 24,691,044 of record NC_143200.1, on the reverse strand, counting down.
TTTACAACAAAACCAATATAATGATCTCACTACTCCTTTACAGTATTAACTATTTCTGGCTTACACTGCGCAAAAGGTAGTTGTCTTCCATTTGCCACTCCGTCCAAAAAATGCTTGTTTTACAAGATACACCTTGATCGCACAAGAAATATTTTTTTTTAAAAAAAAGAATTATGTGCATTAATGGAAATTATGGGGATTGGATCAACACGTGTAGTTCTTAACTCCAAATGTTACCAACTTGCAACCAATATTTAAAAAGCAGAAAGCAACAGATAAATATACTGAGTATAAAAATAAACTAAATGTATGAGAAAAGAACATGAACCACAGGAGACCTTATGCTAGAAAATAGATTAGGATGTCAAGTTAGTTCCCAAAATAAAAAGTATTTCCCCTCATGCAGTTTATTCTATGTAAGATACATGAACCCAAAGTAAACAACTTTTTTAGGTTTCTAGAGGAAAATATAAAAAGCTCGAGCAATGACAAATGAAGGCCAATTCAGATTCTTGGATTTCATTAGGCCATTCCAAAATATACCTTTCTCTTGGGGGCAGCAGTGCATTAAAATGGCCTTCTTTTCTAATGCCTCAACCATTTACAGCTGTGACAGATTTCTATAAATAAAGAACTAAAGCTAAACTTATAGTAAAATAAGGATCACAAAGATCCCTTGGACTTCATAGGCAAGAATAATATGTTGTAACCATCTTTCCTTCTCTTGAAAGTAACACCATAGAAAAGCCTTCTTTTTTAGTGACTCAACCATCTGCAGCAGTTGAGGTATGGCAGCAATGGCATACAGTCATAATTGGCAGTTGCCAACAAGAAGCAAGGCATCCTCCCACCCAGACTTATAGAACTTTTAAAATTCAAATATTATCTGCAAAATACACTTGTTGCTATAGGGCAGGGCGTTAGATAAACTCAGCAAAGTTAAATATTTAAGGTAAATTTCAGAACAATGCCTTTACGAGATTGGGGAGGAAAAAAAGTATGAAAGAAAGCAGGCAATAGAAATTCAATTTTGCTCAAGAGATATTGAAAGAATAACATGTTTCCAAATTCTTGAGTCTTGACATCATAAATAAAAAAAACAGTGGCATAAATATCTAATTTTTCATGACCTTTAATTTAAAAAAAACAAAGTACAAAACATAGCCTATCACTCAACAAAATATCAGTATAATAAATTAATTGTCTAAAAAATAACCTTCCACTAAAAGCATTTTTTGGGGATAACCAGAGAGTTCCATCTCAATATACCCCTAGATCAATCATATCAAAGATATGTTTATACAACAGCAAACAAGTAAAGACAAAAGATAATAAAAAAACTCTTAACAGCTTACTATTACATGTTCCTACCTGCATAGAACGTAGTAAAGCCCGCAAATCAGCATTCTCTGACATCAGCTCTTGCTTCTTTACTTCATATGCATCAACCTATTGGCACCATGTAAGACATGAAGGAAGTAAAAAACCACAAGCATCAATTCACTGAGTTGAACATTTTTCCTACAATCATTTTATAGAAATCACTGTCCGCCTTCTTTCCGTTCCACGTTCCACGCTGACGCCCTTCTTTCTGTTGCCATTAACAATAAGCCCCATCAAATGGAAATAATCTTAATTGTCTGAAGCATCAAAAAGCTGTACCAGGTGCAAAGGTAGAATTGAAAAACAAAAAGGCTTTAAAAAATGTGATGCGAAGCGCATGAGGATTGGTGCAATCCAATTTGATATGGAGAATTTTAGAAGGTATGTGTTTATGCATGTAGTTGGCTTGTTAGAACTATAAATTGATAAAAACAACTTTAGAAAACCTGCAGTAAGTTCATTATTTCCATCCCTGACCGAGATTCCTTCTTTTTCTCCATTAACACTTGGTTTAGCCTCTCCTGCAAAACAACAGATTGATACCTCCAGTTATTTTGTAAACGCATTTGGGCATGTTCCCTTATGTGATTAATGAAAACTTTTGCCAAAATGAATATCTCATTATATAAACCATACACCATAGCAGTAGCATTACCTGCAGTTTTATATATTCCTTCTCTTTTTTCTTCATTTCATGTATTTGTTGCGTGCGCACTTGCTTTTCAAGGAAAATTAATGAAGCAGGAGTAATGAATTTTGAGGGAAAGAAAATAAGATGATGATGAAGAAGAAGAAAGAGTATTTCCCGGAAAGGAGAAGGCACAGAGTCACAATGAGAAGATATTTCTCACCTGATTACCAATGACCATTCTCTGAAATTCATCACGTTCCTGCTGCAGCTTTTCAAGTTGAGCCTTCAGAGCTGCAGTATGTTTAGCCTCCTGATAACAATAAAAGAGTTGCAAAGACTGAGTGATCCATTATCATTTAAAGAAGTGATCCATGGAGGAAATGCAATGAACCAACCATTCGGGTTAAAGTGGCTAGCTCTCGATCTTTTGCAGCTAATTGTGACTCAAGCCTTTCAACCTTGGCCTCTAATCTTGATATATCTGACTGCAATCTATAATAATACAACAGCACTCTCATCAAAAATTGTGCCTTCTGTCATTAGCTCAAAATGGCAACATGGAGCCCCTAACATAGATGTGAGATTATCCAATTTCAGTTATGATTAAGTAAACTAATCCAATTTAAGAAGCTCCTAACAGAGGTGTTCATATGGACTATTTCTGCTTTGGCACTAAATTTGGTGACTTGGACTAGTGGAAAGATCTTGAAGATCCACTGGGCACAAAATGATAACCCTCATGACTAATAGTAACATATAAATCTCTTACCACCCAAAGAAAGTTTTCATATTGAAAACCAGCCTCAAAAATTCTATATTAACATAGCATATGAAAATTCCCAAACTGAACAGGTCAACCGATCATGGATATGCATTTACTTGGGTAGATATCGTGATAATATCTTTCATTGCTTGCATCAACTTTCTGTAGTGGTGAGAAAAAGGTAGCATCTTGAAGGGATTGTGAGGAGACATGGTAAAATCATGCTGGTGCGCAACTAGTTGAGGTGTAATTATAGATCATGTCACCGAAATATGCAATTTATAAATCTATATAAGTTATCATAAATAAGAAAGATGGGAAATTCAGTACACAACTGTTCATGGTTCGGAAATAGACAGTTGACCAGCAAAACATGCACCTCATAAATATAAAAGATGGAAAATTCAGTACACAACTGTTCATGGTTCAGAAATAGACAGTTGACCAGCAAAACATGCACCATGATCCTCTTGGCAGATCAGTACTAGACTAATAGTCATCTCACATAAACAGTATCAGTATTTAAATTGGGATGACAAACCACTGGGAAGCACGAACTTGATAATTATTGATAAATGACCGATAAATGACCAGACATTAAGATACCCAAACATAATGCAATGTAACCAATGCAAAAAACCCTAAAATCATCTCCGATCATGTACGTTTGTATATATATCAACTTAAACTTGTCAAACTCTGACCTACATTAATAGACCAATTCACATAACAACTCCTCTCTGTTTTGCGAAAGACAATATGCTAAGTTCTCTTTGCAACGACTGAAAATTCCATTCAGTGCCACAGATCGCTCCAAATTCTAGTAAGTATGATAACGTAACGGTTGGATTTAAACTCTGCTTACATATACAAAGTTAATTGGAATAACATTATTGGATCCCCATAAATTAAGGCACTAAGAAAGATCAAATTGATAAATAAAAAAAAATTCACCTCTGCCTGTGCTCATTCGATGACTCCCTAAACTCAATGTCGCGCTGCCTTTGTTGAAGCAGAGAATAGATGCAATTGCATGTCCTTGCGATCGAAACCTACCACCAAGAAAGTAAAAATAAAAACAAGAAAACTGGACGAAAAAACCGATTAATATACGAGAATAAAGAAAGACAGTCGGATCAAGAGGACGCACGGGATCAGCAGCAAAGAGATCGAGGGAGTCGGGGAATCCGAAGGTCACCAGCGTCTGGTTAAGGTACTTGGCGCAATGCTCCAGGTTCCCAGCGTCGGCAAAGGCGTATTCCCTGCAAAATCGAATTAAAACCCTAGAAAACGGACACTGGGTTCAGGAACATGGATCGAACGGCCCAAGGCCGCTCGAGAGGGAAGATCTCCTCACCCGATCCCGAACGGCGGCCCCCCAGATACCTGCATTGGAGTATAATTGAGCCCAGACACCGATCGAAGAGAAGAAGAGGAAAGGGAATTCGAAAGGGGAACGATAGAGAGAGTGGAGAGAGTTACTCCAGGGTCGAACTCGGACTGAATCGCGGACATCTTGGAACTCGGAAGCTTCTTCGTACGGCGAACAACGGCGAAGTCCACCCGGTTACACTGCGATCCGTCAGAGGAGCTGTCCGGAAATTTGAACGGGGGTTTATGAAGGCCGGGGCCGGAGCCCGAGGGGAAACTTATACATCATCCGTTGCTAACGTGCGCCAGCTTGTGATGTACGCTAGGGGTGCCAATCTTGTTTACTCTTGCATATATAAATTTCTATGCGTTAGAAAACATCTGTCCGTTACTATGAGAAAGTTAACGGCAGATATCACATTAGCATAACTACTGTATGCGGACAAATGCTGAAAAGATTCTGCTTGGGGGCGCTGGGGACAGTAATCGGACGGTCCAAATGGCGGTTGGATCTTTTCGTTGGGGGGACGGTCCGTTGCCTTCAAAATAAAGCGGTTAAAATTAACAGGTAGTCCCAATCGTGGCCTAGGATTCGCTTCCGCAGGCCGGCCAAAATCCGACGATTTTTCGAATTTTAAACAAGTAGCAGCCGGCTCGAATTCAGTTAGCGGGTCGGGTCTAGAGATACCACTAACCCTTCCGCGAATCCCTTTTCTTTTCTTTTCTTTTTTTTCTTAAGTTGGTAACTCATACCACACGGATACGAACACACCCAATAAAATTAGAGAACAAAATATCACGAAATGCCCTAGGCAGCTTCCCTTTCCTCTTTTTTTTGCTTATCCAACCTCTCTGGAAAGAGAATTATGAGGGAGATCGGAATCAAGTGCACGTCTTGGTTGCTTCGCAGAAATATGTTACCGATGTATTCTAATATGATAACCTCGCTCGACGTCCATTCATGGCTTCGCTGCCTCTGTATCGGCGCCGCTCCTATCTTCGAGGTATTCCTCTTTTTTTATCCCACTTATACTCTCTGCATAATATATAATATCAATATTAATGTTATTTTCAATATTCATATTATATTTAAAATATTAATACTATTGGATAAAACATACAATAACAAACTAAGGATAGTTTTGTCATTTTAAAAAATAAAAAATAAAAAAACGAAAATTACGTTGCTCCCTTTTTGTTTTTTCATTAAATAGATTTCTGATGGGAGGCAAAATAAATCGTCCTGCTCTAGCGTAGAACCACCCAATTCCTATCGAGCAGATCTTAGAGCTGAGCAAGTCAGGCCTCAGTCCCGCTAAAAGCGAGACTGACCTCGAACCCTGCCGAAGGCTGAGCCGACCTTGACCAAAGATCAGGCCGACCTCAACCCCCGCCAAAGGCCGAGCCAACCTCCCCAAGCACATGCCGCGGTGCTGGCTACGCCATGACATGCCAACCAAGGACCATGCTTTGTTGCCCCAGCTATGCTTGCTGCCAAAAGTCATACCCTGCCACACCAGTCAGCACCATGCCATGCACAAGGACTGTTCAAATTGTGTGCCTCAAGCGAGCCCTGATCTTGGCCACATACCATCTGGTCAAAACCATCTCCTCCCATAATGAGGATGAACTATACCTCCGCTACCTAGGCACCCTTGTAAGGATTATAAATAAGCCATATCAAAAATATTCATGAACTTTTTTCCAACTCTAACTTAGCCATCGGAGGGCTTTCGCCGGAATTCCCGGCCAATGCTTTGTGAAGATACCTCGGAGCGCAGGAGGAGGCCTTCTTTCTCCATTCCGGTCAGCGTCTTCTTGGCTTCCTCCAAAGTGGTCACCCTCAGGCGAAATTTCAACCCCAACAACTTTGAAGAATTTGAGTACTTAATTTTGCAAAATTAAGTAGAAAACATGATGTTGTTCTCTTTCTGCTCCTCTGTGTAATTTTCTTTCTAATAATTCAGCTGGTCATGCTACAACCAGCCGACACTACCAGAGGAGCCATGCACGACGCTACCAATCCGCAGCATCATTCACCTGCTGACAAACTTCGGTGGCTTCAAAACCCGACACGTGCCCAATGATCTGCTTCCACATGTTCGCCGGCAACAACGGGTGGGCACCAGCAGGGCAACTGTGCTTCCCGTTTATATCGCGCCATTACTGCCTAAGCCGCGGCCTTGTGCCCGCGAGGGGTGTGGAACTGGGTGCTTAGGCCAGTCCTCGTAAGCAAAACTCTCCCCTGTTACAACTTACAAGGAGTCCTCTTCGGATTGGCGTTCTTGTTCTTCTCTTGCGAGGGTACACGGCGGTGACGGGATACGCGCGGGGCAGGCGATGGCGACACGAACCGGCGATTGAGAACGAAGGGAGATACTGGAGACGGCGATTGGCCGACCCGCTGGCCACCACCATTACCGTCTCCTGGAGTGGTGGTTGCCCCAGCGAGGGTAGGGAATTGCGGTAAACTCACGCGGGACGGTGCTTTTAACTGGGTCCGCGGGGGTAGGTGGTTTGACCAGTGGGGTTTGGTAAGCGGAGCCGCAGATAAAAGCCTTCCCTTCCGTTCTCCCACCCACTTCCAGGGTTCCCCCCTTCCACCTACCCCACCTCCTCCCCCAACGCCCTCTTTCTTCTCTCCAAGAGAGAGAAGAAAGAAAGCTCGCGCCAGAGAGAGGGGGGGGGGGGGGCGAGGCTCTCGAGGGCTAGGGTTCAATTCTTCCGGAGCGATCCGGCGAGCGATCGAAGGTCGGTGGGGCAATGGAGTCGGGATCGATGAAGCCCTCGCCACTGGATCCGTTCTCGGCGATCCTAACTGGGAAGTTCGTCGGCGACGGCGTGTCGCCGGAGACGGGGATGGCGATGATCGCCGAGAACCGGCAGCTGCTGATGATTCTGACGACCTCGATCGCGGTTCTCGTGGGGTGCGCCATCGTGCTAGTGTGGCGGCGGTCGGCCGGGAAGAAGGTGAGCCGGCCGGTGGAGCCGCCGAGGCCGCTGGTGGTAAAGCCGGACCGGGAGCCGGACATGGACGACGGGAAGAAGAAGGTCACCATCTTCTTCGGCACGCAGACCGGCACCGCTGAAGGGTTTGCCAAGGTCAGGGCTTGTTGGTTGATCTCCCTCGTCGGCCTTTCCCCACACCCGAAATCTTTCTAAAAGTTCGACTTTTTGTTGCATCTTTTTACCTGATCAGGCCCTTGCGGAGGAGGCTAAAATGCGATACGATAAAGCTACTTTTAAAGTCGTCGATTTGGTAACACCTTTGCTGGAATTTTGCTAGATGCTTTAAGAATTCTCAGGTGCTTGATTATTCTTTAATGGCTTGTTCTTGATATATCTCTATTGATAGGACGATTATGCAGCCGATGATGAGGACTATGAGGAGAAAATGAAGAAAGAGACGTTAGCTCTGTTCTTCTTGGCTACGTAAGCTGGAAACTTTAATCCGGATATTTCTTCTTTCTATATTTAGGTTTACTTAATTTTGGTTTGGCAAATTATAGGTATGGAGATGGGGAACCAACTGATAATGCTGCCAGGTTTTATAAGTGGTTTACTGAGGTTAGTGTGTATCTGAGTAATTCCAGCGGAATTTCCCTTTTTATTGTTATTGTTTGCTTGCAAATTTCTGACATGGTGGTTGATCGTTGTTTACTTTACAGGGGAAAGAAAGGGGGAATCGGCTAGAGAATCTTCAATATGCTGTGTTTGGTTTGGGAAATAGGCAGTATGAGCATTTCAATAAGGTTGGATCATGATTTAATTTGAATATCAACAATTTCTTATGAGCAAATTCTTGTGCTGATTATCTGTTAATGCAACGTGCTCTGGAAAATATAGGTTGCTAAGGTGGTTGATGAGATCCTCGCTGATCAGGGTATACACCTAAAACACTTCACTCCTGTTTCTCCTTTATCTCGTGTTCCTTCAATCAGTCTGGCAATATTGTTTTCCATTTTGACTTCAAGACAAGAAATCATGATCTTTGAACTGGTTTGATAATTTACTAGGGCAAGCGATGCATGTATATATAGTCCTCTTCTAACGTATGTTAAATTGCCAAATTGACATTAATCTACAAATGGAAAATGTTACTATTTGACTAGTATCTTATACAACTTAGGATGTAAAGGCCGATGACTAAAAGGAAAGGGCTGTTCCTAGAATTGTTTAAGCGTTGCAACATATCAGCATTTCTTTTCTTTCTTCCCTACTATTTATTTTTATCATTGTAACACTTTAAGGTCTCTGTACACTGGTTTGTGTGGTACTGTTGATAGAGCCTGCTTCAAAGTTCTGTCTAAATTTCTGCTATTAGAGCTTACTGACCATCTACTTTGCTTTTGACATTCATATTTTGGCCGCATATTATCTACTATTATGATTAATATTATATTTGTGTATGATTGGTTCTATGCTGATTTTCTCCCTCTCAATTAAAACTGTATATGTTCTCCAAGGTTTGATTATAGGTTGCTTGTCTGTTACACATGTTGTAGGTAACATTGTTGGACCCATTGAACCAAATGAGCTGGATGTGTCTGTCTATAATAGAAATGAATTACTTAGTAATGCTATGTATTGTGCTCTGTTGGCACTTTTCATTTTTGTTGTGAAAAAAGGAATGTGGGAGGCACTTACGTGGGATGCTAGTGCAACGTAAAGATAAATTCTGTGCTTTGTGCTTTATTAGTTACTTCTGGTTTTTGGTAATGAGGATACCAGAAGGCACTTACAGAGGATAGTAGTCCAAAGAAAAGAGCAAATATTATGTACTATGCTATATCTGTTGCGCATAGAGTCCAGTAGCACAAAGCAAATCTTCTTCCATATCCAAGTAAAGACTTTTTAGATGTTCTTTTCTCCATAGCAATTCCATCAAACCATTTCTTATCATCGTAAATGATATTATTTTCACTAGGTTTCTCTGAAGCATGGGACAATTTGAGAGAGGTCTGTATATGACATTTTTTGCCTTCTTGCCTTGCTGTTACAGGTGGAAAACGCCTGGTCCCATTGGGTCTTGGAGATGATGATCAATGCATTGAGGATGACTTTACTGCATGGTATGAAGTATTTCTAAGCGCTAAAAGATTATCACATACCAAGAAATTGAAGGGCTTTGAGTTGCCCAATTTTTTAACAGGCCATCCCATCATGCACCACAATGTTGGCTAGACTTCTTTCTTCCTTTCCTTCTCTGTTTCACTATGTCCACTATGTCTTATTATTGCAGGAAGGAACTTCTGTGGCCTGAGCTGGATCAATTGCTTCGGGATGTAGATGATGTTTCAGGTGCATCTACTCCTTACACAGCTGCTGTACCTGAATATCGGGTTGTCTTTATCAAGCCTGAAGAAGCTGCACATCTGGATAAGAGTTGGAGTCTTGCAAATGGCCATGCTGTTCATGACATCCAACATCCATGCAGGTATTAAGAATATATTTACCGTCAGGGTCCATCCAGCAGCACCAGGGCTAGTTGACTCGAAATAATCAAACTAACACAACATTTTTGGACCTTCAAGAGCTAATGTGGCTGTGCGGCGGGAACTTCATTCGCCAGCTTCTGATCGGTCCTGCATTCATCTGGAATTTGACATTGCTGGCACTGGTCTTATGTAAGTTATTTTGTATTTAGTTAACTGCTCCTCATTTAAATAGTTTTTTGATAATATAGTCTTGTATATCAAGAATTCAATTTTGTTTTTTGTTGTTTGGTAGAATTTCTGAAACTCTGAGCCCAATTTTTACACATTCAATAAATTTTTACACGTTATATAATTGTTATTCTATTTTCCATATGACAATTCTTTTAATTATGATGTTCTAAGAATAGAAGTTTTTTCTGTTTTCTCTTGTACTTTAGTCTAAAAAGAATTTCATATGACATCCAGATACTGTTAATGTTTTTATATTATATGTGGCAACCCTTCAATGTTCAGCAACAATTTACATGTAGCTGCTTTATTTTGTAAGAATGAGCAAAACAATTAAAGAAAAACAAGAGTAAATGAACCTCTTTGATCTTACAAATCATAATGGTGTAAATGAATGATTGAGTCTGATGATGTTGTGGGAATCTGCCCAATTGCACGAAGTAATCCTCAACAAATTTTGTTTGATAGCATCTAATTGATATCTCACAACACTCTTCAATATAAATTGATTTGGAAGGGTTTTGTGCACTCATGAGAGAAGGGATTCTCTTTTTTCCTTCCATACTTCATTGGTCCTGATCCTGAAACCATTCTTAACAACAGTTGAGGTCCACTCCTTTTCTAAAAAGTTCACTAAAGTTGTACCCATCCTTTTCTAAAACATGGTCCTGTTTGCTCCTATTATGCCTATCTTTCTCCATAACATTGTGCAGAGGGAAAAACAAATAAATATGTGTACGAAAAGGATAATATATTTGTGAGCATTCTGATTGAACCCTTGCCGAATGTGGGATCCCATGTAACCCTCTTGCCCCCTTATTCTTTGCATATTAGCATTTGTGAAGGATTTATTAACTTTTCCAAATGGTTGAAAATCCTTGATCCCGTTGATCTTAGATTGTACACTTTCATTTTGCTTATAGAAATAAATCACTTTCTACTTTATTTTGAACTCTCTTAAATCTTGTTAGTCATAGTTTTTCTAAGACATGACTCATGGATACAAAATTGATGTGTGAACATGTCGAGTTTCCTTTTCCAGCACTAAGAAATTTTAGGCTTATAACTTTTGACAAATATCATAACCTATTTCATCATTGTTTCTTATTCTGCTTGAAAGGATCATTCTTTTTATGGATTTTTATGCATTTTTCTCGTGCACTTCTTGGATCAAAATAATCTGCAATAATGATGCTTGTCCAGGAAAATATACTACAATAGGTATTATCATATGTAGCATATAAAATTTCCTATTGTTTGGCTAGGTCTGCTTAACTAAAGGTTTTTGTTAATATCAGTTATAACATGATCTTAGATAGTTGTGTGCTTGCAAATGTTAGCCCTGTTGCCAGTCATATCAATGCTGTAATCATTCATTTATTATTCATTATATACTATAATTTCTTTTATTTTTTTATTTTTAATGTTAAACTGTTCACCTTCAATGTTTCTCTTCATCCAGGTATGAAACTGGAGACCATGTTGGTGTATATGCAGAAAATTGTACTGAGACCGTAGAGAAGGCAGAAAGGTTGTTGGATTATGCATCAGATACATTTTTCACTATTCATGCTGACAAAGAGGATGGCACGCCACTCAGTGGCAGCTCATTACCACCTCCTTTCCCATCTCCTTGCACGTTAAGAACTGCACTTGCCCGATATGCTGACCTCCTGAATTCACCCAAGAAGGTCAGAATGTCAGCTCGTCCTGTCTCTTTTTAGAAACTGCTCTCTCTCAACTGACCTCAAGAATTAATTTTGTGCTGCTCATGTACAGAGTGCTTTGGTTGCATTAGCTGCGCATGCATCTGATCCTGGTGAAGCCGAGCGGTTAAAGTTTCTGGCTTCACCTGCTGGAAAGGTTGTTATAATTTGTGGAAACCTGTCCAACCTTCTAGTGCTGTATATATTATAGTTTTCTTTTTTTGCGGTGCAGGATGAATATTCTCAGTGGATAGTTGCAAGTCAGAGGAGCCTCCTAGAAGTTATGGCTGAGTTCCCTTCTGCCAAGCCTCCACTGGGAGTTTTCTTTGCAGCTATAGCCCCTCGTTTGCAACCTAGATATTACTCGATATCTTCTTCACCTAGGTAATCATTGTTTCAGACATGCTTTGCTCCATTTTTAATTGATATTTTTCTGAATGTACTTCTTATGTCTATTCTAGGATGGCACCAACTAGAATTCATGTGACATGTGCATTGGTGTATGGACCAACACCAACAGGAAGGATTCACAAGGGAGTCTGTTCAACCTGGATGAAGGTATATTTTTTTTCTTCCAGTACTCTTTTGATCAACTTGGTTATCTTAGCTTTTTCATAGCATTTTTGTCTTCTTATGTTACTTTTGTTCATGAAATTATAACTCATATATGCATTTGAGATACATAAAGTTGTTCAGCTTTAACCTTTGTCAAGAATTCAAAGTCAATTCTAATTGCATCTTTGCTTAGTGATATGTATTTTATTCACTATTAAACTGCCATTTCAAAATAAAATTTGATGCTACATTTTCATTATATCCTTGATGTTCGCATTGAACTTTGTGCAGGCATTTTGTTTTTGTAGAATTATATGACTACTATATATATTTTCTTCAAGAATTCCTTAACATGTGATCTTCAAATTCCTGGGGATGAAAGAAAGAGAAGAATCATTTGCCTGATGAGTTACTTTGTTTTTTCCCCAAATTCTAAGATAATGCATTAAATATCAACCATACTATGCATCAGTATATCATCTATTAAAATAATCCGTTACGACACTGATGGCTGCATGATCATTTTTCACATTCCTAGATGCTTGCATGGTCTTTCTATCTATATTAGATTATAATATGTGTACGATGCTATACAGTGAAATTAACTTCTACTGGTTCTCTTTTCTTAATCAGAAAGAGAAGAAGGTGGATACTAGCATAAGCTTATTTAGGCCTCTCACAGCTTTTGATGGAATACTTGTTTCGACTTAACTGAGTATGAGATCACTTCGAGGTTAGAATAATCAGAACAAACGAAATTAGTGAGGTTGTGACATCAAATATGAATAAAAATTGAAGAAGGGTAGGAGCTTGCAATCTGAATGCTCTACTTCTGCCATTTTTTCACTCATCTGTGGGACAATCATGTTGGAATGACTTGGCTAGCTACCATCCTATAATAAGTGGGTCCATTTTCATTGGATATCTCTTAATCATATGCCATTGTGTAACTCCTGCTTTGCAGCATTCTGTTCCATTGCAAGAAAGCCAGGAATTTAGCTGGGCTCCTATTTTTGTGAGACAGTCAAATTTTAAACTGCCTGCAGATTCTTCTGTGCCAATTATAATGATTGGCCCTGGCACAGGGCTGGCACCCTTCAGAGGCTTCTTGCAGGTTCGTTGCAAGATTACAAATTTTGTGCAAAATTAATTCTTCTTCAAGCTAGTGATTTTGCTGAAACCAATTACTGGAACTTGATGTTCTCAGGAAAGGTTGGCACTGAAGGAGGCTGGCGCACAACTTGGTCGTTCTATTCTCTTCTTTGGATGCAGGAATCGTAAATTGGTACACTATCCTAAATACTAAAATAGCTATAACTACTAGTCTATGCCACTTACTAAGTGAGTTTGACTCTTGTGCAGGACTTCATTTACGAGGACGAGCTAAAATTTTTTGTTGAAACTGGGGGTCTTTCTGAGCTCATTGTTGCCTTCTCTCGTGAGGGCACGACTAAGGAATATGTGCAGCATAAAATGGCTGAGAAGGTTGAATAATCCCTTGTTTGAAAAAATTAACTTAAAAAAATCTTCATTCTAATATCTGTCTTTCATACTTCCATTTAAGTAAAATCTCAATCTTTTAAAAAATTACTTTATGATGGAACAGGCCTCCGACATATGGAATATCATCTCCCAAGGTGGTTATATTTATGTATGTGGTGATGCTAAGGGTATGGCTAGAGATGTCCACCGAACACTACATACCATTGTTCAAGAGCAGGTACATACTAAACACTAATTCATGGTGCCACAGAACTCTGCAGTTTCAGCAGGCTTCAATTTCTTACAATGTCTTTTTTATCATCTTTACTGATGAAGTGGTGGCTTAAAATTAGAATTCTCTGCATCCTTGAGAGTATTGTTAGCGATCTAGCTGTGTTTTAGGTGCACTTGAGAACCACAACTGCTGTGTTCAACACTTGTCCCAACTATCTGGAGTCAGTTTTATAAATCAGCATTTGCCAGTAATTCTTGTGTAAGGCTATCTCTGCTGTTACTGCAAGCTCTAGACCTTTCTCTTTTCTTTGTGGATTCTTCAACATGGATTTGAGCACTTCTCTTCCTTGGTGGTCTCTTATGTCTTTGGTGCATACCCATATATTATCAGTCCATTAGAATTCTGAGTCCTTGAGTTTTGTTTCTCATCATGCTGTGGTAGTCCACTTAAAGAATTATAAACATTGTGTCAACTATTTAGTGTCACCTTCCTCTCTTCTTTCTGATTTATTCAACATAGATTTGAGCGATTCTCCCCACCTGGAGTTTCCTAGATCTTCGGTGCATGCCTACATTATCCGTCAGCTCTTTATCACTCTGCCCTCATGTGCTACTCCTGAGCCCCCTGTTGTAGTATTCCTTTAAACTGGATCCTTGTAGTTTACTTTGATGACACTTTGAACATGACATCTTTTTTATTTTTTCCACATTTTCTTGGGTTTCTTTTTGTTGCCGAACTCATGCGAGAGAGAGAGAGAGAGAGAGAGAGAGAGAGAGAGAGAGAGATTTGGGGACTGTTTTTGTAAATTGATGGGCCAATATTCTGTTTCTTCTTATTTTTATTTTTAAATTAAATGAGGTTATGCCTGGAAGCATTATATTTTCTTTTACAAAAGAAATTTAGCCATTTTTTGTCTAAGCCTATCTGTTGAATTTGTTTTCCAGGGATCTTTGGACAGTTCCAAGACTGAGAGCATGGTGAAGAGTCTGCAAATGGAGGGCAGATATCTGAGGGATGTGTGGTGATTTTTTTCCTACAAGTGGCTTCCCCTAAGATCTTTAAGTGTAGCGGCACTCCCTCGTGAAAACTTAATACTGGGTTTCCAACGCCTCGGGGAAGTAGGCTTTGATGCTGGGGGCACTACAAGTGTGCCCCTATTTCTCAGCCACCACAAAGACTTATGTTGTCTTGATTATGTGATTCTTTTAACATTCTAACAAGGACTTATATTATATATAGTATTTGTATATTTTTTTTAATTAGGCTGATTTGTTGGGAAAATAAGTACTATATAATGAAGGCAAGGGGTTCTTCTGGGAATGGAACACCGAAGACATTTTATACAGGAAGCTGTAGCATGTATAAGTGGATTCCCCATCTTGTGAGTGCATTGCAAAGAGTGGTGCTGCCATTTGTCTCTAATAGCCTCTCAAGTTATCCTCTGATTGATATTGTGCACGTGTTCCTGGATCATATGCCCCAGCTTGTGGTTGTGTTCTGCCTTTTTAGCAGGTGCCATGGCCGATGCTACTGCTCTAAAATGAAGCCCTGCCGTTTCCTCTCGTTACTGCTCATCAACATATTTCCTCTCGCAGAAGAGATACAGAATTTTTCAGATTCGATGATCGAAATCTCCATGACTCAATCAAGCCCGTTAGTTTGTATCAGTGCTTAAATTATGTTAAGCAATGCAAAGGATTCTAAGAGGATGAATGAATGCCGGTCATTATTCACCTTTTATTTATAAGATAAATGGAAGGCAGGGTCCGTTGAATGAAGAGGTTCCGTTAGATAGGCACTTGAAGCCTAGAGAAATTGCTCCGCTTGTTCATCAAAGAACAAACAGGATGATATGGTCCATAAATTCCATGGAGGTTGGTACCAATGAAATCGGATTTACCCTCTCACTGGTGGCGGGATCAGAAAGAGCCATAAAACCTCTTGGGCCAACAAGAGAATTTGGAGTCAGAATAGGAAGCCGCAGCCGCTTTGTTCGGTAAAGTTTGGGAAGACTCGAGTAGTCGAGTGGTTTCCAAGGATTTCTCGTCAAGCCACGTGTGGGTCGCATGTGACCGCGGATCCCCAATTTCGAGAGAGCGCGCGCTGAAATTCGTTCACGGTTTCCCCGTAGGTACCAAAATCCGGCGGTTCTCGGTTCCTCCAATGAAATGAGAGATCCGCCAGTCCGACGGCCAGATATAGAGACAGAAGCTCCTCCCGGATCGCGGCCCCATCCAACAGCCAGCGCGACATCTGCCCAAATATAAAAGAGGGACCCGACCCAACCTTCGCAATGAGGCGAAAAAGCTAAAGCTCCACGGAGGCGATAAAGGAGGGAGAGAGCTCGAAGGAGATGTCGGGACGCGGGAAGGGAGGCAAGGGTTTGGGTAAGGGCGGAGCGAAGCGCCACCGGAAGGTCCTCCGGGACAACATCCAGGGCATCACGAAGCCCGCGATCCGGCGCCTGGCGAGGCTTCATGATGCCCTGGCTACAAATTTAATGCCATTTCGTGATATGCGTGTATTTGTAGATGGCATTAAATTTTAATTAGCGCTCTAATTCTATGTTATCTGTTTGACGAAATGCTTGCAGCGTTCATGTGAGGAGCATATTTCCCCAAAGAACCGGTCGAATTCTTCCGAGTGGAATGCTAAACCAGGCAACTTTAATGCAAGGTGAATCAGCTAGTTGTGAATCCTTTGATTTGCAAGATGAGAAAAATGAGTTGTTTTCGATTAATCATGACCATTTAAATCTTGAACCAATTGAAGCCAATTGGATGAATCCTTGAAATAAATCTAAACAGGTGGTTCCCATGAATACTTGTGCCATTCATATAATATCTTCAAATCACCGTGTCCTTAAAAGGTGGCAGGCCCCAGTGGCTTGGCTTGAAATCTAGCAGCGAGCTGAGAACTTGGTCTGCTTGTTTGTAAGCGGAAGCATCCGGCCCTGCGTCTGAGAGCATTACCGCAGACCTGCGTAATGGATACAATTGGAAAGATGATCCGGAAAGCACTAAAATAGAAGAAAATTTTAAAAACAAGCTATGAAATCGAGTCCATAATGAAACATGAAAAATAATGCAAAATACTAAATGCTAGTAACATGTTAAACTATTCCTAGTTTAAATAAATTCTTAGGGTTTGTCTTTTAGTATTGCAGATCACATCCATCTGGATTTGATATTTAGGAAAATGCAAAATGACAAAGCTAGCATCTTTGTTGTGAAAGAATGATTTCTTTCATTGTGTTTTCGGACTGTCGGATAGTTTCTTACATAGGTCTTAAAAGATTTTTCCAATTCATTCATCTGCATAGATTTTAAAATAACTATTGTGTGATTTAATAGTAAATTTGTGCAAAGAAAAATGAATACTTCTATTGCGAGAAAGATACAACTCTGGTCCTTAAGGTGAAAACGAGATGCCAAATCTAGCCTAAGATGAATAAAAATAAAAGAAAACAAAATGGCCGCTTCTAAAATTGAGAACCGAAATTAACCACTAGGTTGCCCACACAAGATAATTGATTGCCAAAATTAATCCTGTTTCATCATATTTCTATCCAAGGTTATGTCCTCTGTATTCATAGCTGCAGGTAATGAGAATTCCACCATTGAATTAAATGATTTTCTGACAAATTGCTTACATCCCTGCATTCTTTGCTGCAGCTACTCCTGATGGCGCATCTTCAAAAACTAAAACTTCACTTGGGTCCACGTTACCCTGATCAACAAATATGTCGAGTGATTTATTGCAAGACAAAAAAGATTTTATGGAAGAGAATACCATGGAAAGGAAATATCTTGTCAACAAAGATGAAACAACAACATTTGTCAGTAATACCTCAAATCTTTTCAGAGCAATAAGAAATACATCTGGGGCCGGCTTGCGTTTCTTTACTTCTGGATCATCACCCAAGACCACATGATGCATCATGGCGAATGTTTCACCATGATTTTGGGTCAGCACTTCAAAATTATGTTTATAAGTTCTGCCAAAAAATTAGGTCATTCTGGTTTTGAAATGATCTGAATTTCTTTCTAAACAAGGTAGCGGGTGGCAGAAATTTTTTTTTTCAAACACATTATCTTGTACACACAATTAGAAACTCACCCTGTCGCCACACACATGGGTATCCCATTTGCATGAAGATGACTGACCAAGCGCTTGACTCCTGTAATAAGGGCAAGAGTTCCATTTAAGCATCCGAAATGCAAATAAAGGGGTATGAGGAAGAGGAATAAAAGGCCTAAGATGGGGAGTTTGGAGAACTCGCCGGGCAAGAGTTGGGAGGAAGGGAAGAGCTCCGTCAGCATCGCGTTCCTTTCCTCGAGGAAGCCTTCGGGAGTGAGGGGGCCGGCTAGGCCCGTCTCTTCCACGAAGATGCGGGCCGACTCTGTTGGCTTCTTCCCCATGAGCTTGGCCTCGATGGACGGGTCGTATGGCTTCCCGAACCTGGACAGGATCCGCTCCTGGACCAACGTGTAGAATGGCTGCGTGTCTGCGTCACCATGATGGAAAGCAACCCGTCGGTAGATATGTTTGCAGTTTGCTGAGAGAGAGAAGGGAGGGGGGGGGGGGGGGGGGGGGGGGCGAGCTTACCGATGAGGGTGCCATCAAAGTCGAAGATAACATGGGTGATGGCGCCTTTGGGTGGAGAGACCCTCTCAGTCTCTCCCTCCAATCCGGCGGAGGAGGGCGACGCCATGGCCATATCCAGGGGTTACGGGTCAGCTCCATTTAGGTCAACGGGCTTGCTTTCTAAGAAAGTTTAAAAAAAGATTTGCAGACAGAGTTTTTTTTTTTAGGCTCATACGCCTAACTGATTTCGATCAAGATAAAAAAAAATAGAAATAAGAAGGGATTGCACCTATACCACTACTTGGGCCGAAGCCGGGGCCCACAAGGGGTCGAAACAAGGGAATGGTGCCCCGCGGAATCTATTTTGCACCAACTACAATTCTACAAATAAGGGATATTGTTTATTCGAGGATAAATGATTGAAAGATCGTTGCTTGGAATTTATAATATCTATTACTTGGTTAACTATTGTTACAATTTGTAGTTACAACTTGTGGGTGCAAAACGCAATAATTAGAACAAAAATACAACAGAAAATAAGAAATTTTCTTTAAAGCGACGACACTAATTAGGCTGAGGCATAGAAATCTCGTCCTCTTTAAGAAGATGCAAGCCCTATGTCGTTGGCAAAGCTAATAAAATAGTAGGCGCAGACCTCTTTGGCTTATCCCCTTCAGTCTAATTGGATCGTCGTAAGGTTCAAAGCCAACTCTGCATAAGAGGTGGAGCCCAAACCCCCACCAAGAAAACACCATTCTTTGGCGTGAGAACTCTCAAATTTTTGGGTTCATGGGATGATGATGTGTCGTGCTAATGTCTCTTAGAGGTTAATGTGAGGGGTCTATTCATAGGCTTATTCGTGAGTTAATT
Organism: Phoenix dactylifera; assembly: GCF_051530095.1. Classification (NCBI taxonomy): domain Eukaryota; kingdom Viridiplantae; phylum Streptophyta; class Magnoliopsida; order Arecales; family Arecaceae; genus Phoenix; species Phoenix dactylifera. The sequence continues at coordinate 24,671,795 of NC_143200.1, read as the reverse complement.
TGGTCCATTGTTAGCCAAACAAGGTGATAACTTTTTTTATATAAAAAAAATAAGAATAATAAGGCTTTTGACACAAGACTAGTGAGAGTAGCGAAAGAGTGTGTCAAATATTCTGTTACAAAAATAATAGAAATAATTGACCCCATTAGCACATGACGAGTGGAGTTAATGTATAAAACTTGCATGCACATGAATAATGGTGTCCATCCAAGAAACTCCCATTCATATTCTCCCAACTTTCTCAAAATTTATTAATAAATTATTTTTATTTTAATATTAAAATGTACCAACACAGCTCAACACCAACCCAGCTAAGCTCATATTGACTTCAGTAATTGGAGAGTGAAACCCCAACGGGACACCCTAATTCAGGTGCTTAAATATGCTCTCTCTCATGTGGGTTTCTGAGAAAGCAAGCTCCCCATTCAAGGTCTTTTTTTTTCCCCCCCCTCAGAAAGATAGAAAGAGCTCGTGAGAAAAGTATATGCCCATGCCAGTGACCATGTCCATATCCATGGGATCAAACGAGGCATCTCGACCACCAACAGCTAGGTGGCGATCATATAGTTCTAGTGAAGGAGTCGGGGCTGACACTAGAACTGGCTAGGATATCGCATGAGTACGTGGCAACCATCCATCTCGAGTGTATAGTATCGTACCAAGCTCCATGCCGAGCTGTCAAATCCAAATTGAGTCCCATAAGCCCGGACATTGCAAGTCCTAATCAACCTAGTACTGTCAAACTGACTTGCATGGTAGAAACCCTACCATCAAATCATTTTTGGCATCCAAAATATCGCTAAGACCAAGAATTTGTTAATCTTTGCTTAGTAAGTTATTTGAGTCCTTTTCAGGCTCTAAAGGGCACCGACCGATCTCCAGCTATCAATGTAAGGGGCCTTTGGAGTCCATGAATGCCTTGTATGCACTCTTTTTTTTTCTTCATATTAATGAAAGATTGTTTTTCTTGGGGTATAAATTAACTAGCGAGTGCTTCCAATTTTTTTTTTTTTTTGGTACGGTGGATTTTGCGCATCTCATGAGCCTAGTGGATTCCAGGTAGGTCCATATCTCATTCAATGGTGTGCGGTGGATTCTTAAGATGATAACGATAGCCTTCGATTAGTTATCTTTGTTAGTCTCTTTTTTCACTTAGTTATCTTCTGTTTTTAGTTTTAAAAATTTAATTGCTTTATTCACTGCTAGCTTAGTTTAAATTCTGCAAAGAATAATTTAATCTTCTGCTAAGTTATTGTAAGACTCGTGCTAGACCTCCAAACCTACGTAAAGGATCACTATTTAGCCCGTAAAGCTGTGTCAACAATGAATAACTATTTAGTCAGCAAACAAGTGATAATTGGAACAATTCTTTATTTATATTATCGTTAAAATTAACCAATCGATTTGCTATAACCATCAACCTATAAGGTTAAAACATTTTTTTGTAGCAAGCTAAAACCCTAAACCTACGAACCAAGCCATGCTTTCTGCATCACAGGTAGTGCGGTTCTTTCCGGATCTTGGGACATGAGACAAGATAATGCCTCAATGCATCACCTTTCATGTAGAAGCAGCTATCAGCCTCCATTCTCTTATCCACTTTAATTCTTTTGTCCACTTTTGCATATATGTTCTTCAATGTCATGATTTTACGTTAATTCTATAATGTCTTCATGTCATGGCGGCCCCCATGCAGTCACATTCTATTCTTTTCTGCGAAAAAGGAAAAGTAAATATATCGAGTGTTGTTTCATGAATGATTTCGTGTTGGAAGTTGGAACCACCAAACTTACCAAACTCTCTTGACATCATCCCGGAAAATAGCTTTTTTCTATTCTACCTCAAGGATTTTGTCGTGAGCTTTATTGGAAGTCCCTCGGGTTTCCATGATAACCATCATGCGAGAGGTTCAAGACCTGCGACTCAATATCATGATGCCCATCAAGTTGGAATATGTACCAAGACTAGGAATTAATGTGTCCGCATGATGCTTCACTCATCATGCCGTGCACGAAGGGCACGCATAACATGCACTCCCATGAGCACATACACTTGGGCCGGATTCTGGTAGCTCCCCAGCCAATTATAAGAACTACACGATCGGACGTTGAGCCATCCTCATAAAAATCTAATTTCTAAATGAAATGAGAATGTATTATACCTTGTTGAGTATGCCTTTGGTTTATAAAGTCTAAAGATTGAGCCTAAATCAACTTAGACACTAGTTCGAATCTAAATTGATTTACTCTATTATATATATTTTTTGTAATCTCAAAATAATAGAGCACTTGAGGATTCAAGAAATTGGGTGTATTTGAAGCTAGGGTTTGTGAAAAAATCTTGTACTCCGTGATCTTTTTTTTTTTTTTGCATAGTAAAGCTTTTGAATTGTTTTTGCTCGTGGCTATAGGTCAATAGATCGAACCACATAATTAATATGTATTCTTGTTCTTTTTTTTTTTGTTTTGTTATTCTCCCTGTCCGCTACAATAGGCCTCGACATAATCCGTACTGTACCAATTCATAAAGTAGCATTAGCGTGTCACCTAATTCGAGCAACCTAATCCAAGATACTTGCAAATGAGATCATAAAAATTAATAGTTGGCGCCCCTCAAAATATGACCTAATAGGTGGACATACCGATTTGCTCGATTGAGCGGAAGGAGTGCAGCACGCTGCTAGAGCTGTTTTATAATCATAGAAAACGATCAAGGGGTCGTCGGAATATATCACATTGAGGACCGTCCGATATGTAAGTCAGGCAGAGTTTCGAGAAGAAATAGAAGCAACAAAAGAGAGATAGAAGTATGAGAGTATGGTATTTGAATTTTTCTTTATATCTGGGGGTTCCTGTGCTTGGTAATATAGAGAAGAGGATGCAAATCGATCTACGTGATTAGGATTGTATGATTCGAGAGTGAGTAGTTAAGTTCTTTCCATATTTGTTGATCAAGATGATTAGGAAATTTTTCTTTTCAAGTATGCCATGATCAAGCACTTTCGTTATACACTGGCCGGTCTCGATATTCTTTTTTTGGTGTTTTAAGATCGTGCCAAACTATAACGAATCACACCGATTATTCAAAGATTTGATTGGCCGTTGATTTTACTGGACATGTGTCGTCGTATGGTTGATGGACCGAACTTAGGCAAAATTTTAGGGACGACGAAAACCATCACTAAAATCGTCAGATCCATATTTCTAGTTGGGACATTTATTCCACACAGATCCTGAAGCAACTCTAGGTTGGACCAAAGGAGCACAGAAAATAAGCTAAAACGACAATTTAAGAGTTCAATCGTGGAAATGAAATGCTCTGAGCTACTTCTAGAGCACTTCGTTTTCTGCAACGAAGAATGGTCCATTCTGCTCTAGAAGCGGCGGTTCCAGAGACAAGGACCCGAGTGGGATCCCAAGTCCAAAGGAAGGAAAAACCGAACACGGTGGAACCAACGTGGCCCGTCTCGCCGTCGGCAAACAGACGTGCGTTCCACTGCTCTTTACCTTGGAATACACGGAAAGATTACGCGTGAGCACGTCCAAGTCATGCTCTTCTGAAGTCATCCTGCTGCCTCTTAGTCTTTTTTTTTTCCTCCCATAATCAAAATCACAAAGCTATCGTTTCTGACTTTTTTCTAACTTGAAATCGAACGGAATTGGTTCCTTTCTAAGTTGGTGCAGCAATGTGGTTCCCTTTTGTTTTTTTGCTAAAACATCAATTTTAATTTATCTACTCGGGCGAGGTCCGACAATTTTATCGAAGCTTTTAACGAAATAGACATCCCAACAGACAAAATTTCACTTTTCCAAGGTACTATAACTTGGATTCAAGTTGGAATTTCATCGATGGAGAGGATATTCATTTGCCAGATGGAACGTAAAGATATAAATGAAGATAGAAAAAGTTAAAAACAGTAGACGAGATCGTTCGCTTCCTTACCATGGTTGTGAAGTGTTGGATAAGTACTTGAAGAACTTCTGCATGCATTACTAACATTGCAACCATTTAATTTGTTGCATATGACTCGCAAACCTAAACTCACGAATTCAAAGTGCAGTTGTTTAGTTGGCTTTGTGCAGATGATCTGAGGATGATCATCTATTACGAAAGACCAATGCTATGGCAACTCAAAAAGAAATCATTGAATCAAGCCATCTTGCACAATCTAGCTTGCTTCAATGCATGACACAATCCACAATTGCAATCCAGAGACTGAAAAAAGGACATCAACTGAGCGGCCTTTCGAGTTTTACCCTTTTTATTAATTAAGGAAAGAAGATTCCTAGAAAAATGATGCTAGAGTCACTACGTACGATACATCTTGAAAGGAAGTGAGCTTACTTTGTACGGTTGATGCCGTGCAACTTGCGCTCCATCGCTTGCTTTACAAATGCCCATGAGTTAATGATCCAGATAAGTAAAAAGCATAATAATTTGGGTATAAAATCATATCTCGATCATATATGCTTGTGATTGATAGTATGATGGATGCATATATGGGCATAACTTATACTTGCATAATCGGACTAATGGATGTGGTGCTTTGAAATAACCATGTTATGTTGATTGCCCCGTTACGAGTTGGAAACATAACCGTAATTAGTCTAAAGCTGGAAATAAAAAGGAATTGATGCATGCATATGAATTTAAATGAATGAACAAGGACTTTGGGCTTATCTCTTTATGGTAGGCCTCATCACAGCTAGAAATGTGATACTTTGGCAAGCTCCGTCACATGCTGAAAATATGAAACTATAGCAGACCCTGTCATAGGCTGAAAATGCGAAACTATAGCAGACCTTATCACAAGCTGGATATGTGATACTTGGCAACCCCATCACAGGATAGGAGTATGATTGAGATTTGGCCCAAAGTCGAAAAGATAATTGATTCGGATCAAGTTAAAAGGGAATTGAATAAAAATCATTGAAAACACTAATAAAAATTTATGAGATATCGTAGGCTTTCTCTTTTTCTTTTTCAGAGTTATAGGTTGTATAGTATATGACTATAGTTGAGATCACAGGTAGAGAAAATGATTAGATAGAGCATTACTGATACTAGTTGAATGATCAAATTTTATAATTAGACCAACTCTGTTGCATGGTATGAATCAAGATTATTATTATTAATTATAGATATTGAAATTGTATTAAATTTTTAGGCTTTATATATTTTTTAAAATTATACTTTAGAAAGTGTGCAGCCATCTGGCGTGCCGAATCTAATTTTTGGGTTTAGGGCGTCACGAATCTAGTTTCGGTACTAATCTCCTTTGCCATAATTTCTCAGTTTTTACATAAGAATTCTGGTTCATGTTTTTAATTTTTTGGGCAATTATGGCGACCTGACGAGGCCCACAACTTACCAACCACAACCTCGAGAAGCCGAAGCCAGAAGACTCCAGCCTCCTTCCCATTTTCTTCCTCGGTTCTCCGTAGTCCGTATCTTTTCTCTTCTAGAAGCGAAGAACATTTAAACTTCTTTCCCCGATATAAACTCCAGGCCTCCACGACGAGGTACCCACAGCCCCCAATCCCCACGAACCCGGCAGCGCGAATCCACCCCTCTCCCTCTCCCTCTCCCTCTCCGACATCCCAATGAAGAGCCCACATATCTCCCGCGCCCGGGACTCCCCTACCCGCCGACGCTCCGCCCCTCCGGAAACCGACCATTTTGAGTTCTTCCACCACCCCTGTTCCCCGGCAGAGATGTGCGCCGCCGATGGCGTCTTCCTCCAAGGAAAGCTCCTTCCTTTCGGAGCTCCGCCAGCTCCTTCACCCAAGAAAGATGAACTCTATAGTCCTAGAAAGCAGCCCCGCGAGCAAAGGCGGCCGGAGACCGCCGAGGGCTTCAACCGGCCCCGCGGGTTCTGGGGCGGCGCGGTCACGCCGGAGTACCAGAGGCTGAGGAAGGTACCGAAATCGGACGCGAAGGTCCTGCCGCCGAGATCACGGCCGAGGTGGTACCTTTGTGTGCTCGGGACGGTGAGACTGCCGGCGTCGATGGAGATGAGGGACATCAGGAGCCGGCAGAGGCGGCGGAGCCCCCCCGCGACGGAGGCAGCGGAGGATTCCGGGCGGTGGAGCTTCGAGGGGAGCAAGTCGTGGAAGTTGCTCCGGTCGTTGAGCTGCAAGGGGGTGGAGAGCGCCGTCGCGGCCGTGCCGATTAGCCTCGTCTCGCACGTGTGAGGGAGGTGCCCGAGGCCTGTCTCGTTTCTGACATGGTTCCGGGCATTTTGGCGAGCGTTCGGTAGGACATCGTGTTTTGCTACTTTTTTCATAGAATTTAAATTCCATTCGAGAGACGAGGCGTAGCACTCTTCACTGATAGCCGTTCATTTAATGCACCGCATCATAGAGCTTGAGTCTGTACATCTAGAAATTTAATTTTAGGGGAAAAAAATAAATTTAACTTACCTTGATGAGTTATGCGATCTCGTTAGTTTTTAATGGATATGGTTTTGAAGTTATGACCATTATGGAATAAACTCCGCATTTTACAATTTCTTGTCGAATTGAAGAAATGGGTGGCACACAATGGCTTGGTCAGCATTAATTCTTTGCCCTTACAGCAAGATTTCAGTTTGATTGTTGCCCTAGGACAAAGGATGCTGCTTTAGTAGATGCATAAATCATGCACTCCATGAGCAAGAAAGCATGCAAGTTTCCATACCCTGAGCAAGAAGTATAAATTTGTATGTATAAAGCATTCAAATTTATAATTTGTGGTGTTTTTTTTTCTGGAAGTAGCATCAAGGCTTACATCTTGCATGAATGGCTAGAATCTGTATTTGTAATATATTAATTTTAAATTTATTTTTGCTTGGATGAGTTATATAACAGAAGATAGAAAGCAACCAAAATTACCATTAACTGTCCTTCTCGCTAAAATTCCACTGCAGAACCAGCCCAACAAGCCAGCAAAATTTTTCCGGAACCCCGTAAGAAAGCATCATCTAGCTTTCTACAGCATGCACCAATTCTATAAGAATGCACCCACCAATCTCAAAAGAGCAGGGGAGACTGAAACATTTTCTTAGGCCAGCACTACAATAGAAGAGGGATAAAGTTCAAAATTGAGACTAACATTGACTAATGAGTAATAAAGCTTCAGACCATCGCCTTTGCTTTTGACCTATTCAAAAGCCTCGAGTCTCCAGTTTCCACAATATAACCAGTTCAATTAGGGAAGCGGATCTCTTTGAAAAAAATTAACAAAGCAATAGTTAGAAGATTGGTGCTTGAACAAATTTTCAGGGAAAAAAAAAAATCAAAAACGGGTACATCACTCTATATAGAAGACTTCTGCTACCAAAGAAAAGGCTTCCCTAAAAAAAAAAAATAGAAAGAAAAAAGAAAAAGAAAAAGAAAAGGCTTATCCTTCATAAAATCCAATAACAAGAGCACTAGCAGCCCATGTTCGGATCAACTGAAACCTGCTTGGGCAAAATTTTGCTGGCCAGTGGATGGGGCGGCGAAGAAAGCTTCCATTTTTCACCCCCTCAAAATCATTAACTTTGTCGTTTGATCGCTAATTACTTCATTAGTCAAAAGTTTGATCTGCTGAGTTCTGGAAGGTCTCATATAGAGCAGAGTTGGAACATTAATCACGAAGAAAGCTTCTTTTGCCGACTCGGATGTATTCAATTTTAAACTCACCTCAACACTCAATAGAAGGTAATTCTTTGGTTCTACCTGTAACCAGCTTCCACCTACACAGTTGGCAGGAACAATCAAAATTTTGACCAGCAAAGAAGTGCAATAACATTTGTTAAGTCAAAAAAAAAAAATGCGAACAGACTGATTCATTTGCCCATGCTAAACCATGGGGAAGATACATTTGTGTGATTAAACTGTGGCTCAAGTCATGGTTGTACATAAACATGCAACAACCATTCTATCTGCTACTAATCTTTGTAGTCATAAGCACATTGCAGATGGAAAAGTCGCATTCACTCTGTTAGTAAGATTTATTACCTACCAACTAAACCTTAGTAACTTCAAGGATACCATACTCTTCCGCTTATGAAAGTGGGCAAAAAAGGGTTCAAAGTTCCTGACTTAAAAGAGAATCTCATCTAAATAAGACCACAGAAGACAAATGACTTTGGAATTCTATCCATCACTATTTGACAGTCCAATATGTCAATAAGCACTCATCACCATTCGCTTTTTTTAGTCCCGGCACAAAAGTTGTATATTTTTGACAATTCATTTACCGTATAAAAATTAACATAATCTTCAATTTATTCTCTATAAATTCTCATACCTGCTAGACAAGTCATCATCACATCAGAAATCAAGGTTTTATTCACACACTCTCTCGATCAATCTTGTTGAAAATTTACACAGAGAAATCACTTTTATTTATTGTTTCAATAAAACCATGGAATCGATTCTGCAGTCCTAAAAGCTCGGCCAAATGAGAAGATAGAAATTACAATCATCGAATCATTGTCATACATAAAAGAGTGCCATTTTTATCTTGAGATAGAGGTCTTAAAGCAAAAGACCACTCACCAGTCGCCACCATCATCCACATCTATCAGATCTTGTCCTCACAGGATACGTTTCCAAGTCCTGGTTTTTACATCTTTAGCCTTGCGAGCGTTGCTCCGTTCCTGTTAAGGATAAAATGATGTTTACATAAGTCCATATTATGTGCATGCATTTTACTCAAATTCCTGGATCATCACGACTTCAGCCTCCACTCACTGGGTTTTACCAAATTGGTTCAGAGCAAAGGGTTTTGTGCATCTTTACAAAGAAGTTTTTCATCATGTAAGTATTGTCAGGAAAAGGAAAAACTGAATTCTTGCTACTTGAATTAGTTGATAATGCCTAATGACACATTCTCTTCAGCTTGGTAAGACCTAACACCATTTGAATAAAAAGTACTTGAAGAAGGGCTTCATTCGTAAGGCCATTGAAGTATTTTTACCTGCTAATTGTGAGAACCATGAGAGGTATTGCTGCACATTTCTAGAAATATTGATGGTGTACTCCTCAACTGAAAAATGAGTGACAAACACATTAAAATTTAATTTGTTAAAAATATATATGCAAAACATCCGACATTCCACAATCATTATTCATCAACACAACAAACATATGAATACACTTGTTAAACAAGCTTTTCGACTTATATTTGGTGCCTAGTAATTCCACATATCAAACATGCCTTTTCTACTTTTTGTTGAGAATCTTTCTGAGGAACCAAACTAACCAAAGATCCCTTGTCTATAAAACCAGCACCGAGTCAGAAGGTTGACGTCATTTTGACAACAGGTTATAAAATGTTCTCAATCTCTGCAAGCCAAGGGTTGTTCTTAAAACCTTTCTTATAGCGATGGAACCAGTTAGTTAAGGTATAGGCACTGATATTGCCAATAAATACTTGGAGAAGTCCATCCATTTTAAAATGATGAGTGAACTGGCTAAAGTTGAGTTCTCTCTTTTTCTTTTTTTTTTGTAGTCTCACAAAAGAAGAAAAAGAAATGAAAAACAGGGTACAAATTATGAACACCGAAGATAACTAAAGCCTGTGGCATCCATTTGCAGTAGAAGCACCAAATCAGGAGCCACAACATCTCCATCCAAATAGTCCAATATTATACCTGAACCAGCTGACCAAACAGCAGCAAAATTGAGCTTTGATTAGTACCAAAAAGCACCTTAAATTGATTATACCATATGCAAATCAACAGATGAGTTAATGAATGCTGCAAAAATAATGAACATTAAAATTAAAAAAAATACCAAGACTAATAACTCGAAACAGATATATTATGTCATTCTGAAGGAAATTATAGAAGAAAATGCAACAATCTAAAAGTTGATTGTCCCAAGGAAGAACAATAAGCTTTGGAAAACTTGTGGTACTCACAAAAAAATGAATTATACAAATATTAGCAATCACCTATTAAAGAATAACCCAGTTCAAAATCCTTTTAGAAGCAACTATGATTTTAGCAAGGCAACAGTCAAATTAAGGAAAGTGAATTTAGCCATCAGGAAGGAGATGGTCATGCAGCAACCTTTTGACAATGCCTGCGGCTGAAATATTGTAGCAGAGACTTCTCCACAGCAGGGATCTGCCTTCAGAACAGTTTGAACTGAACCTTGTTTTGTAAAAAGATAGTAAAGGAGGCCTTCAGAAAGCAGATAATGTGGACTAACATAAAAAACTCCACATCTAAAATAAAGAATTTATGTTCAGGCTATAGAGGCAATATAATACGCATTTTAAATTTTAAATAAAGCAAAAAAAATTGAAAAGAATTCAATTTCCGCAATGATAACAATTCATACATAAATCTGTCAAAACAAACTCGATAACATATAATTGTGACTCCTAAATCTTTCATAGTCAAAGGAAAACTAATAATGCCAAAGGAAGGAGAAAACTTTCAGAACCTTGTGGGATGGTTGTGGAGGAAGGGAGGTTGTTCAGTACAAGTTCTCAAGAAGGATTTGGTTATTGTTGGACCATAAGTAACACAATAAATTAATGTTTTAGAAGATTTTCATCCAGAACAAAACACTACCTGATCTAAAAAGGAACAAATAATAATAAAGTGAAATCATTTTAAATGTAGCTGTTAAATGCATAAAAGATAATGCTATTGGATTATGTAGAGTTGGCATTGTATAACTTAACTTTAGCATCTTTAAAAGCACTTCGATGGCTTCATAAACTGCAATGTTACCAAAGTTTTATAAAGAACTCCCAACTTTTGGCAGACTTCTTCTCTTGCAAATATGAAAACAATGCAGATTTCTGTAACAAGCGGAGAGTTAAATGCAGGCAGTCAGATTCTTCTGACATAAGGTTGCCCTCCATCTTTAAATATAAAGCAAGTAAAATAAAACAAGCAGCTAACAGCATATCAATTTCTAGGGATAACTGCAGATCTTCAACTTAGGTGTATTCATTAGTGACACAATAATCATATTTAAAAAATCCAAAGCTTGAACTGAACCATGGGCTGTTTTCATGGCCTAATATCTGTGTATTTTACATGTGTAAGGGAACATCATTTTTGATAGACAAAATCATTACTAAGCATCTTCGAGATTTTGAAGGACACAAGCACAAACCAGCAAAGATAAAATGCTCAAGTTGCCCCCGGGACATCCCAGGAACAAGTGAATTCTTATAGACATCATTCTTTCGTACATCCAAAATCTATGTATATTGCAACCATACATACCATGCTTATTACTAGAAACATTACAACAGTAGTGGCCTCGAACATGAAGAAATAGACACAGATAGACCATTATGGTCGAGAAAAGTCCCTAAATTCATCTCTAGTTTGATATCAATCTGAAATAGATGCAGCTCATAGTTGGTTGTGTATTTTGAAAGCTGGAATTCATAATCCATAGTATAATTATGCCACTGGTTTTCATGAAAGAGAACCTTGGAGTTTATTGACTCTCTTGAAAGAGAACATGTTTATGATAAAACAGAAGCAGGAGAATAGAAGGGAAATACCTCAACCTCTTCGAATGGAAGTGCTAATGGTGGCCAGTGTATCCCAAAGCAGTTTGCTAAGATTTGACATCCTATCTTAACTGAACACTTCCACCCAAATACTGAACTAAAGTTGGTGCAAGTGACATATAAGTAACACAAAATGCAATTTTCATTTTCCAAAGCATATGCATTCATATTTAAAAGCAGCCATATCAAATTGGCAACTCTCACATCCCGAACGGAAGCACCCCCCTGCATGCACATGAAGGACTTACTAATCTACAATCAACTCCAACACAGGCAAACACTGCTTCAATATTCAATTGCTCACAGAAAGAGAAAAATCAATTTCACATTTCAACTGAAAGAAGAATACCAGAAAGAAGGAAAGAAAGAAAGAGAAGCTTACAGAAGAAAAAAAAACAAAAAAAATGATTCAAATCATCAGCACCAGTTCCAAGATTATTACATACACTACCGCAGCCACTCTCTAAAAGCTTCAAAAAATCATTTTGTGAAAAAATTGAACGTCCTTGTAATATCAACCACTGTGGACGCTCTATTGCACATTGAATGACATATAGCAACCTCTCATTTCCCACCCAACTCAATCAAGTGCACAGATAACTCCCACTCTCAAACCTATGGCCAACCTCATTGAAGTCTGCAATACCTTCAGATACTGGCCGCAAAGATACACCAGACAATGTGGTAGACCCTTGGGCAGAAAATTTCACCATGCCCATAACTTCCAGCTCGCCATCTGCTGAGTCTTGATCGACAGGCATTCGTGCCCTAAGCTTGCCTGGCGGACCCTTCAGAGGAACATCAGGCACATGCCACCTCAGCTCCCTTTCTCCTCGATTCAAAACTGCCTTTGGTGATACATTGAGCAGTGTAGGGTTGACAGGTAGCTTCACAATGAAGGTCACATTGCTCAATGGCGTAGGTAATGCAGGGTTGGAGGCATACTGTATCATTACCGAAAGCAGGGTCCCACTGTGACGCTTCACTAGACGGACCCTCAGCGGCAGAGGAGTGAACCGGGGCTGTGCGCTATACTTGAGTATTGGAATGGGCTCTTCCACTGATGGAGTCCTAACATGGAACATGCCATTCTCTAGGCTACTGACACGAGAACTCTGCAACACGGCCCTCTTGATGCCCGAGGTTCCCTCAAGACGGAAAGAGAACTCTGTTTCCTTTCCGGCAGCCTTCTTTGGAGGCAATGTTCGCAAAAAGATCGTGCCTTTCAAGCCGACACGGGCAAGCACTGACTCCCTGAACTCGGCATTGATCTCTTCATGGATGTACATCTCTGGGCCTGTTATTTCCTGAGTCTTCGTTACCAAGAGATTCTCCAGAGGTGTGCCCGCTCCAGCTGCAGCAGTAGGCCCTGCTGTGGTGCTCTGGCTGGTGGCGAGCAACTCAATACCACTCAATTCCTGGGGCTTGGGGGCCTTCTTGGTGGTTGTCACGAACTCAGAGGCATCGAGGCCACCTCCAAATGGTGCATCGCCACCAATACCTTCGAATGCATCCGACAGCGAGGTTTCCTCATTGCCGAACTCAATTCCACCATACTCCCCTTCGAACCCTTCAACTCCAATGAAGGTGGGCTTGGTGGCTTCGGCCGGAGGAAGTGTCGTGACCTCGATTCCGGCGAGGGCCGCCGTGGGATCTGCTGCAGCGGAGGCCGGATCCTTGATCTTCTTGAACCCTCCCACTAGGGCCTCCTCTGGCTTGTTGATCTTCTCGCTGGCGGCGAACGGATCCTTCTCCTCGGGGGCCTCCTCGGCCTGGTCCTTCTGCTGCTCATCGGCGGGGAGGGAAGCGGTGACGGGGGCGATGGTCGCGGAGACCTCGTCCCCGGCCGCGAGGGTCTCCGGCGGGAGCTCGAAGAAGGCCTTGGAGAAGGAGTCGAGGTTGGCGCGGCGCTCGAGGGACAAGGCGTCGGCGCCACCAGACCAGGTGTCGGCGCCGCGGGCGCGGTTCTCGGCGTCGATGGAGGTGGTGACCATCTTGGCGATGCTGTCGCCGTGGATGGACGAGAGGATGGTGGCGAGGCGGACGCCGCCAACGCCGCGGAGGACGATGTCGAGGGCCATGTAGATCTCGGGGTACTTGCGATGGAGCTTCTCGGGGGTGACGTCGACGCCGCGGCAAGCGGCGACGACGACGCTGACGGCCTGGTTGACGGTGTTGATGCACTCGAAGACGTTGTTGGTGCGGCCGCGGTCGGAATCGCGGTCGATGGTGGTGATGCCGAGGACGTAGATGGTGTTAACGAGGCGGTAGACGACGCGGTACTTGCTCTCGACGCCAACGACGACCTGGCCGCTGGAGGCGGCGAGGGGGTCGTCGCCGAGGGCGGAGTCGAGGTCGTCGGGGGTGGGGTGGGGCGCGGCGGCGGAGGGCTGCTGCTTGTGGGGGACAGCGGCGGCGGCGGCGGCGGCGAAGGCGAGGCGGGTCTGCCGGAAGGCGGCAAGGGCGGCGAGGGCGCGGGCCGGGGGGAACCACTCGCGAGTCTGGAGGAGGACGTCGGCGCCGTTGATGGGTTGGAGCGATAGGGCGAGGCACGCCATCGCCGGCACTACTAGGGTTTGGACCTCAGAGATCGAGACCGATATCTGAGACTGCCTCTATCTTCTCTTTATTCTTTAGCTTCTAAGATCGAGAAATCGGCAGAGGCTTTGATATCAGATTTGGGGCAGTTCGTCGCAGCTGGATCCGATCTCGGCTTTTGGAAGCTCTCTCTCTCGCTGCTTCCGCTTAGATCTGAGAGGGTTTCATTTCCTCTCGCGAAACTGGAAAGGGAAAAGGGGGACTTCTGCTGTACCGGAGGAGTAGTTTAAAGTCAATTACCGGACACACGGAAAACTTGGTGCGATGGCTTGGATTAGATCTCGGAGAAAGGCGTATAAAGATTTCTATGCGGTCGATATCCTTGCAACGTCACTTTCTTTGGACGGACGATATCCTTCTAACGTTACTTTCCTTGGACTCAACTGACGTGATGGATTCTGATGGTAGATCGAACAGAAATTAGACGTCCAAAACTGAAACCTTTCTTTAGTACTATAAGAAATGGATATGATTTTTCTAGCCTTAGGATCTAATTGATTCGCAGGGAAAGGTGGAAGAAAAGTATGATCTACACAAAAATACAAAAATATCTTATATTTCATTAGAATATTCAAAAATATTAAAAAGTAGCTTTATATATATATATATATATATATAAGATTTTCATATTTTATTTTAAAAAAATTATTTGAGATAAAGAAAAATCCAATTTCTACCTGATAGGAATCAGAATAAATTGTTTTTTTCAAATATACTTTTACGCTTTTAAATAGAACAAAATATTTTTTTATCAAAAAAATAATAATTATTTCATATAATTTTTTTAAATAAATAAATAAATTAAACATAAGCCGCTCTAAAATGTATTATTTTTTCATTACTAACCAAACATGCAAAAATTATTTTGCTACGCAGCATATACCTACTTAGGCATTAGCTTCAAAAAAATATAATAATAATAATAATAAAAAATTCTCATTTGGTTGGAATAAGTCGGATGATTCTTAAAAATCATTTATTCAATAAAATTTTTATAATTTTTTTACTATATTTAATTGATAAAAAATATTTTAAAAATAATATAAAAAATTACTATATTTGATTGAAAATAATCTTATATTGAAATATTATCAAATTTTTAACACACTCTTGTAAATAATTTAAATGCTAATATGATTTCTCCATCTATTTATTGGTCATTTATGCCCACTTACATAAAAACGGTCAATATCAATTATTTTAAATAATATTAAATTTCATATATTAGCAAATATATTTTTTTGATAAATAAATTTTAGTATGTTTTAGTATATAAATAAATATATTAACTATTAAATCATATATTAGATTTATTAATAATTAACAAAAAGTTGTTATTTATTTATTGTAGTTAATATTTAAAATCATATCATTACACAAAATAAATATTATCAACCAATATATTTATAATATATTAATATAATATGTATATTAATGTACTTGATAATATTAATAAAGTATTATATTAGTATTGCATGAATATCATATTAATATCATACTACTATCTATTAATATCATACTAATAGCTTATTAATATCATATCAATATCATATAAAAAAGAATATTTGTGTAAATTTGTTTTACCGCCTGTCAAGAAAATAGGTATGAAATTAAATAAGTAGTTAATATGAGATTTCCCCAACCAGACGGTGACTCTTTTCTTTTTCTACCGCATTGGACATCGATTAGGAGACATCAATCCAGCGAGTCGGGTGTTAGATTGCTGAAAAGACCTGCGATAAGGTTTCTTAACAATAAGGAGACCATAATTCGATCATTAAAAACAAAATTTATTGTCTCGTAAAACACTCGGCCCAAATAACAAGTTGGAGCTTCAAAATGGCTCAAATAGAAGTTCGAGAATAAAGAGACGAGAAGAAATTTACGGACAACAATTTCTATCATTAATCGCTCCAGAAGATTACATCGTCCGAAACCCTAATTCCATGTAATTCATTCAATTAGCCCACAATAACATGCCATCTCAATCAAACCGTAGCCCCCAAATGTAAAGGGGGAAGTTCTAGCCTAAAGGACTATATTTTCCTAACCCTAACCGCCGAAGCCGTAGAGGGTGCGGCCCTGGCGCTTGAGGGCGTAGACGACGTCCATGGCGGTGACGGTCTTCCGGCGGGCGTGCTCGGTGTAGGTGACGGCATCACGGATGACGTTCTCCAGGAAGACCTTGAGCACGCCTCTCGTCTCCTCGTAGATAAGACCGCTGATGCGCTTCACACCGCCACGCCTCGCCAGACGCCGGATCGCAGGCTTGGTGATGCCCTGAATGTTGTCCCGGAGGACCTTCCGGTGGCGCTTCGCTCCGCCCTTACCCAAACCCTTGCCTCCCTTTCCGCGTCCCGACATCTTCTACGAGCTCCCTTTCTCTTCTCTCGTCGATCCGCTTCCTTGCCCCCTCCTCTTACATCTTTGGGTCCTTTAAATACTTTGTTAGGTCCCCCGTTGGCCGTTGGATGGGAAAGCGATCCGCAAGACGCATTTGTTTTTGTTGCTGACCGTCCGATTAGGAGAAGTCTCATTTTATTGGTCGAGACACGAGCTGGCGGATTCACGTCTCGGGGGGAAATGGAAGAGTAGCCGACCTGAGCCTCCTCCCTATTAGTTGGCCGTGGGCTCGATTAGGGGGCCCCAAAACTGGGCAGTCAAGTTTATCCTAGCGGCAATATCGTTTTGCCTTGGCAACCACAAGGTGGTTCAAGTTTAGGTCTTGTATGTTGGAACGAGTCCTGAATGATATATCACTTTTAAGTATTTGAATCTAGAAAATTATAGCAGGGTTAAGTCTCCCTCTCTCAAGTTCGAGAATTAAGAACCCGTGTTGAATCCTAAATTGAACCTAAATTGATAAGTAATGCTTGCCAACCTAACTCAATCCTACGTGTCTCGTATCTTTAATACACCCGATCCACATTGGAGTTTAATTGGATTTTATGATAGGCACCATGAAGAGATCCATCCTAATTCTCACCTTAACACAAATAATGTTTTTTTTCTTGATTTGGATGGTTGACCATTTTCTTCGATTGGCTTAGATCAAGACTGATATAGGTCAATCTTATATAGATGGTCTGTGTGTTTTAAACCAACTAATTTGCCAAGTTTGCCACGTGAGCACGAATGTTTTGTGCCAGAGCCAAATCTCCCGTCAATGAACAAAAGAAAGCGTGCCGGTTATGTGCATGTAGATACGGCGTTTTGTATCCGTATTGACGACTTATATACTACTATTTCACACTTCACGTGGGAAAAAATAGAGCTCCAATCCAAGACCAGTAAAGGCCAACAGGAGGGTAGGAAAATGTTATCCCAGTGTTGAGCCTGAGGAGCAAGATTAAGAGACTCCTAGGATATAAATAAAAAACCATTTTGATGCAAACTAATATATTTCGACATATTGGGTGTTAAAATTCTCAATAAATTGGCCAAAGCTAGAGGCTGTCAACCGATTATTTTGATAAGAATGACTTAAGCAGCAGCTAAAGTTCTGCTAATAAGTTAAGGTTAAAGAGGACTTCTGAACTGCAACCTAACCAGTTCACCAGCTTTGCCATGCTCACAAAGTTCAGATCTCCGAAAATTTAAGGTCTAATTCGTTATCTTGGCATAGGCAAGTTCCCGCACCATGTTGAAGATATCAAAAACCATCACAGAAACTTCAAATTTAAATCACTAGCTATTTCTTTTTTTCCCCTCTTAATTTCTCTGTTTCCTATTAATTCAATTTAGTAGGTGCCTGCAGCTAAGTTGGTCGAGCAATGCTGAATACAAGCTGACAAATGGCATACATCTGTTGCTGTATTATGACATGTTTTTGGATCTCATTTGCATAATCCCGTTTCCAAGGAGCAAAATCCTTGACAAAATTTGTGTTGAAATTTTCTTTTCATTTTGTTAGCAGAGTAACTCGTGTTGAATTTATAGCTAAAAGCTTGGCTGTAGCATTTATTTTAACTTCAGCATCTTTTGATCATCTGCATCATTTGAAAAGAGAAAATAAAAGAAGATAGTTTAAATGTTTCCTACAGGAATTTTCTTGAAGATAAAAGTCTTGCGCAATGTAATTTTTCTCACTACTCTGAACAAAGCCTGCAAGGAAATAAAACAGATAGATATGATCAAACTATCAGTATAGTGGGCCAAATATGGCAACACAAAGTGCATCTTACAAGATGAACCATTTGAAAAATAATATAAAGTTGATATATGAGGCTCTCCATGACATCTACAAGAGAAGTAAAGATCTCCCAAAAGAAATAAGAAAACTGTCTGAAAAGGATGATACTGTTGGTATCATGCCATTTTGATATGAAACCATCATTGATAAAGGTGCCAGGATGCCGAAAACCATCAATACCGATATGCACCGACCACACCAGTCCATACCGGTGCATACTGATGGAGTCGTACCGCATCTGATTGGTACCAACAGTTTTTTGTCATTCTTCTTAAAATTTTCAATATTCGTATGTACAATCAATACCGGCACCACACTGATCCATACTATTCCAATGGAAACGATACCAATATCTAAAACCTTACATGAATATTGTATTTGGATGATTTAAGGCTAAATAAAGATACATCCATCTTTGAACTTGCATCTTTTGCTAACCAGGAAAATGATTGGCTAATATGACAATTGAACTTGCCGTATAATATAGGTAACAGTCAGAGGACTGGAGAAGTACCTCCCACTTCAGCCAGCAGCACAGAAAAGATCCTTCAAGTTGAGTAGAGAATGAATGGTACTATAAACAATAAAGAAAAAGATGATTAGCACACATTCAGCAAGGCTCATTACATCTCTATAGATTGAGATTATCTTAAACAATTTGCAATAGTTTGATGCAAAACCTCAAAATTCCAATTTGTGAAATGAAATATCACAAGTGATCTCAATTTCCCTATGATAGTCTCAATCTTTCTGGAAGCATTTTTTACAATCCAAAACTGATTTGGTATAAGTGTAATATGAAATCTAACCTTGATATGGTATAGTTTTACTAGCAATGCATAATAATATTAATTTAAATATGATATTCTAGGCTTGATATGAGATGGTCTACCCTAGGTACATTACAGGAATAATACATAAAAAATTGTTTTTAGCTAGTCTTCGATGGATACTCCTAGGCCCTTCAGCCTTTGAAATAAAACATAAACCATACGATTGTATTACCACCACAAAAGGTTTTTTAATTTGTCGCTAACCTGAGATGTACAAAAAGAGGTAAAATTGCTAATGGAGTATAATTAGGAAACCATCTAGGCAGTACTACGGAAAAAGAGATATTCTCCTAACACCCTGTGGGCATTGCATTATGTTCATTTGCATGTCTCTGTTTGTTATACACACATACACATATTTTATGCCATGTCTCCTTAATATATCATTCCATGTTTTGCTGTACATTTGATAGGCTGGATGAATTTGAGCTTTTCCATCCACTTAGAATTTGACGCTTGATGAAAATGTTTATTCAATCAATATAAATACAGTTAGCAACTAAAAGAAAACTTAGTTACGTGGACTTAATTATGATCAAACACTCCTCATAGACTTAAGAGGGACTATCTAATATGTAATACTAATATACCCTAAGATCAATGTACGAAAAATTTTGAATATGTGTATGAACTCAAGCATACTATACTTCTAACTACTCACTCGACAATTTATCTCATGCCAAAATGGTTCCACCACATAGGCCAAATCAAAAGCACTCCAATAAAACCAGCTGTCTTTTTTCTCAAACTTAAGAAATTGCAGTGATTTTACTAGTGACTTTTCAAAAAATCTTGCAGAGACAGATAACAAAACTATACGTGCAATCAATCAACCAAGCCAGATTTATAGTTGGGAAATGTTCAGATGACCATACGCACTAAAATCTGTTATATCAAAGCACAAGTCATTAAGTTAAGGTCAAGCTATGTAACCCTTAATTATGCGACACACTCAATTTTTGGTTTCCTCTAAATGTCAAGAGATGTGTAATGCTAGGTACAAGTGGCTAGCTGACCCATGAAGTAGCTTCTGCTTCATGTGCCTACAAACTAAAGCTTTAATACTGGAACACTGATCTGGCTTTACTCCTTCCAAAAAAAGAAATCTTTGCACCCTGAACAGCCCAACAAGTTTTGAATTATTGGGTCTTGAAATAGCAAGTGATTCCAACTTTAAAAATTGATGAATTTTTATAGCTACACATTTAGTCTTCAAGGCAAAAATGTTCTCATTGCTGCAAGTCATAGATGGAATATCCAGATTTCACTTTTCACATCCATAAGTTAAGCAAAGGATGATTTTTCTAAAAAACAGGAATGCAATTAAAGGCATATGTTTCGGTTAGGGATGTGTATCATAGATGGAATATCTGGGTTGCCAAAATGGCTAGCCAGAAGGTGCTATATGGGTTTCTTAGTCCTATATAAGTATCCAACATCTTCTCGGTGAATAACCAATGTGGGACTAAACACACGCCCGCACGGGTCCTCATATACTCCCTTCGTTTAAGCCTTGACGTCCTCGTCAGGCTAAGAGTTCAAATCCATTCAAATCTAATCACATACACCACAATAGGCCCGTGGTCAACCTCCATTAACCCGTGTTGTAGTGTCTCCTAGTCCACATAGGTTATGCGCCGAGTTCGCTCTGATACCATTTATAACAACTCAGGACCTCACCCAAAATGGCTAGCCAGAAGGTATTATATGAGTTTCTTAGTCCTATATAAGTACCCAAGATCTCTTCGGCGAATAACCGATGTGGGACTAAACACATGCCCGCACGGATCCTCACAGTTATACATTCAGGTTTCACTTTTCATATCCATAAGTCAAGAAAAAGATAATTTTTCTAAAAAATACGAAGTGAAGAATGGAATTTATTGTATATCTTAATTAAAAAAAATCAGCTTACACCGTAACTACTTCTTAAGCTGCCTATCAACATTTGTACTGGCCACTTAACTGATGCATTTTTTCAACCACACAGAATCAAACAGGAAAATTTAACAGTTTTAGTTAGTCGCTTCCATGTCCTAAATTAAATATTGTTTAAGAATAGAGGGGCATACTATCCACATTTCTCCAGTTACAACTTCAATCAATATTCAGTAATTTATGGAAACAAACAACTAGTTTTAGAAAGTAGATATTATTCCTCAGTTAATTAAAATCTCACGTAAAACCTTAGCATTTCACCATAATAAAAAAATAATTCATGTGTTCTAGCAAAGAAAGACATTGAACTTACCAATTAAAACAATACTCAGCACCAGCAAGAAAGTGATTCGGAGAGAACTCAGGTGATACTGTGTTCCTTGGATATGTCGTTGGAGCCCATTCACCCTTCCAGCATGTAGCCAAACACTGGAAGCTTTAGAGTCATCTTTCCAACTACTAAAACAGCACCTGCTTCTTTCAGTCACCCCATTAATTCTCTGCTCAAACACACACACACACACACACACAAAAATAAGAGTCTGATTTCAGCCTGATTTCAAAGGATTTATACGGCCCATAGAAATCCTATTAACCCAAAAACGAATAAAAACATAGAAAAGGTCAATTGAACTTCCAATCCTCAATCAGACAAGAAGTGTAGCTGAACAGAACGTCCAACCTACTAAGATCACCACTATACAAAAATATAATCATCAAGTGCACTGTAATACAAGCTTCAACTGATCTCTTATTCGATGAGATAAATACCAGGTGCAAAATCTGCCGGTGAAATGAAGAAGGTAATGAATAATATTCATAGACTGCACATGTTTGAGGAAAGTTCTCACCTGCGCAAACCGGGTTATACCCCTAAAGTTGAGGTAATTTGATAATCCTTGTCTCAACTGAAGATGCTTCTCACTCTTAGCCTTCCAGAAGCTGTTCCTAAAGCACCTTAATTTTGTTGTTGATTCAGCACTTCTTAGGAAGCCAAACAAACCAGATGCACGATCTGGTGTTTCTGGCCTCACCTCCACCAATTTTCCACTTGTATCCTCCTCATCAGCTACCACAATCTTCCAAGCACCCATATCTGCTGAACTTAATGTTCTCCTCTGCCCGTTCACCTGCTCTCCTTGAAAGCAAACATCATCTTTGCATTTGGGACTTACTTTTGCTGCCACTTCCACTGCATACCTCGCATCCTTATTTGTTGTTACCGTATCCTTAAAACCTCTTGCAGAATCGGACATAGTTCTTAACTCACATGAACCTTTATTAGCAACATTTTTGTTTGTTGTCTCTTGCAAAATTTCTGGTGCCGCAGAAAGAAAAACAGCAAGATCATCTCGTTCTTCCTCATTTAACTGCACCCAACGAGGTGGTTGCTTCCCTTCTTCAAGAAGTGTAGAATTCAATGCCTGTTCTATATGAAAAATTTGGTTTTCTATTGCAGCTATGAACTGCCGGCGCCTAGTGACAATATTCTCTCCTGATGAACAATTGTCATGACTCAAGTTAACAGCTCTCTCAAATTCTTCCAACTGCACAGACAAGCATCACAATTACTGATAATGAAAAACCAAGACAAGAAATGAGAGCCAGTTTTCTCAGAATGATACGTGGGTATAGAGAAAGGATAGAAAAATAAGGGTGACAAAAACCCACCTGCCACTTTGCAGTGCCTAAAGCAGTATGGAGCTCCCTCCGTAATTCATCAGACATTTCAGAATTCAATCCATCGCTACGGTCTCTAATCCACATCCTATACATAGATTCCAATCTGAACAAGAAGTGCAGAAGGCCAAAAAAACACACAATTTTTGACTACAGTCAGCATCAGAACCTCCGAAGCAAGCAATCAAACACAAAACAATACCCATTCTAAAAGGAAACCAAGGTTACATCCATAAAAACCAAATATTTTCCCAGAAAAAAAGATTTTAATCAAATCAAGAGCATAGCTCCCATCAAGATTCAAACTTGCCATCAAGAGACAAGAAAACATACATGTCCGCCGATTCCTGGACCACCTCCGCAGCTGAAAAGAATACATCTTTCTTCCACTGATCAAAAGCAGTACCCACCGCCATCGGCCAAGAGGAAAGGACCTCAACGGAGACCCGTGTCCAACGGCGCCCCGGAGAACCGGAATCCACCCAAAAACTTTCCCTATTCTTTCCTTCCAAGAAGAAGCAAAGGAATCCAGGCAAAGCAAGGGGAAAATACCTCGTTTTCTCCCACGCCTTCTCCCCAAGAAGCAACAGAACACGACGAGAGGAGCAAAGGAGAGAGCCGTGGAACTCTCTCCCTCTCTCCCACTCTCCCCCCTCGCCCTCTCGCTTCGCGTCCGAAATCTAGGCCACAGAGAGCAAGAGGGCAGCGGTTGGGAATTTGACAGTGGGCCGCCAGCCACCAAAATAGGTGCGGGGTCCACATCCACGTGGCACGGCTTCCGAAGTTACCCGCCGCGGAGTCGGTACTTGCATAATATATTTATACACGCAAGAAGCATGTGGAGTCGTTAAAAATGATGCAAGATAATTAGGGAATGGGCTGGCGATAACCGGAGGTCTAACTGGCCAAGCCTTCTAGGATTTAACTACCTACCTTGTTCTCTATAGTGTTTAGAACCGGCAGGTGCCATATCCAAATAGGTTTAGAACCGGCAGGTGCCATATCCAAACTGGTAGACCTGGCTGGCTTGCCCCGCTTAAGTTAACCATTCAATATAGTTGGCAAATCATATCCTATACTGCATGCACCAACATAGCAGTGTATTATGCCAATCATCATCTCCTTCATATAAGTCAACCATCAAGATGAGCGCATATAGAAAGAAGGCAATAGTATATACAGTATACGGTATAATTTTTTCAGTATAGTACATCTTTTGTATAGAGTTGCAAAACATGAACCATTTAGATTAATTTCTGAATAGAACAAGTCATCCTATTTAAATCAAAATTGAGCTCGAGAAAAGCCAGCTTGAGCATGGAGGCGGAGCACAAGATTGGCGTATCATAATGTATAATACCTCAATTAAATTCAAGCACATTTCCATTTACGGAAATATTTGCAGCTAGACGAGCAGTTCGATAGTTTAATTGAGATTTAACTTAGTGATTAGCTCAGGTTATATGTCCATAATATTATATTAAAGCCTTCGCCCACCTTGGTCTCTTAAAACATTCGTAGACAAGGTTTTTCGAGCATTGCTCAAAGTCAGTTGTCAAACTTTAATATGATAAAAGTGGATCAAGTTTCTGCATGATGTGGATTCCTCTAGATCGACTTGTTTGCATCCTCCAATTTTGTTGTCATGCAAAGCTTCAGCGTCGTTGACTGTTTCTCCCCCGCTGAAACACTTATGTTGTGAACCGTTGCAAAACTAGTCGAGAGTTGATCTTAGATAAATAATGCATGCTCTATTTTTTGAGATGCTGCCAATGTTCAGTTCCATTATCAGCCACTCTCCTCTTTGGAATCCTTTCCTTTGACTTAAGTTGGTTTTTTTTGGAGGCTAGGTGAGGAGATATGGTCGGATTCTGGACAGCGAGAGAAACGCACTAACTAAATATTTTAATAGTGCAACATATCTAGTTTATTTTGTCTATAACTTTTTTTTTTGGTGGATTGTCTAGAAATCTTTCGTGCCAAGCAAAAGCAAGTGGCACAGTTTTGGCACTTGAAACTCCTGAAAAATAGAGTCACAACTTACAAGGATGCGCCCTTAAAGTACTTCTCCGGAAAAATATGTTATTTATCTTCACATAAAGCGGTTTTTGGTCACAAGAATAAGAAATAGTCCAAAGTTTCACTTTGGACGCCAAATAGGTGATTTAACTCCAAATCCTTCTTGCCGAAACATTTTTCACAATATCTGTTTGTTTCCAGAGGCTGCTCCATCTTCCATTTGGACTCAGCTTAGATGACTAACTTGAGACTCTGTTTGACCAAACCATGCTGACCATTGGAACGATGAACTTCCGATCTTCTTTCTTAAACTAAATCAAGAAGTCAATGATACCTTCAAACTAGAATCAAATATGCATCATTACTTGATGCTTATCAGAAGGTCCAACTAATTAAAACACACTACGATGCTGACATGTGGTAGATCGAGAGTGGTCACTGGACGGGCCCAGCACCATACTGCCGAGCTTGTCTATTGGGAGCTCTTCATAGTTGGTCGTATCCTAACCGGGAGATCCAGTAGTCATTAAAATCTCACCGATGTGATAGGCATGATGTCATTCGCATGCAGAATATTCACGCCCGATGTTCAGGCTTTACTCGAGCCAGTCACTTCTGGTCGACCTATATGTCCTAATTCTCTGATGCAAGATAGGCTTCTCTATTGAACATACACAGAGGGGCAGAGGAGGTAGGAAAGAAGAACACCCTAACAGTCTGAAAGGCAACTTCCTTATGTTTTTTTAATAACTACACTTATTTAGGCATCGCAGGGTCTCCAGTCGGATATGTTCCAACAAAAGAATTTCTTTGCTCTATATTGTTTCAGATCGAAATACTGCCATCTGATAAGAATTTTAATTGTAGTGGTCAAGTGCCGCTCGTCTTCTCTAATTTTGATCGGAGTAACCAATCACCGAACTTTCACGGCATCACGAATGCCGTGATGCCTTGGGTCAGTCATTACTCAGCGCAACATTACCAATTGGTACGAGAGCCCGTGGACCGGAGTCTGTAACCCATCGAGAGGCTAGAGATGTACGAGAGATTCTTGTTCTATAAAGTTGCTTGCATCCTTGACCACCCAAAGTGTACAAAAGGATCCTGCCTCTAATGTTGGCAATTGGATGTGACAGCGGATGGAGTCAACTTGTGCCCTCCTTTTCTCTCTGGTCATCCCGTAATAAATTTAAGACACGAATATTGCTTCAGCTGAGGACTTGGATAAACATAACACGACCAACAAGTGGGAAACTTCGCGTGGGATTTTGGCACCCAAACCTTATCATATGACGCAGAACGCAACCATCCCCCAGCTACTCCACCATCAGTGTTTTGGTGCTCTACATGGAATTTTATGTTCCCAAAAAAATTAGTTCAGAGGCTGCTTTCTTCCGGCCAAAGGTAGGTTCCGATAACGATGGCCCGAGATTACTTAAATAAACAGCTAGTGACATAAGGATCAAATTCCTTTGAATTATATTCCAGCACTGATGTTCCTAAAAGCATCTTCTGACAGGTAGAAAGTATCATAGATACGCCACTGACTAATTAGATTCAAATAGAATGCCTGCCACATTTGGTGCTGTGGTATGTCCTGGTTCATCATCAATGGCATATATATATATGACAATGTTGCTGGTCCAAGAGATGCTCGCATCTTCTGCCCTTCAAGCTACCTCTTGCGTGCATCTCAGGTGGGAAATCTGTATGCATTCGTATGACCTTACGCTGAAGCACCCGAAATTTAAAGTCCAAAGTTACAAGACTCTATGACAGAGGAAATGATCCTTCTCCGCAGATCTTTGTAATCCAACGCCAGCTTTACATCCCAATAAGAATTATCACTGTAACATTAAACAAGAACTATTGGATGGTGAGGCAAGCAGATGGTAAATTTTAAGCTGAGACCGTCACAACCCAAGGCTTCATCCAAAAAAGACTAGTCATCAAGTATTATTTGAATTATCTGGTGATGTATAAGTACCTAATATCTACCAAGCAAATTATCGATGTGAGACCAAACACATGCTTGCACGGATCCTCACATACTTTTTCCTTTTAAGCTCTACCATCCTCGTAGGCTAAAAATTCAAATCTAGTTACAAGCACTATGATTGGCCCGTGGTCAACCTCATTAAACCCGTATTGCAGTGTTCCTTAGTCTACATAGATGTGGGATTAAATACACACCCACGCGGGCCCTCGTATTCTCCCCCAGTGTAAGCCCTAGCATCCTCGGTAGATTAAGGATTCAAAATCATTCAAATCTAATCACAAGCCCTAGCAGTCCAATACAGAGACAACACCACTCGAAACCATCTGGATCGACTATTCCTTCAAACAATTGATTAAACATGGACAAAATTTGTTTCAAGCACTCCTTCGTTGTCCCCGTGCATCTTAGGATTCTAAGCCGATGAGTTCAGGACATTAATCAGCAGGCCTGTCGACAGAATTTAGTAGAACCAAGTCGGTAAACCTACTTAAAGCACAATCAATGGACTTGATACATGATGTGATCCATAGCTTTGATCTGATACATGATGGAGCTGTAGCATAAAGTAGCGATTATGGTGAATAGCGAGCATTCGGAACAGGAAGGGGTGTTTTTTAGCCTTCCCAGGAACATGGGTGAGTGGAGAGGATTTGAATGCAATCGCAACTCATGCACGCAAACTGTGGGCCCTCCTGAAGAGGATTCCTCTCGAGTGTTGAGGACTTGCACCTTTTCTCTTCCGGACCTGTTTGCCTGGTTGAGAAGGCCTGAATAGATTGGTCGAGTTGGTCGGGGGGACCGGGATCGCTATCCAGAGATCGTGGGCGTCGAATCTACGCAATCGGCAATCACTCCCTACACAAAGATATAATTCGTCTAAAGAAATCCGGGGTTCATTGTGAGGATCCGCGTGGGCGTGTATTTAGTTCCACATCCGTTATTCGTTGGGTAGATCTTAGGTACTTATACAGGATCAAGGAACCTAAATAATACCTTCCGATTAGTTATTTTGGATGAGGTCCTGGGTTATTACAAATGGTATCAGAGCGGATCCGGCCCATAATCTATGTGGACTAGAGGACACTGTAGCACGGATCCATTGGGGCTAACCATGAGCCGATCATGGTATTTGTGATTAGATTTGAATGAATTTGAATCCTTAACTTGATGAGGACGTCAGAGCTTGAACGGGAAAAATATGTGAGGATCCGTGCGGGCCTGTGTTTAGTTCCAGATCGGTTATTCGTTGGGTAGATCTTGGGTACTTATATAGAATCAAGAAACCTAAATAATACATTCCGGCTAGCTATTTTGGATGAGGCCCTGGGTTGTTACCTTCATTATAACTGCGATCATCATATAAATAAAGGTGGGCAGGTATTCCCAACTGCTCCGAAGAAGAAGAAGAAGAAGAAGGAGGCCCCAAAGGCGGGCATGCATGGGTTTGGATTAGTTCCCAAAGCATTTCCTTCGTGAAAACCATGACCAGAAAAACCAAATTTAAGCATCAAAATAATTCAGAAAAAACATAGATTGTTTATTATAACCCAATCACCTGACAACGGAGTTAACTAAAGAGAATTTAAATTGAAAAGAGACAGTAAGACTCAAAAAATGTCAAGACTTGCTTTTAATCAGATTAGAAACTCACTCCAATTTTAAAAAGATTGATTCAACGTTCGGTACAAAGAAAAGGAGAATATGACAGAAATATTCCTATCAAATGGCTATTTATCGTCTACCAACTTGAACTTCCTCTATCTCCTGCACCCTGGAGCAGTTTGACGATGCTACTGTTTTCTGGATAACGATCGTGGGCCTCCCTTTCATGAGAGGTGGAACAGGATCAGGATACCTGATGGATGATGAAGTCGCTCTAGGAGAGATTTTAACAGCTGCGGAGATGGGCGGAGAGCTTGTAGGGGGTACTGGAACGTTAAACTTTGACATGAAAGAGAAGTAACTATCCGGTGAGATTGGGCTTGGCCATGGAAACTATCGGGCACTCGGTTTGTCATTACAGAGCCGGAGTTGGGGTGAGACCTGCCGCTCGAGCCAAAAATGACGGTAGAAATCAGCGATAAAAATCTCAGCTCTCTTGTCGATGTCTTCCGGTGTTGCACTCCCGATCCTCGGGCGGCTATTAGTCCTCGAGACATTCCCGATGGGGCTCGTAGTCCTCGACGGGCCAAACGATGAGCATGCATCGCAGTAGTCCTCCAAGTCGGAGCTGGTGGCGCAGTCGAGCAGGCTCGGTTGGCGCTCGAAGCCCAACCGGTGGTGGGGACTCTGGGAAGCTACGAGAGAACACAAGATCCATTTGTTGGCTCCGGGAGAGAGAAGCAACTTTAACCTCTGTATCATACTACTTAGGTATCTCGAAAGCAACAGATTTTTTATGGCCATGGCTAAAGACTACGGAGAAGAAGAAGAAGAAGGTTTTTTGGTCTTGTAAGGGACAGGAGGGGAGTGGGAGAAGTAGAAGAGTCTGTTGCTTAATTATATGGGGAAGAGGGGGAGAGCGCGCGGGAGAGAGAAGAAATATGGTTATATAGGTCGCAAGACTTCTGGGCTTTTGGAAAGGGCAATGTTTGCGAGAGTCAGAGGCTTCATCCAATCCAAAACGAATTGCATCATCGCAACCTTTTCTTTTCCTTTTTATTTGCCATGACGGGGTGGGAACAGGAAAGTTTAGAGCAAGACTCCGACCGGTTGAAATGGAGATAATAAACAACTTAGGCCCTGAGGAAGCTGTTGGCAGTAGAGCTGTTAGAAGTAGAGTTGTTGGAAGTAGAGCTGTCTGAAGTAGAGTTGTTATAAAAAGCTGTTTGCTGTTTGGTAACTACATTCGTAAAGTGCTGTGGTACTTTGTTTTATGTTTGGTAAACAAACCGAGAAAGTACTTTTGTATGACAAAATTATCATAAAGGACATTGCATAGTATTATACAACAGAACATAATAAAACATAACATAAATTAATACATAAATATACGATATAGTATAATATTATTGTAATATAAAATAATATTATGTTAATATAGCATAATAGTAATATAATTATTAGAGTAAATTAATATTTGGTAATATAACATAATATTAAATTATTTAACATAACATATTAATGTATTATGATATAATGTAATATATATTATATATTACATTATATATATTATATATTATAATATTATATATTATGATATATATAATATTTAGTTGTGGAGAAGCATTTTGCCCACGGATAAAGGCATATTCTTCTGCAAGCCAGGAATGACTAATCTAACAAAAAATTCGAACGTCTTGGAAGATGTGGTTACGATAATGATGATGATTGTGAGCGTATTATATAAACCTATTTATATATTTTTATTTGAGTATGCTTAATCTTGAAGCCATCCTATTGACAGCCACATATAGGCAGATAATAGCAATTAGCTGGACTTGGCATGGCAAGGCTATTTTATATGATGGCTGGGCTAGCCAATCTTAGGCTTAATTGGCGAGCCTTTGATCATATTGGACTAAGTTTGGGCAGATTACATGCAAGCATAATTGAAGCGATCACAACCTGATCTAAGCCTGGCCCATTCTGCTACCTAGCAGTCCTAACAATCTACGAAATTATATATAAAAATCAACTTTAGTTATTAGATTATCTGAATTATGGAAAAATTTTGAATTATTCTCAATATTTTCCTTGGCCGAATAGTTCCCCGGAATATTCTCCAAAAGAATCAATCTAGAACTATTCAATTGTCCTGAAGTTAAGCATAATTTATTCATGAGATATTTTATGACTAATTTAAGAAACTTTTATGTGTTGCTGCTAGGAGTGATTTTTTTGCTATCTTTTGCTATTCCCAACTCTCCTGCAACTATTTTAAATAAATAAATTTGTAAATATTTTAAATAAGTTATGCATTATTTTGGTTTTTATTTATATTTTTTGGGGTTATATGGATTCTTTTGAACTTCTAACATTTTTTTCTAAATTGGAAGTCATCATGTTTACCCGTATTATTTCCAAAAAAGACATCTTCATGCACTTGATGACCAAGCATGCCCACTCTAGTTACGTTTTTCGATATATTTTTTTGAGAGTTGCATTGTTTTTTTCAACAAATTACATAAATTTTGTATAAATATATTTAATAAAATATTTCAGAAGAAAAGGCATGCATGGTTGCACAAACAACTTATAATATATTTTCTGAATACTTTGCCACAAAGGATGCAATCTAGTCGGCAGCTTTATCAGCCTTATAGTAGGCATGATTGTTCCAAAAAATAGTATGATCCCTCGGCAAATATCCTAAACCAAAGAGGGTACGTCGGCAACCCCGGTCTGCAAGTTTTTTTTTTTTCTTAAAAAATCTGAAAATATGGGAGAACCCAATGGGACCCGGTTACTCAAGGCTATCAAATATATAATAATTTTTTACTCGAGCTCCTTTCTTTCTTATTTTGCAAGGACTCTTACCTTTCCCGTGTGGGTGCATAGAAGTATTCTAGTTCCCGAATATCGAACATGCGACTATGTCAACAAATCATCTCATATAATTATTTAATAACCATGTATTTAATATCAAAGACCCTTTCAAGCATACGTTATTCATTAGTCGAGACCTGCTTCATTTAGAATTTAAAATAAAGAGAGGAGAAATGCTGGAAGAGAGAAACAAGGATTTCAGGAATCAAGGCCATCCGGAACTCACAATCCTTGAAAAAATTAGATTATTTATTTTATTTGAAAGGTTACTTACCTTAAATATAGATTGTTATGAATCCAAGTTTTCTACTATGATTAAATATTCTCTCCCCATCGCATAACATTTCGCCAACTCCTGCCTATTACTAAACCTCTTTTTTCTTTTTCCCATTCATATAAATTAAATCATATCTTACAGCCTGTTAACAAGCTCCAAGGCTGAACAGGGCTCTTGTGATCAGCTATAATCTTATAAATTATAGCAAATATTACATGTGTTAACATAAGAAAAAAAAGATAAAATATTTATATATGGTATTCACAGTTGTATATTTATCAATATATAACCTAGTAATAAAGCTAATAAGAAAAATGTATCAAGCCTAATAAGAAAGTATCAATCACATCGAAACAGGTATATAAACATAATGGAAAATATACTTAACAATATGTTACCTTGATGGCCTCACATATGGTTATAATGCTGGGGAATTACATTAAATTTGCTGCATGCCCTCAGTGGTCACTTAATTTATTTTTTATTCTTTCTTTTTCCCTACTTTCATAAGCTCTGCACATTACATAAAATTAGGAGTCTGAAAACTACTACTATATAGAATCAGCTATACGAAGTAGAAAAATAGACAATAAAAACATGTAACAATAAGAAACAACTAATTAAAAAAAAAAGAAGAGTAGTGCTAAATAGACTGCAAGGGTGGTTTAAAAGCGATTCTAATACCCATTTTAACCTCAGCAGCCCACAAAAACTCTGGTTGAGATGTGCACTAATTTACAAACTGGGATACATCAAGCATTATTTAAATAAAAAAATAGTAGCATAGAGCCCATTTCTGCTTTCTTTTCTTTCAAAAATAGGGTTCCATGGTGATTAGCAACCTAAAGCGCCAATCCAAGATCAAGCCTAAATTTGACCCCATCCAATCTAAAAAATAGTTTCAAAAATTATTTTTTTCTGAATTTACAAAAATTAATTTCTAACATCTACTGCGAGAAGAATAATGATTTTGAGTCGAGATGTATTACATGTGCACCATGTATATCTAGAATTTAATGTATGAAAAAATAATAGTAATAATAATAATACTAGAAAATGTTTGGAATCACATACCTTTTGATCACCCACCTTCCGCCAATATCATAAACTGCACAAATTCGAAAACACAATTCTTGTCTATTCTAACCTTAGATTTGTTTAACAAGGAAGACGTGAATAAAATTGGGCTAAGCCCCAACAGCAGGCCGGCGAAGTCACTTCATGGAGCTAACAAGTTTATTGAATATGGTATCACAAATGTGGAGGATTAGGTGAAGACGTGAAAGCTAGTGCTATAAGCCTTAAGCTTAAAAAATTAAACAAAATTATATGGACTTCACCAAAATAGCAGCTTCCATTCACCACTGGCATCTCCGATGACGTTTGATGAGCTTTCTACACGTTTCAGTTTTCCATGTGGAATTTACTAGACTTATGAAGAAAGGCGAGATAGATGCAACTTGTTATGATATATGGATGTAACCTTTGAACCAGAAATTTGGAAGGCAGTTGAAGTAACAATGTCAACTTCATCGCCTTTTGATTCCATGAAAAAGATCTTAACCTTTTTCTCTTCAGAGATAATTTAGATTCAACTTTTGTCAATTTTTAAAAAAATATATTCAATATTCTCTCTCTTTATGTGTGTGTGTATATATATATTTGCACGCGTGGGACAACCTTGTTCGAAGATACAATGTTCTGTTATTGCGTTAGTTGGCCGGTCCACCAAAAAATAATGCTAGGAGAAGAAAATTTATAAACTTCACATACTGTAATTTCTTCTGAGGACAATAAAAAAAAGATGATTCATATGATTTGTTGATTCCACTAATTTTAGGCATTCGGTGAATGGTTTGACCCATGCCAAAACTTTTGTTAGGTAAGAAAGGTGCTAAGGGGAGGGTACATGATGATGACATCTTATATACAACTATCTCGGGGTAACAAGTCGCTAGAGTAAAGAAATCATGTGATCAACTAATACTTGATTTAAAACTAACTCATATGCATATAACAATATTAACATTAGGAAATATATAATTACAACGTTCGTTTCCACTTACAAATAGAGGCCGACTAATGGATGATTGGTTTGCTCCAATGAATTTGGTGATATATGCTATGTACTTGATTTGCATATTGTACTACTATTAAATCAAGCTCAGATAAGATTGAACCAGTTTATGTCAATTTCCATTCTCATTTACAAGACCTAGTCTTATAGCTTAACCAGAGGCATTAGTAAATTATGTTCCTCCAAATGAGTTGTTTGATGATTCTGCCTTTGAATGATTGTCCAATTGTTTTTCTTGATCTATCCATATCGTGTAGTTTTTACCAAGACTCCACATAATGACATATGTCAACTTATGCACACTATATTTTTTTTCACAAAAAAAATATTGGATGGTGATTTTATTCTATATTCATTGTGGAATCGGGGGATCTAATAATTTCTCCTCCTCCGTGCCACTTTCCACATCCACGTGGCGGGGGTGGGTGAGGGGGAAGCCCTCGCTTGCCCTCTTATAACCCAGACGGCACCAACCCCCGAAAAGTATTCTTCTCTGTTAACCGTTAGATCTAGCCTACCATTCGGATCGACAGCCTTGATTGCCCGTCCGCGAACCAAGTAGAACTACCGCCGCCTTCCTGATGTCGCTCGAGCCACTCCTGAACCGGTCCACTTGTGCTGGCTCCCAGAAGGTTAGACCGAGACCAGGCCCGAACTCTAGTGTGCGTCGCCGACGTGGCAAACTTGGAGCCGGTTACTTCGTCTATTGGTCAACCAATTCCCCGGGTGGTTCTATATACACCCCCCCTATTGCTCAGGACACCCCCCAAAAATTAAAAAAAAATTAAATACTCTCTACACCCCCCCCCCCCATTTGCTAAGGACACCCCTAAAAAATTAAAAATTCCTAAATTACCCCCCATCCTTCCCACCCCCTCACCTAAATTGCTCTCTACACCCCCCCCCACCCCGCTCTTCCCCTCCAAAACACCCGCCGGCTTCTCCCTTCCGCCCAAAAAACCTCGCCTCAAGCACCTCCCCGGCCATCTCCCGAGCAACGAGCACCTCACCGGCGGAGGAGGAGGGAGGAGGCGGAGGAGGAGGACGGGGAGGCGGGGGGAGGTGGAGGGGGAGGTGGGGGATGGGGAGGAGGAGGAAGGAGGACGGGGAGGTGGGGGAAGAGGAGTGAGAGGAGGTGGCGGAGGAGGACGGGGAGGTGGAGGGGAGGAGGGGGGGAGGTGGGGGATGGGGAGGAGGAGGAAGGAGGACGGGGAGGTGGGGGATGGGGAGGAGGAGGAAGCGGGCGCAGGGGGGAGGGGGGGAGGAAGACGAGGCGGAGGGGTGATGGGGGAGGCGGAGGAGGAGGAGGAGGCGGAGGAGGAGGACGGGGAGGTGGGGGATGGGGAGGAGGAGGAGGAGGGGGAGGGGTGATGGGGGAGGCGGAGGAGGAGGAGGAGGAGGCGGCAGTGAGGAGGAGGGGGAGGGGAGGAGGCGGCAGTGAGGCGGAGGAGGAGGAGGAGGAGGCGGCAGTGAGGAGGAAGGGAGGGTGTACTGAGAAAATTTCAAGGGCACTATGGCAATTACACTAAAGGTTAGTTTGGGTATTTTCTTTTTGGTTTTGGGGGGGGGGTGTCCTTAGCAATAGGGGGGGTGTATATAGAACCACCCCAATTCCCCCCTTCTCTCACCAACCGCATCTAATTTTTTCTTCCATTTTTTGTCCTCACCAATATTTTAATTCCTTCTATGTCCTCACCAACTCCCCGGCCCCCTCCACCCGCATATTACTTATACTTCTCCCTGCTCCCACCCTGCTCCCCTCAGGGAGGAGCTTTGACGAGAATAATACTAGCCGAGCTCTTCTCCACTACAACAACCACCTCCGCTGCACCTACCACCATCCCCGTCTCCGCCATGAAGTCGTTCCTGCCGCCGGAGGCGATCATCTTCCGGTCGAAGCTGCCGGACATCGAGATCCAGAACGACCAGCCCCTCCACACCTACTGCTTCGAGCACCTGCCCGACTTCGCAGACCGGCCCTGCATCATCGACGGCGCCACCGGTGAGGTCCACACCTACGCCGACGTCCACCTAGCCGCCCGCCGAGTCTCCGCCGGCCTCCACCGCCTCGGCGTCGGCCAGGGCCGCGTCATCCTGATTCTCCTTCGCAACACCCCGGAGTTCGTCCTTGCCTTCCTCGGCGCCTCCTTCCGCGGCGCCGTTGCCACTACCGCCAACCCCTTGTACACGCCGGACGAGATCCACAAGCAGGCCGCCGCCTCCGGCGCCTGCCTCATCATCACCGAGTCCGCCCACGTCCACAAAGTCCGCGCCTTCGCCGCGGAACGCGGTATCACAATCGTCTGCGTCGACGACACTCCCGAAGGTTGCCGCCATTTCTCCGAGCTACTCCAATCGAACGACGGCGATCTTCCCGACGTGGAGATAAATCCCGACGACGTGGTGGCGCTGCCGTACTCATCGGGGACTACCGGGCTACCAAAAGGTGTCATGCTAACACACCGGGGGTTGATCACGAGCGTGGCCCAGCAAGTGGACGGCGACAATCCCAACCTCTACTACCACAAAGAGGACGTGATACTGTGCGTGCTGCCACTGTTCCATATATACTCGTTGAACTCGGTGTTGCTGTGTGCGCTGAGGGTGGGGGCCGCGTTATTGATCATGAGGAAGTTCGAGGTGGTGGCGATGCTAGAGCTGGTGCAGCGTTTCCGGGTGACGATAGCGCCGTTCGTGCCGCCGATCGTGATGGAGATCACGAAAAGCCCGGTCGTGGATAGCTACGACCTCTCGTCGATACGGAAGGTGGTGTCCGGGGCGGCGCCCATGGGGAAGGAACTGGAGGACAAGCTGAGGGCCAAGATCCCCAATGCCAAGCTCGGCCAGGTACGTGGTTTAAACTTAGCATCTGTTTGATATTACTATTTTTTTGGTATATAAGTGGATACCGCATTGGAAATTGATGTTGGTGATAGCGTTTGCTGAGCTTCCCTCATCTTTGTTTGATATTATTACTCTATTTTAATTTAAATCTTAGAAAATTAAAACAGAAGACAAAAGCCATATATACCATTAGATAATACGTCCGTCTTCTAGTATTTATTGATGTTCCATGCATACGACTTTCCCCAACTCCGTCCTTTTTTTTTTTTTTGGGAACGCGTGGGAATCTCTTAAAGTTGGTGAACCCAGTTGTGTACGTGCGTAGAACTTTTCTTGCAATCAGTGTACATGGTATATTTCCTTGGTTATGATATACGACGTTACCCAACTCCGCCCTGTTTGATTTTTTTTTTTTTTAAGCCACCTACATCAGCCGAAAGGAAAGAAAACAAAGCATAAGGGACTTCAGTATCCCCTTTTGGAACGCGTGGGAATCTCTTAAAGTTGGTAAACCCAGTTGAGTCTACATTGTATATTTTCGTTGGTCATGAAACACGACGTTTCCCAACTCGATCCTTACTTTTGGGGCGCGTGGGAATCTCTTAAATTCAGTAGACCCAGCTGTGTACGTCTAACTTTTCTTGCAATTAGTCCGCGTCGACTTTGGCCTCCAGGCAAGTCATCAATTCATCATGGTGCTTCATTTTATAACCAATAAAAAGATACTTTATTCGTTGCTATTTACAAGTTTAGGTAAATGAATTCCTAAGTATTGTGGTTCAAATTTGGCATGAGGGCGACCATGCCAAAGGAGTGGAGGGAGTCTCTGGTCGTTGGAGGAAAAAGACGGGGGCTACCTCCTTTGCGTCTAGGCTATTTTATAGTCCCGGTGGAGAGACCCGAATGGCAGAGATATTGTCCGCCCTCATCATGAGAGGGAGGTGGCTCTGAGTCGACTGACGCGCAGCTAAGGCTGGCCGATGGCATGTGGTGCTGTTTGTTCTTAAGAACGGTAAGGTGTTGACAGTCGTAGCAGGATATGGTCAGAGTAGTCATGGTGTTGTCCTTTGACTGTCGAGGGCCAGCTATCGAAGCGTGGCGCGGTGGCGTTGCAATGTACGACCATGTAGGAGGGCGTGGACGTACATATGGGTGCGGCTGTTGGCGAGTTCAAACCCGTTGAGAGGTCATATCATGTGTCTGGCAAGGTTGGTTAGACGAGTGCCGATGATAGCTCAACTATCGGGTTCCGAGGTGTGCTCAGTGGAGCGCTCCGAGCTTGAGGATCGATGCGTACTACTGAAGCGATCGCTCCGAGCTCGGTCGGGGCGAGTCGGCGAATATTGGAGGTCAATGGAGCTTTTGGTAGAGTCCGAGGCCGGAATGATTCTGAGTTGGACTGAGGATTCAACCGATCAGCGTTGGCGTTTGTTGGGCCAAAATTGGGCGGCCTTTTGTTGTGGGCTGAATGATCCATTTCGCCCCCCATCACCAAGGATAACTACCATTTGGAAACGATTGAGGAAATGATTTAGTAGAGCACAAAGCAAACCGTACTACTATGGATGTGACTGTTTTTGACCATATTTATCTGATGGAGTCTGATTAAACAATGTATCTTTAGTACTTATGGTTTTATTAATTAAGTTCTGAGTTTGCATTTTGCATTGGCAGGCATATTTATTAGCTGATTAAATTTTGATTTTATAATTAACTCTCATTTGATACATTGGTAAATTTATGATTTAAATATATTTTTTGCCAAAAAAAAAGAAATATCATTTTCAATGGACTAAATCCTTGGTGATAGTCCTTCCCAATATAACCATCGCAAAAATAGTTTGTTACGAGTCAATGCTCATAACTTTGCCAAAGAATAACTACTTGTTACCAGAAATTTCAATTATTTCCTGCAGTAATAAAACTATAGTAAAAGCGTTTACTCTTGGACAAATTTTTTTCATAAATCCAATTTTTTCAATTACTTGTTATTTACGCCGACAAGATCTTTCCCGGCGGCTTTCAACCAACTAAAAAACGGTCAAGAAAATTTTTCCAACGATTTTTATTATTTTTTCTTACGAAATTTTCTGTTGGTAAAGCCCTTTTTACTTATAGTGTATGACGTTCCCATGGCCTTTGTCTTGAATTTCTCCGCCGGTGCTGTAGTTTTTCTCGAAAAAGTTTCCTTAAAATGTGTTTTTATTTTTTCAAAATTCGAACAATAAAGATCATCACATATGAAAAAAATTATTACCATCATGCTCGATGTGTTTGGATGGAGCACCTAGATGAAGTAGCAATTAATATAAATTAAGGTAGCTACCGTGTATCAGCTCAATTACACAACTTTTTTTTCCTTTTTTTTTGGAAATTCTCATCTGCCCCTTCTCAATCAAGTCAATCTACCTAGGTTAATTTATTTTTGCAAGAAAAGGTTTAGAACTTTAGATGCTAATTAAGTGTTAAACATATAATTTGTCTTCAATTTACAGGGCTATGGGATGACCGAGGCCGGGCCGGTGCTTGCGATGAACCTGGCATTCGCTAAGGAGCCATCGAAAACAAAGTCTGGGGCCTGTGGGACCGTTGTGAGGAACGCCGAGATGAAGATAGTTGATCCTGAGACACGGGCATCCTTAGGACGGAACCAGCCGGGGGAGATCTGCATCAAGGGAGCCCAAATAATGAAAGGTCAGCCTTTGAAATTAATATCTAATATTCCCTTGTTAGCTAAGCATTTGATCATTCTATATTATTAGTTTGGGAATTTGCATGCCTTTTTTTTTTTTTTGCATGCCAATTATATTATAATGCTCTGACAATGGTCGGCCCCTATGTTGATTTCAACTTCAGATATAAAGCTTTTTTTATATATTTTTTTGAGAGAAAATAGAGAAGGAAAATATTAGAAAAAAAAAGAGTCGTTATGAACTGATTTGAGAATTCTTTGTTTACATCCATTAACAAATATAAATTATATATATATATATATATAATATAAATCTCATTGGAATGAGTTAGATAATTAATTAAATATTAAAATGTTGGTAGGTGGGCACCAGATTGTGATTATTTATTTGTAAATTTAGAATCAGCTTAAAGCGATTTATGGAAAAGAACCGAAAAAGAAATGAACTTGATTGGTGGCTGTTCTACCAAACCTATTCTTACGAAAAATTCTTTGGTTATTTTAGAATAATAATATAACACCTTCTTCCAATGTCACTAGTCTTCTCCTAACACACACACACACACACACACACACAAAAGGAAAAAGAAAAAAAAAAATCATTTGTAACCATGTGCTTTTTCAGTTCTAGTTTCTCTTTGAAATGAAGCTGGCTGGGCTTTTCCGTGCTTCCTTTGAAGTAGGTAGGTATGTGTTCTTTCGGAGTGATCATATGGTCAATATTTGTGCTCACCAGGTTGAGAAATAGGGAACTTTGTGATATTTGTGCTCTCAAGAGAAAAATTTCTTCTTATTAATGAAGAAGGACGAAGCAATGTCCACTGCAGTGTAATATAATTATTTATATATATATATATAGATATATAAAAAGTTGTTCTTCTACTACACATCTGAGAAACCATATATTGTTGTGTGTCATTTGAATGATGCTGTGGATAAACTACTCAGGTTATCTCAATGATCCCGAGGCTACAAAGAATACTATAGACGAGGAAGGTTGGTTGCACACTGGAGATATTGGTTACGTGGATGATGATGATGAGATCTTCATCGTAGATAGACTAAAGGAGCTCATCAAATACAAAGGGTTCCAAGTTGCCCCTGCAGAGCTTGAAGCCATGCTCATTACTCATCCCAACATCGTAGATGCTGCTGTTGTCCCGTAAGTTCTGACACCTAAATCTGAGCTTTCATAAATTATCACAAGTTGTTTTTTTTTTTTTCTTCAAAACCATTTTTTATACACTTAAAAATTGTTACATGGTCATTTTTTTAGAAAGAGGAAAAGCACTAAACCCCCTACAAGTTGGATTTTGCTAAAATACAGAGTAAGACACTTGTGTTAGTAGGAGAGTACAGAGATATGTTTTGTCGGAGGTATTGTTTTAATCACACCTTCTAAATGATTTGCTTTAGAAAATCTAAATATCTCATTTCTGATTTCTCAAAGTAGCTAGATATCCAAATATGTTTCCTTAGAACCAATATAATTTTGTGATTAGGCAGTGAGGCCATCATGCCATAGTTTTCAAAAGTTGGTTGTAAACTTGTAGCAACATCATTTATAATTTAGAGAGACAGGAATATATTTTTACTCGAGAAAAAGAAAAAAGAGTATATTTTATTATTTTCCTGGAATTTAGTAGTTATATCAAACTTTCACGAAGTAGATACTTGATAGTATGATCAAGACCTT
The DNA here is from genome assembly GCF_051530095.1 of Phoenix dactylifera. Classification (NCBI taxonomy): domain Eukaryota; kingdom Viridiplantae; phylum Streptophyta; class Magnoliopsida; order Arecales; family Arecaceae; genus Phoenix; species Phoenix dactylifera. The sequence goes on along the minus strand of NC_143200.1, from coordinate 24,630,948 downwards.
AAATATCTTGGATGACTATACAATAAGCTTCTGATGCCATTAAATTTGCTAAAGTTTACAAATTTTTGCAGTATGAAAGATGAACTCGCTGGGGAAGTCCCTGTAGCCTTTGTTGTCCGAAAGACGGGCTCTGAAATTACAGAGGATGAGATCAAGCAATACATCTCAAAGAAGGTATGTATAAGGTTCATGATCCCTCCACCCCTCTCAACCAATAAAAAAAAATACCCAAAGCTAATGTTCATATATTAGGAAGAGAAGCAACTCAACTCAAGATTGGACCTCATTTAAAAAATAAACTTGCAAGATCTTGCACAAATTCATCATAGTTTTTTTTTTTTTTTTGATGGTAAGGGAGGTAATGGGCCACCCGAAGTTCATTATAGTTCTCGTCATGAATAGATAAGCCAATAACTACTAGGAAAAATAAAAATAAAGCCAATAATTGTCTACGTTGATGAAAAAGATAAAAAAAAACTTGAATAGGCAAGCCTATAATTATTTATATTGTTGAACAAAAAAAGCCAATAAATATTTTTTTTGGGGAAAAAGATAGACAAAATAACATCAAAATAAGGCTAGCACTTATCTATATTATTGAAAAAAAATAGAAATTCATCATAGAACTGATCAGACCTGAATAGGTAAGCTAATAAATACTAGGAAAAATAAAGATGAAGCCAATAATTTTCTACATTGCTGGAAATATAGACATAAAACATGAATAGGGAAGCCAATAATTTTTTGTTGTTGAACAAAAATAATAATAGCTAATACTCAGTCCCAACCAAGTTCAAATTGATGGCCTTCTAATCCATAAGCAAATGCTCTACTGCTGAGCTATAGAAACACTACGTTCAAAATTTGATTTTATAATTATATCAAACTACATCAAATCCCACACAACAGCACATAAATCTACTTTTCAAGCTTTAATCGTGTTTGAAAGAAAGCTAGGACAATCTTAACCTAGCTGGCGTAATGTAGCTATTAGTCCATTAAGATTTGACGAACTATAATAAATTATTTGAAGTAAAAGAATAGGCCTAAATATTAACATTAACCTCCTAGATTGACCATCAACTTATGCGTAGTTTACGATGATTAAAAATACTGTACTAAGTCGTTAATTTTGATGGCTATTTTTATGTGTTTTTTTTTGTGATAAAACAGCTATTTTTATGCATAATCTTTGGTCTTGTGTGTATATGCTTTGCTCGTGCGTAAAAAAAAAAAAAACAGTTTAAAAATAGTTCTAAATGAGCATAGGAACCAAACCCAAAATGCTAATTGTGTAAAGGCCAAACGTGAAGTGCTAAAAGAGAGGCCTGATTAAATCAATTTTTTCTGAAATCTTGGAGGATTGCTCATTTGCTTGTAGAGCACATGAATGTAGTTTGAGCCTCACACGTATCTTTGTTTCTCTCAGGTGGTTTTCTACAAGAGGATAAACAGGGTTTTCTTTACCGACGCCATTCCGAAGGCCCCCACTGGCAAAATCTTAAGAAAGGATTTAAGAGCAAAGCTAGCGACCATATAATGTCTCCCAATCCAGCTGCAAACTATACATACATACATACATATGTAAAGTTTGTTTTTTGGGTGGGGTGTGTTGTGTTCATATATAATATGCTATGACTTCTTTTGCTCCAAAAAAAGATATGCCATAATTTTTCTACAATCGAATTACCATCATAATTTGTATTTACATACCATTTTTTAGCTGTATCACAAACTCACATCCACGCCTGGACAAATATTGAGTAGAGAAAACAGGCACTGTGTAAAAGAAGTAATGAGAAGGGATCCTGCACCTTCTGAATCTTTTAATTGAAATTTGAACATCCCAATGCTGCCTTTGATGTGTACTAGGAATTAACACGGAGCATGCAGCAGAAGGGTATCTATCCTTACACCTACAGAATTAACATTGAAAAGAACTTTGATTTGGAGAAATTATATAATAAAATATTGCCGGATAACCTGGTAGGATTCATTTCTACTTGTCGAAGGTCCGGTCAAGGGCGCGGGCAACCCTACTGCATTCTTGCCGTCCGTCGGAGTATCATCACATGATGAAATTTTAGTATCGGTTGCCGCTGGAAACCAATCCGACCTACGTACCAAGTTAACAATGGTCACTGAAGTTCCTGTGTTTATTAGAAAGCAACTAACGATTCGGCCGAGTTATAGAACTCTCCGTGCATCCTTTGGGTAGGCCACATGGAAAGTTTTGAATGGTTAGATGGTGAGCTTTTATTGATCGGTTTATCTTATCAATATAGACTGGTTCCGAGGTGTATCGGTATCCTTGGATGAGTCGGCTTAGGCTGGAATCTTTCTCGGCAATGGTCAGGCTAAAAGGAGAATGGGTGTGGGACCGAGATTTAGGTCTAAATGGCCCAGGGTTCGGCCAATATCCAAATATACGGTAAAGGTTAGTTGGGCCCAATGGATGGAAGCTGGCCTCTGATTGCGGGAGCCCGTCTAGTCTTTTTAGCATCGTGAATGCATTAAGCGAAAAGAGATGCGTCAATATGCTTGAAAAAGGAAGATGGGACAGGGGAGGGGGAAAGATCAAGAGGATTTTGAGAAAAAAATGCCATATGATATCCTTCAAAGAAGTATTGTCATTGAAGCTCTTTATTTTTTTTTGGTGTGTGTGTGTGTGTGTGTGTGTTCGTTTGTCTTGTATTTGATGTAAGGGAGGCGATGCCACCCAATTTATTAGAATAAGCTTCAATTGATTGACCATCATGAGTATCATCTTACCTTGATAAAGTAGTTGAGCTGACCAGATGAACTCAATTTAGGCCGAGTGTGCTTAACTCAAACAATATGATCTTGAGATAGCGTTCAATCTACACATGTATTTAAATGGCTTTCTCCATGAACATGTGCCACAAACATCATGGTTGGGAAAAAAGAAAAAAAAGCTTAAAGCCAATCATTTGGATCACTGCCTTTAGGTGGAAGTCGGTGATTGGTGGAACAATACTTGGAGCCCTGATGGACATCGCTTCCCTCTCGCTTCCCCAAGCTTCCATCCCTCCCTTTGCGTACTGCACCAGCCCTGCTTGCCACATATAACCAGGGGCGGCCCAATGCGTTTGGAGGCCTAAGGCGAACTCAGTAAGAGGGGCCTTTTTTTATTGTTATTATGAAAAAAAATTTAATAAGTGCAATGAAACCCAAAGACCTCAATCTTTGATCAAAAAAGTCAAATCTTTGAAGAAACTCATCAGGAGTAAGCAACAAAAATTGCAAGCAAAAATTGCTTGTTGGAACTTGGAAGTGCCCAATATGGTGTGGCTACATCCAGCAACTATGACTCTTTTGTCCACCTGATGATAGACTTCATAGTGAAGAGGCTCGAAGTCATTATGATGCAGAAAAGGTTTAGCCAGCTGGGTGGCCTTCAACACGATAGGGAGGTGAGGGCATTGGTCAATTATTTCTCTGAGATGTAGAGACCTGTGCGAGACAAATTTGCCCGGCCCTAGCTCTCTCGGATGACAACCAGTCTAAACTTTGAAAGGATGTCTGAGAGTTTGGACTTCTGGGGAGAGAATGACTTTTTAAAAAAAGCCAGCCTCAACTCAATCCAAAGCATGATCAAAAGCGTGAAGAACCCCAAAACTCTCCAGAAAAAACCAGATACAGGAAAAAAGATGAACGCCAAAAAGAAGAACAAAAAGATAACCCTGAATGTCAAAAACAAGGTATGAGAATTAAGAACTAAATGCTCTTACTGACCTCAAATGAAACTATTCTCTCCTTCAGCGGCCCCTGCCCAATGGTATCTCATTCCTCCAAATCTAATATATTTGAGAGAAGACAGAGAAAGAAAGCATTAAAAAAATTAGATTTTTAAGACTCTCGCAGCAGAAAGAGGGTGATTTGATGGCTAAAAGATTAATGTGTGGACTGTGAACAACCCAAACAAAACCCGGATCAGAGCTCAACTATTTAACATTTAATAAGCACAAATTAGGGTCTCACGGTCTCACCTTCCCTATCAAAATTGAAAATCCAGTGGAGTGGATTTTAGAGCGGAGCCGACGAGGCCGGAGCTGCGGAGCGGCGGAGCCGACGAGACCGGAGCCGCGGAGCTCGGAGTCGGAAGTCGGGACTCGGGAGGCCTCGCCGCGTCGGTCGCCGCGGAGTCGGAGGTCAGAGGACGGGAGGAGCCGAGGACGGCGACTCGGAGTCGGCGAGGAGAGAACGGGACTCTGCACGGACGCATGATGGACCGGAGCTCGGAGCTCGGAGTCGGAGGCCGGAGCTCGGAGCCGAGGACGGCGACGTCGACGAGGAGGAGAGCTGGAGAGGGTTTTGCGCTCGCCGCTCTGCAACTTTGCAAGCCGATTCTGCCGACTGCCGAGTGCCAAGAATGAAGAACCGGAGAAGGTTCCGGCATTAAAAAGGTAGAGAAGGGGGGAGAGAAGGGGGGAGCCGGGAAGGAAATAGTCGTTGCGTTGCCCGTTGCTTGTCGACGACTCGACCGCTCGACCACGCCATCGCCCGTCGCCCGTCGCCTGTCGCCAGTCCCCGTCTGCCGACTGCCGTCGCCCGTTGCTAGTCCCAGCTCAGTCTCAGCCTTTCACGTCGCCGCCCAAACCCACTCCCCGTCTCATATGCAGTCTGCCATAGCGCCATGGTGGAATAAAAAAAAAGGTTGGGTGGGGGCCTTCCCTGGGCCGGGGGCCTTAGGCGACCGCCTGAGTCGCCTAAGGCTCGAGCCGGCACTGCATATAACTAAAGAGTGGTTGTATTGGGAGATCTATAGTAAAACCCTGATTGACCCACAAATGGTGTGCTTAAGATGCGAATGAACGCAAAGGTATACGTGCCATGAAGATACTGAGTGACTGTCAACTATGCTTAAATGATTGAAAAAGAAGTATTCTATCTATTCAACCTTAGAAAGAGCTTTGCATACATTTCACTTTTGGAAGCCACTATGCAGTAAGAAGTAGATTGAAGGCCACATCAAGCTGTGGAATAGCATAGCGTCTCTTGTGCATTGCCCCTTCGATTGACCACATCTTCATATTTTTTACCCTACCTCCTTCACGCTCGTACATATTTTCTTCATCAAATAAATTTTGGAAGAAAGTTTTGTAACAACCTAAAATCTCATCTAACATGGCTAGTCGGAAGATATTTTTTTGAGTTTCTTAGTTTTATATAAGTACCCAAAATCTCTTCGGCAAATAAACAATATGAGACTAAACAACGTGAGCTTCTTGCTTTCTCTTTTTTCCTCCAAAAAAAAAAAAAAAAAAACTGTGTTAAATGATCTATTGCCTCAGCCTTGATCAATTAATCTTTTCTGAAATCTAAGAAGGTTCTTTTGAAAAAAAGAATTGATGAGAGGCTGCAGAGTTCATTAAATTTGTTTGATAAGGAAAAGCACATCATGCATGCAGTTACATAAACTTCTGAATTTCACGACCAATTTTGGTGACGTGTGCCTGGAGCTTGTCCTTCATGTTCATCCAAAAATGGAGCTTATCTCCAAGGGGCTCCATCCCCATCCTATAAAACCTATCCCTCTGCAAATAAAAACAAGGAGAAAGAAACATCGGAGAAGTGTTTCCCGTTTAGTCGCACGTTATCTTGGACGGAAAGGGCCTCACGAGTCACGAGGTGGGAATTAAGCTCTATCCCTGCGACCACCAAAACCTGATAGACGTATATGGAATGATGGATCCGAGATTTTTCTTTTTCTCGCGTGCAGGAATAAAGTGTGGTCCAAATTCCAGGTTCCTCGTCTGATGTGAAAACCTGTTTTACCAAGAAAAATACTAGGCCGCGCCGTTCAGCCATACAAAAGATTCTTTCTAGATTGGAGGACGAAGATTCCACGTAGACAATCCGAGATGATGCATATGATCTTCTCTCTCTCTCTCTCTCTCTCTCTCTCTCTCTCTCTCTCTCTCTCTATATATATATATATATATATATATATATATAAATGTAAAATTTGACTTGGCTATATTGTTTTATGTTATTTAATCTTTTCAATTTTTTAAAACCATTTGATGCATAATGTAAGAATTTTCAAGCCATATAATTCTTGATGTGCAAGTAGTTTAGTGGTTGTAAATCATATCGAATGGTTCATGGAACCTTCATTCTCTAATTTAGACTTGACTAGCTCCAAATGAAAATCTACCAGAGTATAATCAAGTCAAGTTCTCCTTTTCTCTCTATATGTATGCATGGATGTATGTATGGAGTGTATTTATATGCACATGTATATGTATATATATATAGAAAAGGGGTATCACTCTCATAAAAGATCTCAGGGCCAAGTTTACGGAATTTGATGGAGCTCAGTTGGATGTGCAGACCTCGAAAATAATGTAGCACATCAATATCTTCCTATCTAGGTTTTCTCCAAAAGCAAGCTATTTACAAGCTAGCGCAAGATTATACTCGAGTCCAACATGCTTGGTTAAGAAGTTTAACTCAAACTTAACTTGAAATCAAAATTATTATTTTAAATCATATAAATAATTTGTTATATAATTTTAAATTATCATTGGATCTTTCAAATAATTTGTTTATGAATAACTCAAATGCAGCTTGAAATTAAATGGACTAGTTCCAGCAATTCTACTATAAAACGAGCCGAGCGCTGGTGCTTTGCTTGCCTTGTTTTGGTTCCTCAATTTCTACCCTTACTGTCGCATGGCACGGAGAACGTTTTGCGATGCACCGGCTCTTTTTTTTTTTTAAGGTTCTTCTATGAATGAATAAGGCAAGCCTGGCACGGAGAACGTTTTGTGGGAGACTGGCTCGCTGTATCAGTAATCTTTTTATGAATGAATACAACCAGCCATGCTACTGTTTTCTCACAGCATTTGCTACCACTGCAAGCATATCACATGGGAAGTGATGCAGGACTTAGTTTTAAATTCCAATGATTTTAATATTTACAGGACATAGTTCTAACATGCTAGAGACCTTTAATATTCAGGTTCCAACTTCATATTCCCCAATATTGGCCATGCCTGTAGATAACAAGAAAAAATTGTTTGGTGGATTAGATCCACCTTAGACTGTTAATTAATGAACCATTGATAAATTTGCGCGCGCTGCATGCTATTACACATTAAAAAAAAAAGAAGAAAAAAATTATTATTACATATATTGCTTTCTGGTTGGACTGGCCTGGTCCAACTAATTATTTCTCATCTACAAGGTAGCAGTTTTTTTTATCAAACCAAGCTGATGATTGAACACCTACTTCGTTGGAAGGATGATCCATATTTGCTCATTAGCATTATCAAGTGTTTCCTTTAACTATTCGGCATGGGTAAGTCTTCTATATTCATGTTTCCTTAACTATGAAATGATTGATGACATCCACACTGTAGAACCAAAGGAAATTCAAAATAAAACACCACTATTTCTTTAAAAAAAAATAAAAACTCTGTTAAACCAAACAGAATACAGCACTCCTTCAACGCAACGAATTCACAAGATCATGTCGAATCTGGCTTAGATCTTCACGCAGAATTTGCCTGCTCTATGGGAAACAAAACCCAATAAGACCCATCAGCTACATTCATGGGAATCGACAGACAGAATCTAATCTTCCGGACCAAATTTCTGACCGGACGAGAGACGAGCTACTGGTTCCCACAGCACATGCATGGTCCCATGTGAGCTTCTTGCTCTTGCTCCTCCCTCCTATATGTCCTAACCAGCTGCCATGCATGCGTATACCTTGGAAAATAACTACTACAGCACTTGTCCCCAACTCCACTGCAGCACTTGTCTGTGATGGAAGGGACACGCAATAGCTTTGCGTCCACAAGAAACTATGTTCGAGATCCATCTTCCAGTGGTTCAGTTTTAATTCTCTGTCCGAACACGAGGACAGTTGGGAATGGCGTGGATGCTAGCGAAAATACTAGTGTTCCCGTGTGCTTGACTTGCGATCTTGGAAGCTTGGTATGAACATTAGCCTTTACTCTTTTTGGTGTGGATCCACAACTTCGGCTCTAAAATGAGGTGGAAATCATGATGTAAAGCTTATGCATTTGACTGGATGGTTGTGTGTTTGAATTATGTCTTAGTGCTTCAGCTGGAACTATAGACTATATGGTTGACATAGATATCTGTATAAGTTGTGGACCTGAACCAAACTTGAAGTTTGATGGTGGCAGTGGAATTTTACACATTCTTGTAAAAGGAAAAAAGGATAGCGTCACCGATTCTTTGAAGTACATATATACAAGCAGAACATCCTTCTAGCTAGAGAAATGGACGAGAGATAAGAAACAGGACCTGGGGCTGTTTTCGGATGATCAATTTGCTGCTAGATATAAAGTGTGTTCTTATGATTGTGTATTTTTTCTTTTCAATAAGCACTTTATATATATATAGATTAATTAGTAGGAATGTGGGAGTAGAATCTGACATTTAATTAACACAAAATTAAATGAATCTTATATCTCGTCGTTTAACTCCTCTCCCCCCACCCCCTAAATCACTGAAAAAAAAATCTATAATGTCAACTTGGTCAGACAATGTTTATGGTGTACATGGATGGATATAATTGTCACGTTGTCACATCAAAATAGGAATAATTGGCTGTTACAATGAACAGTCATGGCTAGCATCCGTTAGGGCTATTGGCGTGGGGCACACCGGCGTCAAAGCATGCGCGAGTAAACCCTTAGGACCATGCCTCGTCTCCACCACCTTATGTCTATCCACACAAGTCTCGATGAGGTCACATGCTACTTCTCCACTACGGCCATGGCTCGGCAACTGTCAATTTGAACAGTCACCACCTTTGGAGGGCCAGAGAATTGAAAAATTATACTCTTCATTGCATGCATCATATAGTCATGCACCACACAATTCACCTCATCTTCTTTCTATGGACTCCATTCATCATATGCTCATCTCGATTGGTCCATAGCAAATAGATAGCTACAATGGTGCGTGCGATGTAAGGTATAATTTCTCACTACAAATAGATAGCTGTTGTAGATCATATTGCATCGATTGGTGGAGTAAATTTCGCCATTTTAATTTAGTGCTTAGACCCAAGGGAATTGTTCTCATTCATAGATTTTTTGTTCCATCTCTCCTTGTTATCATTCTAAGGTCTGGCAGCTCCGGTCAACCAATCTCACATGCACACTTACGCATGACCATGTATGATTGCAAAGATGAATTATTTGTGAGTTTGTGGAGTATGACAAGCAGATGGGAACTCAACGTATTGGATTAGGACTGGCACTTGTTGAATGTTAGCGTTGCAAGACCATTGTCCATTTATAAATGGCAAAGATTGCAGTAAGTTGCATCCATTTAGCATTTTCATACTTCATTGAGTTGAGACATAATTGAAGATGAGGTGATGAAACTTGTATTGATGGTTAAATAAATCAACTAGGCAATTGCTACTTTATATTTGTAGTTTTGTGTATAATTTAAGGGCAGTATATAATTAATAAGTAGCAATTTTATTTTTGAGAGATACGAGACCGCTGTTACCACTAAAAGTTGAACCCAAAGTCTCCCTATTTTAGGTAGAAATAGTATTCTTGCTTATTTTCATGATCCATAATATAGAAGAAATAGTTTAAGAATTACTAAATATGGGACTATAGAGGTGGATTTGACCATTAAAAAAAGAAAATTTGATTGAGCATCAACGAATAAAAAAATTTAATTAGTCCAAAATACCAAAAAGTAGATTTTTTTTTTTTGATCCTCCAAGAAGTGCGCGTCTTATTCAAATCTTCAACCAACTAAGCTAAGTCTGATTGATTATTGCATGATTTCCACGTTGCAATCTCAGACTTACACTTATCAATAAATTCATCCGCCGTGCTTATCTTTACGCCGCATTAATGGAATATGATATGGGTTTCCACCTTATTGCTCGAAAGAATAGCAACTGATCCCAAAATTTCATTAGGTACATAGCAATCAGTCCCGTTTTTATGCCACTCGATCGTTGCACAAAAACCCAATTTGCATCCAACTCATCATGTCCAATGGCAGCCGTCCCATTTGAGAAAGCAGAACTTTTTCATGTATTTACACTGCTGCAACACCCTGTACGCCTCTGCCCCTGTGTGTGTGTTTGTTTTCCGGGGAAGATCGGAGGGGGGGAGTAGGTGAGTATGTCCATTCGTTCAAAAACCCGGCATTTCAACATTTTAAATGATTCGCATGACATCCATAAAAAAAGGTGACCGGCAACCGTTTGTCGTCAGCCGCAGAAACTTAGAGCACTAACATGCATGGTCTTAATTGGTTATCCCCACCCTAACGGTTGTCAAGAGCCCAGGGCCCCCGAAAAAGATACTAACCAGCGATGGATCTCGTCCTGAGAAGTTCGCAGATGCATCTTCTTGCCTCCTCTATAAAGCGAGGCGACGACCCCTCCGACGCACTTCGCCCACTGATTCCTTCATCTTCCCACATATGAAGACACGCCCCCACCCCCATTCTCGCCACCATAACAACAACTCTGTTCTCTCTCTCTCTCTCTAAAAAGATGGAGCTGGAGCCCAAGAATCAGGAGCTGAACCTGGACCTGGGGCTGGAGCCGTCGAGCCCACCGGAGCCAGCCCGGGTGTTCTCGTGCCACTACTGTCAGCGCAAGTTCTGCACCTCCCAGGCGCTGGGGGGCCACCAGAACGCCCACAAGCTCGAGCGAAGCCTGACCAAGAGGAAGCGGGATCTGGGACTGGCTGCGCGCCAACATGCCAGCTCGAGCCATTGGGAGGTGCCCCGCTCAGGCTCGGCTGGGCTCGAGAGGAGGGAGGAGGGGGCAGCGATGGCAGCGACAAGGGCGGCGAGCTATGATGAGAGGGATAGCAAGGAAGAGCTCGCCCAAGAAATTGATCTGTCCCTGAGGCTTTGAGTTGCTTTGAGTTGTTAGAGAGAAAAAAGAGGTGAAGAGAGAGAGTTTTTGGTGAGAGTCCGGTCCACTGAGAGACCGGTCAATAAGTTTCATTTTTTTTGTTTTTTTTTTTTCCTTCCTTCTTGGAAGAGCTCCTCAAGTGGTTGACTCGATCGTCTCTGAAATTATGAATTGCTTTACTCCCCCTTTCTTTCTATAATCAACTCTCTGAACTCTTCATTCTCTCTGCGTGTGCTGGAGATAACGTTAAATGCTGGTAAGCAATTTTTTCACAATTACCAAGAACGGTAGAACAGAACATTTGTATTCGAAGGTAATCATAAGCGGTTGGCCAGCCCTGCATGCATCTTTATCATTTGAGTTTGGAAGTGTTACAAGTAATGTAAGGATAACAAGGGAGATGGTTATGGTAACTTGCTTACAAATTAATATACTCTCTCTCTCTCTCTATGTATATATCCTAGATCTCAACGGATGATGGAAAGAAAGGTTAGAACCTACCTAATTGGAGGCACCCCTAGTGACTTGTTTCCATGAGAAAATCTCCAGGAGCAACCAGTTTTCGCTAGAGAGCTATCTCGAGAATTCAGCACCCTGTTTTATAATTGTAACCAACCTTCTTCAAGTGAAACCAAACAAGGATTGATATTGAAGCCAAAGTAGATAATCTTGTTTTTTTTTTCCTTTTTTGTTTGCGAAGTCAGATTGATTAAACAAGATACCCAAAGAAAAGATATACTTAAAAAACGAGGCTTGTTAACAATGAGATTGAAGCCAAGCAGAATAGTGACTTTTATTGCAATTCAGTGCCTCGAATCTTGTTTTATTAATCATTTAGAAGTCACAGTTCTCGGGTCAGTCTATTTCTCATCACATAATCGGGACTCAAATGTCTCAGAGATATGCCAAATCATTTTATCTATATTCATGAGATTTATTGCCACTACCCTCTAAAGGATGGTGTTGAATTATCAACTTACCATGTCATCAAATATGTAAATCTAATAAAAATATGCATCTTCCCACCAGAGAGAGATGTCATGGTGATACTTCTGCCATGTTCAAAATTTTCTTTGCACAACATGGCAATTTGCTTCATAAAAATTGAAACGGTACTCTATACTCAAAATTCTATCAAGCATTTTCTCTTGATGTAAGAAATTTTCAAAAAGACTCAATTATTGGTTTTCCTTTGGCATGTCTTGCAAAGGACTTAAACTACACCTGCCACAAGCTAGCCCAAATTGGCTCGGCAAGCATGCATCCGTCCTCAGAAAAATCTGGGCAAGAAGCTGACCCCTACCCCCCAATCGAGAGCCTAACTGCAATAGGTTGGTGGAACCTATGCAATGAAAGAAACTGCAGGCTTTTCTGGTTTGAAGCTAAATCGACGAGGGCATTTAAAACTCTCTTTGGGTTGAGAGGCTGAAGCGAGGTATTGATGGGATGGGCCATGAAAATTATTATATGAGGCGATGAGAAGGTGGGCCCCATGCAAGGACCCATGAGATCGAGATGTTTCATCGTCAACTGAAACGAATGAGATCATCAGCGAGAGACCATAGGTGGGTGGGTGATTTTGACATTTTGGACGGGAGGGCAAGGTGACCAACACGAGGTCTTTGCTTGCGGTTGTTTTTTTTTTTTTGGATCAAAACTGCATTTCAATTCATATAACTCTACCAAATTGACTGAAATAAGCAGTATAAAAGATGCGGAATATTAGCTAAGCTTGTCTAAAAAATTTTTTTAGAGTGCCGGACGACATACAAGATAATCCAGTCTGTTGCACTGTTCGTCTTCCGATATACATAAGCTATCCATAAGGAGTTCAACTTTATTACCAATGTACATGTATTCCATATAATTGGATGGCTATCTCCGTATTTGTCCGTTTTGCGAATTCAGTCATTCATCATGGCTAGAAGCACTTGCACTTATTAAGGAAATGCATGTTTTTGGACCGTACTACTTTCTAATGAAGTAGGGGAAGTGACTCGCTTCCTCCATATTTTCTACAAAAAAAAAGATACTAGCATCTGCCTCTGAAACGTTCGTGTGCCTCCAGTCTCCATCAACGACTCTACGCATCTCATGGTTAAGAAATTCTGGAGATAAGCCTTAGCGAAGTTTAATCGTGAGCTCATCACCACATATAAATTCGACCGTTCTCTTTACCAAGGCTTTCAGACTGATCAATTTGGGTACTACTAAATCCCAACACAAGAATTTGGCCCAATATGAAGCCTGGCAAACAACTTTCGCATGGCTTCAATAGATTTTAGCTATGGCCAACTTCCTCAGTAGAAGTTCAGATTTGCCCGTACCTCTTGACAGCATTTTAGCGGATCGCCAACCATCATGGCCAATCAAAAGCATAGATTTAGACCGTCCGTGCATGATGTATGGATGGCTCAAACCAAAAATAATATATTGTAGCAAATATCTCAATTTCAAATCATATCCGCACATAACATATACAAAATATGCAACTTCGATATAAGTTAGTGCTCCATCAATCTGCACAAAATTGACAGCACTCAACAATTGCCATGCACCAAATTTATTTCCTCGAAGCTCGAGACAACGATGGTCCTCTTGGAGGGCGATTCCACGACGATCATCAGATGGATTCTGCGGTTATCGGAGGAGGGGAGTCAGCGTCTACCATCCGCTGCTGCGAGATATCCGAGCTATGGTTCGGGATGCGATGATCATCCAGGCGAAGCATGTTTTTCGAGAGGCCAATGCAGCTGCCGATTGGGTGGCTTCCTTCACTGCAACCATTGGGGTGAACACTTATGGGTGGGTGGGACAGAGTTGCCTAGTGCTCTTCGAGATGTTTTATTTTTTTAATTTTTTTGGTTGTATTCGTACATGCTTAGTATAATACTTTTATTTTAGCCAAAAAAAAAAAGGCTCGAGAAATACATAACATCAAATGTGCACAAGGTTACAAACCTTCCGGAGAAAATAAAAGTTACAATAACATCTCGTTTCTATTCAAAGAGCATGATGAGAGATGGACACCTCCTATCATATGGAAAGAAAGATTTGAGAAGCTAGCTTGGTTTAGCTTGTGGAATGATTCTAAGAAAGCTCCATAGGATGTTATGAATGTATTAATTAAAAAGTCATAGATAACTATTCAACAACAATAAATTCTTATAAACTTAAACTAACATAATCTTTTGGCAAGAAAATTAAGTCATTATTCTATATAATTAATAAGAAGTGCCAACAAAATTAAATTGATTTTCTTTGTCGATTAGCCAAAAGGAAATAAGTGGGAAAAATTAAATTCTTGTAGTTAGCACAAATTCAATGTGATACTAGACGAAAGCACTCTAGGCAAAAGATTGATCCAATGCATATACTTCAATGTTAGGTTGGACCAAGAGTCAGGATCTTCTATAGCTCAAAGCTGAAATGGGAAGATCCAATCTTTCAATCATGACATCCCATATGTTGCATGATAGCATGGTTTTTGCTAGATACACCAGATAGCACATTGCACGTATTACGTAAGATGCACACAATCATGACCGTCATAGAACACATGAATGGTCATGATTGAAAAATTGATAAATTCAATCCAAACTGAATAAGATCCAAACTCTTGACGCATTGCACCAAACTTAGCATCGGAATGATCAATATCTAACTATTTTTAGTGGCACTGGCAATCATTACCCGATCGAACTTGTCTATGCAACCCACCTATCTCAACTTGTTGTGTTCATAGGTCTAGCATCGGTCAACTGACCTTTACTTGCTAGAATGTCTAGTTGGGTTCGACTCGAGACTTCTCAACTTATTGAGTAATGAAGGTATAGGTATAACTTGTTTTTCCTTTTTTTTTTTTTTTGGGGAGGGGGGCGTGTACATAGATCTAGTGAAACATGATAGAGAAGTCATGATCTCAACTCTCCTCAATAGAACTTCAGACCCCTAATTTTAACGTCAGTAACAAAAAATATCGATAGTGGATTGCAAATGAATACTGGCCATAACCAATCAAAAGCATAGATTTAGACAATCGATTTATAATGTACTAATACCTTAAACCAAATAATGTATCACAGAAAGCATATCATTTTTAAGCCATATAGATTGACGTGCAGTATATTCAAAACATAGAACTTGAATATATGTTAATCAATCTGCAAAAAATTGCTAACACTTATCAACTGCCACAAAATATTATTTCATTGAAGCTTGAGAGAAATACATAAGATCAAATGTTGGCGCAAGTTTACAAGCCTCATGACAAAAGAACTTTAAAGAGAGCAACTTATCTCAATTTGAAGAGCACGAGAGCCATCAGAGATAGATTTGCTTGCTATATCGAAAGAGAGATTTGAGAAGCTGGCTGGGGCTAGCTTTTGGAGTGTTTCTAAGGGAGCTCCGTTTGAGGTTTCGCTATTCAAGGTCTTTAATTCCATTTTATTTTTCCTCTGTTTTTGCCTATGGCCTTGAACAAGAACGAAACCCACATTCTCTTAGAGATATCACTTGATTTATAGGTCATGCCATAAATGATGGGATGAGGAGATAAGAATGTGTTAATTAAAAAAGTAACGGATACCCGTTCAACAAGGTTAACTTATATTTGAACTTAACCTAGCATAATCTTTTTGCAAGGAAAATGACATCATGATTATTTTTTTAAAGAAGTTCCAACAAAGTCAAATTGAAATTCTTTGTCGATTAGCCAAAAAGTAGGAGTGAGAAAATTAAATTCTTATAGCTAGCACAAATTCAACGTGATGTTGTAGGTCAAAGAATTAAGTAGGTGTACATCTTTCAATGCTATAGAGAGAGAGTTTAGGATGTACCACATCTGAAAGTAGAATTGGAGATGTCCAGTCTTGCAATCATAGCCGTCCATGTATTACATCAGGCTATGGCTGCATGAACTTGCAAGGTACATGGGATAGAGCATTGTATAAATTATTTAGGAGACATAATTACAACCTTTGTACAATTCAGGGAAAGACATGAAAATTTGAACCTCTCTAATTCCGCAGCCAACTAGAGAGGATCTAAAATTGTGACTTCAAGGCACCAAACTTAGAATTGGAATGACCAGTATCCGAATACCTTTAATGGTGCTAGGGAGGGGAAATAATGGGGCATTTGGACAAGCAGCATGGTATCAACTCTCTTCAATAGAATGTCAGATTACTTTGAATTTTAACAATAGTAACAAGAATCAAAGAGAAAACATTAGTAATAAGAATTATAGGTACCTCTTACCAGTCCTATAGTGGATTGTAAGGTATAACCAATCAAAAGCATAGATCAATGTATAATTTATATTCCCTCAAAGCAAATAAAATGTATATAAAAGCATCTCATATGGATTAGTGCACAGTAAAACTGCCAAGACTCAACAAGGGCCATGCACCAAATGTTGTCTCATGGAAGCTTGAGAGAAATACGTAAGATCAAACATCGGCGCGAGGTTACATGCCCTAATGCCTTTACCTTTAAAATAGAGGAGAGGTAGTCGTAGCATCAAAAGAAACTTTAAAAGTAACAACTCATTTCTCTTCAAAGATCATGAGAGCCATTAGTGATAGATACTGCTTGTCATATTCAAGGCGAGATTTAAGAAGCTAGCCTAGCTAGCTTTTGGAGTATTCTAAGGGAGCCAGCAGAAAGTTTCCTTATTTAAGGTCTTTCATTCCTTTTTTTTCCTCCCTTTTTTGCCTATGATCTTGAATAAGAATGAAACCTACTCTTAGATATATCACTTGATTAATTGGTCATGTTATAAATGATTGGATTTTGAGGAGATTTGAATGTATTAATTCAAAAGTAATGGGTCTCAATTCAAGAATGGTAGAAGTTTCACGGCTTAACCTAACATAATCTCTTTGCTATGAAAATGATTTTATGATTCTGCATAATAAGAAATGCCAGCAAAATCGAATTGAATTTTTTTGTCGATAATCCCAAAAGGTGGACTAGGGAAAATTAAATTCTTGTAGCTAGCGCAAATTCATTCTGATACTGGACAAAAAAAAAAAAAAACTAGGTCAAAGAATTGACTAGATGTACATCCGTCAATGCTAGACCGAATAAAGAGTTAGCATCTTTTTCAATTCAAAGCTAAACTAAAGAGATCTAGTCTTGCAGTCATGACAGCCCTTGCTTTGCATGATGGTCATGCTTGTATTAGCATGGTCGTGATTAAAAAACTGAAAATCTTCAATTTAGCCTGGAACAAGGAAGGATTCAAACTCTTTAATCAATGCACCAAACTTAGCATCTGATTGCTCGATATCCAAATACCTTCAATGGCACAAGGGCAGCAACAGATACTGAACTCATTTATGCAATGCATCTGACCCAACCTTGTAGGTTCGTATGTCTCATACAAGTCGGCTAACCTTGACCCTCTAGCGTATTTGGTTGAATTCAAGTTAAGCAACAATTTTTTCAAAAAAAAAATTATATAATAAATGTTAAAGAAAAAAATGATATGAGTCATGAATATTGATTGAGGGCTTAAACATTGGATAAAAACAGAGATTAAAATGGGATTCTAAGCAACCAGCAAGTCACACATGGCAAAAAGAGAAAAAAAAAAAAACAATTTGTATGTCCATGCGATAAAATTTCCAAAACTAAATTGGCTTGGCTTGTAACTGCATCAATAGGTCCGTTCTAGTCAGATGGGTTCATCTTGGATAAAGTTCAGATTGTACATCATAGACCTACAAGCAAGTTGGGTTGGCCTATAAAAACTTGATTTGTAACTTTGACCTGGCCCATTGCCGCCTCTCTGCTGCAGAAATCAAAGTGAAAGTGGACCAGAGGCTTGACACATCAAGTATCCATCGGTTTATACCAAGGATGCAATTTGGGTTACATTTAGCCCAAACAAAATCGGTCCAACTCACTTGTTGCTTTGGGTTGGAGTGATTTTTCTTCTTCTTTTTTTTTTTAATGAGTTGATTTTGCCCTCAAAATTCCACTAGGCAGCCGCATGGATTTTTTCGGATATCCTATCTATCCCGAATTCTAATAGGAATAATTTAAGAAAACCACTTAAGGTTTGGGAAGATTTTGGAATTTAAAATTAAAATTCGTTACCGTTTGTGATGGATTTGAAATTTGACCCCTAAATATCCGCTATATGAGCCTGATTATATATACTAATAATTTTTTTGTAAAAATTAATATATATATACACACACACACAAACAAAAGAAAGACGAGGGGACTTGAACCCCAAAGCTCAAACACAACTAACCTCTGCCATATATTTTTGATCTTAGTAAACTATATTATTAGTTATATTATTGATTTTTACTTGATATTAGTTATCATGCAAAAGTCTTTCTTACTACCCTCTCCCCTCTTTCCTCTTCCCACCATCTCTCATTTTATTTTTTTTTGTAATTCTGGATTGGGTACTCGCTCAACCCAAATAAAGATTAATTGGGCAGGTTCGAATAGTCGATGAATTTATTATTATTATTATTATTATTATTATTATTATTATTATTATTATGGGATGGGTTTGAAAATTTTGATAAAGTTTTAGCTGGATTATCGAGCAATCTACCCAAAGAACAGCTACAATTATAAACAAAAAAAAGGTGAAAGGGGGTCATTTTGTTCAAGTCTCCATCTACACAGAATCTAACCCCCTACGTCTCTGGTGAGATTCATGGCTACTTTCTTAAAAAAAAAAAAAAGAAAAAAAAAAGAGGAGATTTTTCATTCAACTAATCTGCCTTACGAGGAAATTTCCGATTGAGAGTACTTGCATCAAGTTATTCAGTGAGTACTTGGACAAGCAACATCATCCACATCTGATAAGATTGTACTCTCTGGAACATAGGCAGAATACCACCCATGGGCTCAAACTCACAGGGCTCAACCTAATCCTCTCTCGGCCACTTGGGGGATCGCTCCCCACCCGAATCATTCCTCGGTCCCACCGGTTCTTCCGCTCAAGAAGACCTGACCTGGCCAACTCAAAAGTGTGACCTCTGGTGTGTCGCTGTTCCTTTCGCAAGTTCTGAAGTCGCCACATCAACCGGTCAGATATTAGAGTGCGTGGACCGGTCCCATTATTAAAAGTTTAAACAGAAGATGACGTTCTAATCGGTCTCCTAACATAAGCTTGGACCAATAGGCTGTGGCCATTAACGTAATCTAATCTCTCCATCGTCATCAGAAGGGACGAAGCAATCGAGTGAAGAGAATGTCAGGGGCGAGGACGTGGTCGTCTTCTTCGTTATCGGATACGACGCCTCTGCTCCCGCTCCACGCCGATCGGGCCTCCACCGCCACCCTCGAGATGGCCGCCGCCGCCCCCGCCCCCGCCGCCTCCCGTACCGTCTACCTCGGCGTCGACGTCGGCACCGGCAGCGCCCGGGCAGGCCCGTGCTCCTTCTCCTCCTCTTTATCCCTCCTCCTACATCTTAACCCTCCTCTTCTTCTGACTGGATTTCCTTAGTGCTTGTTTGGTGTAGTTTGATGTCGGAATCTTTTTGTTTTTCCGGCGCCGGTCGATTGATCGATGCTTTTCGAGACATTTGCACGAATTCGTTATTTTTTAATATTTTGTGTTTGAAGATAGGTTCAGTTTTGCATCGAATTATTTCATGAAGAATTCATTCTATTTCTAGTTTCCCTGATCGTCACGATAGTTTTCCGAATGAGGATTTCTCTTGCTATCTAACGAATTGCTAGATATTTCTGCTTAGATTAACAAAAATGAATCATCTAAGTTATTATGGTCTCTCCTCTTTTTGATCTTATCGATTTTTATGCGAGGGCGTGTCATCACTCTTTGATCGACGAGCAAGTTATAGAACGCCATAATACGTGATATTTCCAAGCTTCTGCTAATGATTGTGATCTTACTCTACATCTGCCTTGACATATTTTTCAAGCTTGACATTCGTGCTGTTTTGCTAACCATGTTTTGATCTTTACCCTGTCTTAAATTCTTAGTCAGATGCTCACTTCGTTGTAGCTAAAAATCAGAGGCAGCAAGGTAGGAATTCTAGGGAAATAAGGATTTGTAATGCTGAGTGCAAATAGCTATGTTTATATATCTTGATTGTGCAACATTCTGATCCACAAAACTCATAAAACAAATAAGTCTTGTGTAGATATCTTTAATTTGATTATGGTATTAATAAATCACATTTAAAAGCAGAGAGAATTCATGACAGCCAAGATGGTTCTGTACAAATCTGTAACAAGATGATGTGGTGAGTGGAATAGCCAAAAAGAAACAGTTATGGTAATATATGAAACCTCCTAAGTGGTTGCTTCTGTAGAAATAGGTTTTTCTTAGGCCAAGCGCTTCCTTTTGGTGACAATAATCCAATAAAATTTTACTGGATTCAGCTAGGATTCTATTTTAATACCTAGCAGGTGCAACCTAAAACTGTAAGTCTATGTCCGAGCCACAAGCAAAGGCAACCTAATTAGAGATGAATCAAACACATGATAAGCCCAGTCCGTACCCAGTCCACCTAAAACTGTCAAGCCAAAATTACCTCAAGACACAATATTAATTGTGTGATGATCCAGCCAACAGACCCAACTTTGGAATTTAAGTACAATCTACAAGGGAAAAAATGATGCTAGGAGGGTGGTTGAATTTTCATCCAAGAAATTACCTTCTTCCCTAACTCCACCTCAGAATTGGTGATCACTTTGTCTTGTGGCACACCACTGGTTAGCATGAGACATCCCCTTTTCTCTCTTTCCGTTGCATGTAAGATAGTGAAGGTAAAAGATGGTCTAATTTAAAATAATCAAAGTCCTTGTAGATCAGATTATAGTTATTTTGCAATCTATGAAGGTCTTACGTTAGAAATTTAAGAAGGCACGACCAGAGTTTGGGCAGAGTCAGATTCTTTCTGCACCTGTTGGGTACATCACAGACAATTTCATGCAACCTTTAGAAATGGATTGTATATTGTCAGAAGTTGGGTGAGTGCTCAACCAATTTGAAGAGGTGTGAATGTCATTTACTCAAAGAGAGGCCCATATGATCACAGATTGGCTTGCAGATGGACTAGAAATCACAGTCAGGATCAATTAAGACAAAGAAACTACCTGCAGGAATTACTTTTGTTGGTATGTAGAAATATAGCACTACAAATGTATGTGAGGGAGAATTGATGTTGTTGTATTTTTTATAGTTCAGGAAAATGAAGAAAAGAAAATCTTGTCATCTATTATCATGACATCATCTGCAAAAAAACATTTGTCAAGTGATGTTATCTCAAATAGTTTTTGTTGCCACACCATAAGAGATTGTTTCGTTCTGTTGGCAAAAATGTCTTTGTTATTTTTCTGGAAGTTCCCCTGCAGCATTTTTTTTAGTTCCTTTGGGAGATTTTGGGGCATCACCATCGAATTTTTTGAGATAAAATCTTGGTATGGTTTGAAGTGCATTTAGTCGGATGGAGCATCCAAGTCTAGAGAGAGTAAAAAATTGTAATTTTAATTATGGATTTTCGATGTTTAAACTTCCACTGATATCCTTAATATTGATCTCTCTTTATTTTCTGACATTTTTTTTCAATAATAACAAGCTATATTGCCTTTTTTTGGGTTGATGAATTTTATATCTGCAAGGTCATTGCCCGTCTAATCTTTTGGCACATTGTTTATGTATAGCTTCATGATATTTAGAATTCCAGCTTTGCATTGTTTCACCCATGCAAAAAGCTTACAAAAATACAAATTATTACATTATGCTAGTTTCTGAAATTCAAAATGTTATATCTTGACTTTTTTGATTTTTTTCTTATTGGTATGACCTTTTGATTCAGGTCTCTTCGATGATCAGGGTAGGCTGCTAGTCTCAGCCAGTAGCCCCATACAGATATGGAAGGAACGAGGTTGTATTGAGGTTGTACATTTGTGGAATCTATTACTTCGGTTTATCTAGAATATTTGTAAAATGGCTGATATGATAACTGCTGCTAAAATATGTCTTTCTTCAAATAGCAATCCTCAACAGATATCTGGCATGCGGTATGTGCAGCTGTGAAAACAGCATGCTCATTGGCAAATGCCGTTGCTGAGGAAGTGGTTGGTATAGGATTTGCAGCTACTTGCTCCCTTGGTATGTCACCTCCTTGCAGAACATTTTTTGTATATTGACTATTTGTGTGCTGTAAGAAGTGGTATGTAAAACCTAAGCTCTTTTTGGAATTGGGTATTGTTTGCAGTTGCCGTCGATTCTGATGGATCTCCTGTTTCAGTTTCATGGAGTGGTGATGCAAGAAGAAATATCATAGTATGGATGGACCACAGGGCTGTAAATCAGGCTGAGCACATTAATTTTCGCAACTCGCCAGTACTACAATATTGTGGTGGGTCTGTCTCCCCTGAAATGCAAGCCCCTAAGGTAACCAAAGTATCCTGACTGAGAGAATCAACAGTACCTTTTTTTATCAGCAAATTAAAGAACTATGTTGATCCTTTTATCTGTTTCCATAGTCTTGTTGCTGTTACTCTTTTGGTATATGCAAAATACTGGCTCTGTAGAATCTACACAAACAAGCTGATGTTTTGGGCCATTAGATTTTGGTGATGTTATTAGGTTATACCATAGCGGCATGACTGTATTTTTTTTACCATGGGATACAGCAACCAAGCTGAAAAGTTTGTAAAATGGATAGCTAGCACCCATTTTATCATCACTAACAATATCTCAGGTTCATCTTAGACTTAATCACTAGACAATGTTTTTATCATTAAAGTGGTTTGATGAAGGGTTTTCTAACATCATCTTCTTAACATGAAGTCACTATACTACCCCTTCAAGTCTTTTGGAATTCTTACCTTGGTTTTAAAGTAATTCTAATAGAACACTTTAGTCTGACCAGCATATTTGCCTTTCTTTCTTTCTATCTCTCTCTTTTGGGATGGGGGAGAACATGGAGGTGTTGAGCATTAAAATTAGGTAATGCTGAATCCTTTTATTTTGTTTTTTTTTTTATTTGTTTCGGAGGGGGATTGCTAAGGAACATTAGTAAATGTTTTTATTTTCACCACAAAGTGCTTGCTTTGATGGTATTATCTTGTCCCTTGCTAAGGAACATCAGGGGTTTGATTCCAAGTGGTGTGTACCCTTGCTTTGACCTGCGATTAGCAAAAGCCCAGGTTCCATGAGCTTTGGCTGTTGGACTTGGTCTGCCTGGAGGCCTAAGCTCCTACCTAGGTGGGTTGGGTTGGGGTGGGTACCTGCTGATTGGGTTAGAGCGCCTCCTAGTCTCAAAAAGAAAAGAGAACTCTCATTTTCTTTTAATAAATTTTAGGTGGTGCCATCACTTTTTCTCAAAATTATTGCATAATTTATTTGTGAGAATGTGAATACTTATTTATGTACATACATTCATTAATATGTATGAACATGTGTACAATCACAAAAGCATAAATGAATATGTGTATGTGTATATGTACATATGTATCAAAAGAGTTTGTTAAAACATGAACTCAGCCCTTGATTAGGAATGTATATCAAGGTCCAAAAGAGAGAATGTTGTTTTAGATACACAACATAAAGAGGGGCATGTATATATTCATTAGTTCCCTATCCAACTTTAATAATGTTCAATGTTGCACATCTAGGAAATGCAGTATTTTGTGATTTAGGGGGAACTTTTGGGAAGGGATGGAATGAAGTAGTGGGACAGTGGGGGCAGTGGGGCGATTGTAGAGGGAAAGGAGAAGGCTGGAGATTCGGTGATAGGGGTAAAGGTGGCAAAGTGGTGGTGTTGCTGCTCAGAAAGGGAGAAAATGAGGCCATTTGGTGAAGGGTTGAAGGTATCTGCTGGTAGCAATTGGGGCATTTAGGGTTTCAGCGAGGCAAACAGAAGGGAAGATGCCATCCTAAGATTATTTACTAATTCCTGGAGTTGCTTTCTTTCTTTTCAAAAATACATGGCTGAGAGATCTAAAAGATTTGGGCCAGTACCCTAATAATGGTAGCTCAGCTATACTCTGCATGCATGCATGCGTGCATGCTTGTGCATGAGAAGCAGATTCAAAACATATGCAGGTTCCAATATCAAATGCATTTTTCTCTCTCTGAATAGTGTCTTTTCAAGTCTAGGGGAACATAGAAGGCTACTCTGTAGGTCTTTTTACCTGCTGATTAGTAACATCCTCTTGCTTGAAGTTAACTTGGTAAGGGATTCAGTACTGGATCAAAAGGTTGACCTCTGATTGAGAATTGTCTTACATTTTTTAGACCTTGATGGATCCTACTTGGTCCAGAAAGCTGAGCCTATTTAGATAAATAAAGTTTGTTGGTAATTGTATAGGTTACCACAGTCATGTTGTTAATCTATTAGAACAGATGGTTCATGACTAAAGGTTTCAAACATTGTTGTAATCCTGCTTTTGGATAATAATTAAGGTGGATTATTAGAAAACTGTGGTGACATTGTAAGTTCTATCATAAGCTTGCATATATGTAGTATATGAAAGGTTTGTATGTAATATGGAGATCACCAGACACCCTTCTTTTTTTACACAAGCCATGGCTAAAGAAGCTTGTTGAACTTGATCTTAATAGTTGAAGAATCATTATTTATCCTCTTGATATCTTAATAGTTGAAGAATCATTATTTATCCTCTTGATATCTTAATAGTTGAAGAATCATAACTAGAACGTCTAAAATAAATATATGCAGCTACTATGGGTAAAAGAAAACCTGCAAGAATCTTGGTCCATGGTGTTTAGGTGGATGGATTTAAGTGACTGGTTATCATACAGGTAATTCTTCTGATAGATCTCCCAATGTTATTCAGTGATTTATATAATTTATTTGCACAAGGCGTTGAAGTTAATTATTTATTTACATGACAGCTCTTTTTGTTATTTATAGTATGAATGCATTTTTGTAGAGCAACAGGGGATGATACTCGGAGTTTATGTACAACTGTCTGCAAGTGGACATACCTTGGACATGCACACATGGAACTAGCTAGTGAGAAAGAGTCTCATATTATGGAATCTTGTGGATGGGATGATGACTTTTGGGAGGAGATTGGCTTAGGAGATCTTGTGGAAGGGAATCATGCAAAAATTGGTATATTATTTACTCATCTCATTTCTAATAGTGCTTAGTTCTCTGTAGTGATAGCCTCAACTACGCTGAACAAAAATTATTTGCAAAATTACATATCTGTTTCTTATTCAGTCCTTCATTTGTTAAATTGCCACGTGACGTCTTCTGTGTTGCATAACTGTGACAAGCTTAAAATGACATTTGGAGTGCTGGCAGCAACTATGAAGAATCACAAACTACTGAATATGTGCACGTGATATTATGTGAGACACGGAAAAAAGAAAAAGCAGTGGTGCTGAAACCATGTTTGAAAAGATATCTGATGTCTTTAGTTGCTCATAAATCTCTTCTTCACCCTATGATTTTAATGCTTATTTTTTTGGATAGTTTGCCAAACTGGTTACTTAACTCATATGCAACACTTTCTCATTTGTTTACTTACATAATAGAAACCGATAAGAATACCAAAGTTTTGCCCAGGCCTAGATTTAATTTGGTAAATCAGAAGCTTTATAAAAATTAGTTGCTGATATGCATATATTTTACATAGCAGGTATCTATTAATAAAAAAGAATGCATCACAAGGGGACAAGCTTTGCTCTGTGGAGAAAGGCTTGGGCTGACAAGCATGATGGTGCGGGCTCAAGTCTTAGGGCAGCCACTTTATACAAAAAAAAAAAAGATAAAAAAAAAGGACAAAGGTTAGGTCTGTCCCCAGTCTGCCGTTCTAGGATCCTGGATTGCGAGGACCATAGCTGGGGTAATAGCCTTTTTTTAAAACATAATTCTGGGTCACAGTGCAATAAGCTATGGGACTTAGAGAACTTGTTACCTCCTTTTTCTGGTTTTGCTTTTCGGCTTTCCTATGTATATTGCTTAGATGGATGATTATATATGCTCAATGACTTCAATTTTTGGATTATAGATAACAATTCTGGTTTTTCATCAATTAATAGTCCAACTGTGGGAGAAATCTTTACAATTCTGAAAAACATATAAATTGATTCTCTCCTGCAAATTCATTTTGATGTCATACTACCATTAGGCACCTTGACTGAAGTCTTCGAGTCAGTTAAGTGGGAAGGCTGAAGCTTTTCTTTGAAACATAAGCTGATTGAAATGGTTGGTTACAGGAAACATATCTGGACCTTGTAATCATCATTTCATATCACAAACAGACAATTATAGTGCAAGCCTTATTTGCTTCTGTACAGTAAGGGCCTTTTTCTTTTTTCATGATAGAGAGGAAAGCAGGAGATGTAATGCAGATCAGCTTTCTATGGAAGTAAAGTTGTAGAAGCAAAGAGTCACTTTTCATATAAAAAGAATTAGTTGCCTTCTGGAAGCATTATCAATGATCAACAAACCCATATGGCATGCAACACTTTGTTTCTGACTTTGTACCCCATGTCTTTCATTTTATGGGTTTTAGTTTTGTCCGGAGCTTCGATGCTAAAAATTTGATTTAATTGGTTTCTTGGATGCAGAAAATTTAGGTGTAAATCTGGTGATGGTATTGGGCTCGGTTTTGGGGTCCTTTTAAAAGAGATGTCAGGATGTTAGTGAGAGCTAGAAGTTCATCATTGGGTTGTCTTATTAGGCAACTTGTTTGACAGTAAGCAAATTGGCTGAAAATTTTCTCTAATGGATCTACATGTAATGACAACCACTTTCGCTACTTATAGGCTATGCAAATTAGTCAGGCTTTTTTCTATGTTTTCCTTCGGTCATCTTCTATGAAAGCCTGTGGCTGTCCCCTTCTCAATCTATCGTACCATTTCTCAATCTTGTAATTTTAACATCATCTTTGAATTTGTCACACACTAATGATGTGGTATAAACAATGCAAACAGGACGGAGTGTTGCTTTTCCTGGTCATCCTTTGGGTTCTGGTCTGACACATGCTGCTGCAAAGGCAAGAAATTTAGTAGTCATGAAGTCTGATTTCAATGGCAATGCTTTGAGATCATTAATGTGGTGAACACACATGTTACTAAAAAAATACGCCAACTATATAAATTGCTTATTGGAGGGTGGCTGTATGTCAGATTGTAGTATCTACATTGCATCTCTTTTAATCCTTTTAAAGATCTTTTCAATTTCAGGAGCTAGGCCTATTAGCTGGAACACCTGTTGGAACTTCACTTATTGATGCCCATGCTGGTGGTGTTGGGGTTATGGAAAGCATGCCTATATCAGAGTCCAGAGCTGATGGTGTGTGTTACTGCCAGATATGCTTCATTTTTTGATTATGATTATTTATACATAATGTCCTGGTCAATTTTAAGGCTAGATGTGTATTCCTAATGGAAGAAGTTTCCGTGTTTCAGTGTCTGCTGAGGAAGTCATATGCCATCGCATGGCTTTAGTATGTGGAACATCTACTTGCCATATGTCTGTCTCACGGAACAAACTGTTTATACCAGGTGTATGGGGACCATTCTGGTCGGGTACATCTCTGGCATGTGATATGCATTGGTCACTATATCCTCTTTACCTGCATTTTTCTTAATGCCTCTTTGTTGGTGTTGGTTTTCAAATCTATTTTCTTTATTTAGTATGATCAGTATATACTGACATTCTTGGTGGTTGGCATATTAATAACTATGTTGCTGTTGATGCTTTTGCTTGCATATTTAGCCATGGTGCCTGAATACTGGCTCACTGAAGGTGGTCAAAGTGCAACTGGTGCCCTTCTAGATTACATGGTTGAGAACCATGTTGCTGCTCCTCTCCTTGCCAACCGTGCTGCTTCGCAAAGTAAGTTTCCTGGTTTGTATCTGAAGAGAGGTGATGCTTCCTGATATGGCTTTTTGTTTTTGTATGCACAAGTACATTGTGGTATCAGTTTCAGAAATGTCTGAAACATTTTCAGACGTTTGAAGCTAATACTGCTTATACACAAGCACGAAGATTGTCATTACTTCAGCTGATGTCCAAAACCAATTTCAGAAGCTTGGGGCTAATTTTCTTAGTGCATATTGTCTAGGTATTTCTCTATATGAGTTGTTGAACAAGATATTGGCATCCATGATGCATGAAAGCAATATTTCATTTCTTTCTGCCTTGACTAAAGACATGCATGTCCTTCCTGACTTTCATGGAAATAGGTATGGAAAGATGTTCAGAAATCTCCTACATTCCTAATGATAGTATGAAGTCATATAATTTGATTTAGATGCCCTATTAGACCCTAATTCTGTTTCTGAAATACATATATGGTTTTAATGGGTTAGGTCACCAATTGCTGATCCAAACTCCAAAGGAATGGTTTGTGGTTTAACTCTTGATGCAAGTGAGAAACAATTGGCACTTCTATACCTTGCAACAGTTCAGGGCATTGCGTATGGTACCCGCCACATAGTGGAGCACTGCAATTCTCATGGGCATAAGGTACTGATTAACTTATCATTTTGAGCACCTTGGGATGAATACTTATTTTGCTATCCTTCTTTAGACGCTGTGTGCAAAAGATTGCAAAATCATATCCACATGTAGCACCAGGTAATATTTTATGCATCGAGTAACATTTCAAGTCATGTAGCGTAATATTAAGTTGTCGGAAGCATTTGTTACCTTAGTACATCCTCTATTGGTCAAAGGATCACATGAAGTTTTGATTAAAAAAAATATGGATCATGTTAACTATCTGACAAAAAGCAGAGCAATAGCCTGGAATAGATAGCGGCAATCAACAAAGAACTCCTAAAACCTTCACTTAAAGCTCATGGACATGTTGGTCCTGGAGTCAAAAAGGAATGCCCCTGGTGAAAAGCATATTGGCTTATGCTGTCATTTTGGAATAAAGGATTTCAACTATGCAATGTACATCCAAAATCTGCTTCCAAAGTTCCATCTCTATCGAGCAAAACCTGCATTTCATAGGTCACTGAGCAAAGACGACCAAAACTATCAAGGATGATATAATGCGTTCAGGGTTATCTTGCATAAATTGTTAGATTTGGACTCGGCATCTAGATAAAATAAGAAATGTTATGCATACAAAATTGGATCAGTCAAGGTGGTGGTAGGGATCCTCAGTGAAGATTAGATGAGGGATACTGTTGGTTGGATAAATTCAGTGTGAGAAAAATGTGGAATATTTTGCAGTTTTTTAGGTGACTGCCCCTCTTGACACTATGTACATATGATCAATCTTTGTTAATCTGCAGATTGACACACTTCTTGCGTGTGGTGGACTTGCCAAGAACCCATTGTATATTCAAGAGCATGCAGACATTGTAGGCAAGTCTCTCTCTCTCTCTCTCTCTCCCCCGCAATCCCTCCCCCTTCCAGCTCACATATCTGGGTCATGGAATGCAGGACTTCCTATCATTCTTCCAAGAGAAAATGAGCCCGTGCTTTTAGGTGCTGCCATTTTAGGTGCTGTTGCAGCCAAGAAATACTCAAGCCTTCATGATGCTATGAGAGCATTAAATGCAGCCGGTCAGGTATGTGATGACTTGTAGCATCTTTGTTTCTCGCAGTCTAGTTATCAGCAGATTTTCTGGTTTGATGACCACAGGTTGGTCGATGGAATTATAATTCAATTAGGTTTGCTTTGAATCATCCAGAAGCTATTCAGAATTGTGGTGAAGCATTTTACTTCATCATTAATGATATTTTACAGCCCTGATATTTTACTCGAGGGGCATGGCACGCTAATTTGCATCATTTTGGGACACAAACTTTTTAGCATCTTCAGGTAGCAATACTTAATGCGAGTTTTCGCAGGTTATTCGTCCATCTAAAGACCCAAGGGTGAAGAAGTATCATGATGCTAAATATCAGGTTTTCAGGTCACTTTACGAGCAGCAGCTTTCTTATCGTTCAATCATGACGCAAGCATTGCAGTAGAGATGCATGGTAGCGCCTTGGTTGTAGCCTTGGCTTTCATGGCATTGTAGTACAGAAATGTCACCCGCACTGCCAAATTTTTGTGTAGTTGAATTTTGAAAATAATTAAAAAAATACAGATCCTTTTGCGGTCAATCATTTATTTTTTCTTCAGTTATGAATATGTATAAATATTTGGAAGGAAAACAAAGAAGGGTAGAAAAACCAAAGATCCCCCGCAAGGAGAGGTAGGGCTGCTCGGGGCTCACAATGGATCACCTCCCCGCCCGGCCGGGTCATCCCGTGGTGGTGCCTTCCGAACCGGTCCGGTACAGCACCCCGATCGCCAGGAAATGAGGAGCTTATCTTGCTCCCAGGAGGATAAAAATGAATTGGAAGTGTTACGGGGAAAAAAAAACTCTTTTGGAGATATCGGATTACCTAGCAGATATATCATATTGATGCAGTGATGTTTTAAGTAATCTTGTAATTATTTGCTAATTACTGAACGATATATGTATATCACAAAATATTTATAAAATATTATGAATAATTAGTATAAAAATTGTAAAATAGAAGCAAGTATTCTAGATCATGATAATCTAAGAAATAAAGATGATACTGCGCACTGATTATCATCACAGACAGAATAGATAGGAACACGGCATATTATGACGATGACAGCCGCCGGAGAGAAGTTTAAAGGCAGCTAAGAATTGGAGACATGGATCATGATCTTCTAAGTCATGACGTATTAACAAAAAAAAAAAAAAATTGCATGTAAAGTCCCAAACTATTATTATAAACAATATGTCTTACTGCTTTGGAATGCTGAATATGTAAAAATAGCCAAAAATGACAAAAGAACGGAAGGGCGTGTTCTTCTCGAATAAGATATAAATAAAACCTCGGGAACTGAGACTAGCTTGATTATGATAACTTCAACTGCGGAACTTTATAACAAGCGAACGGATAAAGATGACTGAAAACAGCTACTTTTTCTGCGGTATGATCGAAGTTCCAAGAAACATTCTATATTGAATCTGTGCTGATGGATGATCAAAGAACCCAATTCGCTGTTATTCCCCCGAAGATGCAGGATAAGGCCCCAAGCAAATTTAAACATATCAGCCATCCTCCCAAGATCATACGGCTGAGATCAAACAATCCAAAACGTGCCAGCGAGCGAAGCGGAAGAGGGGATCAAGCAAGATCCGATCGACGCCGCGCGGAGGGCTACCCGGACCTGGATGTTGACTCAGGGTCGGCAAAAACGAGAAGATCGTCGGCGCTGTCGCCGCAGCTGGAGGAGTCGAAGGTGGGGGCTCCGATCTTGGTGCCGACGACGTGGTGGACGGTGAAGATGTCATACGGCGTGATGTTGGCCTCCAGCAGGCCGTCGCCGACGACCGACTGCCAGCTCCGGAGCACTAGCACTGGCCGGACGTTACCGCCAATCGACCCACCAGTGGGACTCGGCGGGGAAGCCCCGTGGGGGCGGCTGCAGAAGCTGGCGTTGATAGCACTGCGCAGCCGCGGCCGTTGGGAACGCTGTCCTCGGAGGTGAAGGCCTGGGCAGGGGAGTCGGTGTCCACCAAGGTCCGGAGGAATGAGGTAACTCTTGGGCGGCACCTCTGCGCTCGATGAGGAGGACGCGGTGGCCCTCCGAGAGGGTAGCGGCGGCGCCGCCGGGGGGGGGGGGGGGGGGGTGGGGACCGGCGTTGAAGGTGAAGCAGGCGCAGCTGACCGGCCCTGCCAAGAAACCCCAGCAGAAAGAGTTAAGAACGAAAGAACAAAGCTAGTCTCAAGAAGAAGGGGGATTACATTGGTGAGCATGGGCTCCGAAAGAGGAGGAGGAGGAAAGGGGGATTTGGGGTTCAGAGCCGTGGGCTTTGGGGGATTCTTGGCCGTTTTATTGGACGGGGTTCGCATGCTGGGGATATTGGGGTTTTCTGCTTTCCGGAAGCAATGGTGGGGTTTGTTTATTACGCTGGTAATTTTGTACCAAAGAGGCCTGATGGCGGGAGCTGCAAATAAACTTCCTTTTTTTTATGGATCCCAAGTACCTCCACTACCTGCTAACAGGAGGGAGCGGGATTTGTTGAATTCTATTGCAATTACCGCCGCGAGCAAGACGCAACATTTCAGACCTAAAGCTCCGACTAAATTCAAAGATTTTAACTAGTAAGCGACTATCCTACACTTACTTTTTCCTAGCATTTATTGGATACATTTGCTTCGTACAAACCAGATCATTCATTGCTTTGATACTTGGGAGGTTAATTTGACTTTAAATGACTAATCCGCCCTTAATTCTCGCGTACTGATTTTGAAAACAATCAATCTTTACCATTTATGAAGGGAACAATACACAAGCTATGGATGTCCGCCAAAGCTCAGTTATCTGAAAGATACAATACTCAAAGGTCCGTTGAAATATTTTCTCCTTTTCTTTTTTGAGCAACTGACGTATTTTCTGCTTCAGCATATATATGAGACGATGTGCAAGGATTTCCCCCACAGTTCCTAAAGGAAATTACAAAGCTGGTCTATTGGAAGTCTTCTTCTTTTTTTTCTTCCTTTTTTTTGTGAGTGCCCAAACCAGGATTGAAACAGGCAGCCTGTCTCGCACATTTTAAATTCAGTCCAACCAACTGAGAAGACAATTGACAAACATCCTGATCCTTGGGGATTAATTCTGGAGTAACAGTTTACAGAGCCCATTACATGGGCCAACACTTGCCGTTCAGAAATCCTTTTTCGTTTCCTCCTTTTCTGAGAACTAGCAGCTAGATATCAAGCCCCCAGGGGGTTATCCCGAGTTCAAGTTCTACAACCTCATTCCGGCTGACCATGTCAAAAAGAACCTGTAACCTAACAGCTGAATATTTACCAAACTCCACGCCATAAACTTGCTTCCAATCTTTTTTCCTAATACAAAACGTAGGAAAAGAGGGCAGCTTGGATGCTGAATCAGCAGCTTCGTGCTTATTTATAATCATAAATAATCTCGCACAAAACCCTGCAGACATGCTATTACTCATCCAGTCAAAATGTGATAGCCCAGAAGAAGTTCCACGTAACAATTTATGCCGCTAATGGATGCTCGAGTCCAAATAAACTATATCAGATATCAATATATATGATTTGATGACGAGAACCATATTTGTGATATGTAAAATTCACATGAAAACAGCACTGCCGCACATTTGGGCCCGTTTGAATAAATGAATAAAAGGCTACATAAATACAGTATTTTTCTGTATGGCATAAAGATTACACAGGTAAAGTCCCTGTAACAAGATCATATGAACTTGAAATATAGACTTCCAAATGAGAAAGATGAAAGCTCATGACCTTGAAATACATATGAAAAGCCCGATACATGCTTGGAATGAAGTCTCGAGACAGATGAGAAGCATGCAGGCATGCCAGCTCTAGCATTGAAAATTTGGTGAAGAAACAACTTTATCAACATCAAAATTTAATTACATGTACACATAATATCATAAAATTGCAAGCTTTATTGGACAAATCCATTTGGTTTACTGACACCTTTATTATACTGCTTCTGCTGTTCTGTGTCATAGTGAGCAAAGGCAGCATCCAAGGCCTGAAACATGGGAGTAAAAGACATAAGCTTTGCAGGTCTTGAGTTGGATGGGGAGTTCACTGGGCATGTAAATTAAATGACAATCATCCAGGAAAAGACAGATAAGAAGAAAAAGTCACCCAGGTTGCAGATCCCGGTACATGAACAAGCTCAAAAAATGTACTATGTGAATTCAACACGAAGAAGTCAATCTAAATAATATTGTTATTGAGAATGGTAGAAAAATATTGATGTTTTGGGCATGTAAGCTTGTTAGGTTGATATTATTAATGCTGCATTTGAAATCCTAAAAATGCTACTTGAATGATCTTTGATACCACTTGACTGCTAACATGATATGCACAAATTCAACATGCATCAAGTCTAATAATAAACTCAACTATCGGAGGATGAAAACACCGTAGAAACCTAAATGTGCATATCATATTCACAATAAGGTCTGTACACCATTTGATCATGTTTTCTTAAGGGCCTGTTTCAGTGATCCAAGGATAACTCCCACAAGAGGTGTTGTCAGCAGAGGCAAGGTGGCTGGGGAAAGAAATAGGAGAATCAGGGAAGCTGATGAATTTCAATCCCAATACATTAGATACCAAAATCAAGCTATAAAGGTAGATTTCGGTATCCAAAAAATATTGGACTATGAGATAAATAATCTTCCCACAACCCTGTCAAATTGTCCTGTGACCCACAGTCTCTCCTTGCCTAACTCTGACCTTGTGAGAGTTATCTGGAAGCCTGGCAACAAGGTGTCAGAAGAGGCCTTAAAGATTTATTGTTTCAGAAGATCCATATATCTCATGCTGAACTTGCTGGCTAGAGTCATTGAGTTGATTTAACCCCATGGAGGAAAGTGCCAAGCTTTTTGTTTACAATTTCTTGCACATAATAATCAACCGCCTGCCAGTTGCCCTAAATAGACTCAATGAGTTCTGCAAAACTTTAATGGTAATAATCATTAGCGAATGTCTCCGAACATGATTCTACGAATTCTCAAACAACACAAAAAAAATGATCTAATGGTCAGCTTAGAGAATAAACATTTAAATATGATTGCGGAGGCTAAACAAATAAACAGATGTCATGTTAGCAAAGACCACAGATGAGGATTACTTGCTTAGATCCATATGGTTTTATGTCTCTGTTCAAACTCTAACCAGAAACTAAGGTTGGTTTCAGAGTTGTGGATGAAATTGACATACAATACTATATTTAATGCATATGGGTAAATTATATATTTTTATCATATATTTGTTTATCAGTTAAAATTCTGGGAGGTAATTTTTCTGATCATACTCGTAGTTTGCAAGTCTTGAGCAAACTGGAAGCATTTGGAATTTTGGATGTTCCATTACCAAAGCTCGAAAGAAAGACACAAGTTTTTCAGTTTTCAGACTTTTGGAGATCTTTGAGAGATCCGCAAGGTGAAAAAGAGAAAATGAGTCTGTGGAGTGAATATTAGCTCTAAGATCCATATGAAGTTTCAAAACCCAAGTAATCCCGAATCTGTTTCTTAACTTAAAAAACCCTACTATTTTTCTTTTGGAACAATCATCTTCTAAACTCTCAATTGACTAAACCAATGGGCTCTAATACATCACTTTCCTAAATAAAAATAAAGCTGGTATATTCTTAGTCCTTTATCCCAGTATGTATGTATGCATGCATGCACATGTGTGTATGTATTCTGTATGTATATATGTATATGCAAGTATGTACCATAATATGCGCATATAGAAATAGGCACAAGACTACCTGGAGCATGGGCTGAACAAGGCGAGAAACTTGATGCCGGAAATCTGACTGAACAGATTCCTTTGTCTCCTGAAAGTTTAAGAGATTGGAGACAGTTACATACTACAAATATTGTTCAAAACTTCCTTGAGACTTCATATATACTAGCAATGATATAAACCCAGAAGAGAAAAAATTAGAGTTT
The DNA here is from genome assembly GCF_051530095.1 of Phoenix dactylifera. Classification (NCBI taxonomy): domain Eukaryota; kingdom Viridiplantae; phylum Streptophyta; class Magnoliopsida; order Arecales; family Arecaceae; genus Phoenix; species Phoenix dactylifera. Next base: position 24,595,582 of record NC_143200.1, on the reverse strand, counting down.
GACATGCAATACTATAGTTCAGCATAATATGGTGCTCAGCAGACTCTCATATTTCAACTGGATTTTCCAGTGTCATTGGTTTGCAGTAAACTTGGGAAGCAAGTAAAAAGAAAGAGAGAAAGGAAGTTGACTTGCATTTAATCTCTAAATCCAACAACAATAATTTTCCATTCATGACACTTCAAAAGGACAACCCACCAATAGCAGAAAAATAATAAAACATAAGACTGGAAACTAGAACACCCCCATCAGATTGTAACAAGGCAATAGACTTCATCCAAGCTAGGATAGCAAAGCCATGATACATGTGCCAAAAAAGTGGAAAGAACTACCTCAGTAAGTAAGTTAAAAAAAAAACACAAATTACTTCTTGGATTAGAAGAAACAAGGGCATACCTGTAGCTTATGATAGATCTGTGTCATAGCATCCTTCAATCTTAAAACCTGTTGCAAATGCAAGGAAACCAACAAAGAAGGTGAAGACATCACGAGAATTACATATACAAACACCAGTTAGTATGCAATTGAAAACTGCTAACTGAAGAGGGTTTCTATGGCATGAAACCAGAAAAGAAATGCATGATGGTATCTATATTTCAATCTAGCTCTTTTATTTAAAATATTCTCCTTTGAAACAAATCCAAATCCCTATAATCTTTAATCTCTCCTTGACTAGTTGAAGGGTTGCAACTTGGTTGGTTGGGCAAAAATCTGTCACTAATAATGCAGGACTCCCGGCCAAAAACAAAATAAATTGCCCTAATATTTTCTTTTACATTTTTTTCTTATCACTCAAGAGGTGAAATCTTCCCTGCAATCATTAAGCTGTTAGTCATATATGAAACATTTCCATCTTTCTCCGTCCTTTTCATAATAAATAAAACCAAGCTAACAAATAAAGTATGCTCAAGTACTACATTGTTGCTTAACTAGAGCTGCAACTCTGACCACATACATCCACTAAACTCGCAATGTTTACTCTCTTAAGTCTCTTTAGATTATGCTAATTCCAGTCTAGCATTTATCCCTTCTGTGGCCTTGCTAATTACTCCATAGCAATTAGCATAAACAAATAACAAAGAAATAATGACATCCAATAACAATCAATGCATCTATAATTGGTATTTTACAAAAAAGTAAGATTAGCAAACCCCAAATATGAGCCTCCTCTCACCAAGAATGCATCTGAAAAAAAAAAACTCTCCACACTTGAAGTTGCTGCTCCTCCAAGAATATAAGAAGCGTATTAATATACAATTTAACATGTGTTTTCTCATTCCCTAACAAATAAACTCTTGCCATTTTAAATTATTTTTTAACATATAAATAATATTTGCTTGACTATCCTCTCTTGTTAACATTTGGAGTTCTCCCCAAGTGTTCATATTCCTTCATTCGTCGTTCTCTAACCTTCAAGGTCTAAAAATAAAGATTCAATAACCAAATCAATCATGTTTGTTCCATTATCTTCCCGAAATCCATTTGCATCTAAACTGATTGTTAAATACGTAAGCCTGGAAACATGCATTGGCTTGCTCGCATATTAAAATACATTCCTTGTAAGATAATATAAAAGGAAAGCCACTGAGAACATGACTAGAAGCATGCATGAAGAATTACTACTCCACTGACATTTTTATTCATTGTACCAATTCATTTTTTCAGGAAGAAACAGACTCTTGTCATAATAGAGTTAGTTGGGAAACAAAAAGCTGGCCAGGTAAAAGTATCCACCTTCCCAGGGCCCATATAATATCATGAGAACGTCTTGCAAAACCAAGAAATATTACCTTATTATAAAGGTATGTGGTTGTAATAGGATATGATGACCAGAAATGCCGTAGCAACTCCTGAATTGATGTCCAGTGCTGAAACAAATAACAGTCATAAGAGCAGTTTCATCTATTCTAACAATATGGAGACAAGCAGCATTACTTCCTCTGCAGTTAAAAAAAGAATAGGCAAAAGATTTCACTTTTTCTATGTGAAATAGTGCAGGATATGCAATTAATTTGACGGAATAAGAAAGTAATTTATCAGATCAATGATTAAGTTCGAAAGAGATTTCTATTTTCAAGAGATGTGCAAATGCTAGCATGTGATAATGTGCAGCAACTCTTCGAGAGTCAAGAGGCAACTCACATGCATAAGTTCATCTTTAGTCCTGTTTGGCAGCCTGTCCAGGACACTCTCCTGAGGGTTCTTTCCAAGATGATATTTGGTACTTGAAAGATACTGATTCAACCCATTAAGAACCTAGCTCATACCAGTGAGGTGGTTAGGTTTTCCTGCTCCATGCAATTATAATAACTGATGAATATTAAGCCAAATGAAGCAGTAATACAAGCAGACCATCTTACTGGGGATAAATAAAATAACAGAACAATTGGAATCAAGATATTCATTTCTCTAATTATAGTAACTGGTTTAAATGTCTTCATTTGTTTTTCCCCCCTTTGACCAAAATCATCATTTTACATATCATGCTACATATAACATATAAGAACCAGACAACCAGCATAGATTTACTTAGCCTTTCGCATCATAGACCATGGCTGAACTGCATGTAAGAGAGAAACTGTAAAACTACTAAAACCATATTCTCGAGAGAGACTAAATGATTTGGATGGAATTAGTTATATCTACCTAACAATGACAAGGCACAACAGCTACCACAACACCAATGTCATTTTTCTTTCAGGTATTTCCAATATCATCCACGTAGTTGAGCAAGCTACTTGAAATTCATTCAAGTTTATACATCAAGAAGCTGCTAAATTAATCAGTATTGCTAAAGAAAGAGAATGCAAGTTGAAGAATCTTTTGAGACCTAATTTTTACATTAGAAGATAACAGTATTCCATGTCAAAAATTATCAGTGTCTAGAAAGGTACACAAGTAAAGTATAAGAAGTTAGCATTTTGACATATCCCTTTATGATGTTTCCAAATCTGCTTTGCCTACAATGAACAGAAAAAACTGTACTATATTCTAAAAGAAATGAACCATTATACGGTACAACTTTGTTTTTCATAACTGACCTAACTAGTCTCCACTTCACAGACAACACACACTCAGGGAAGAGACCATCTAGCTGGGTCATCTAAATGGTTTGTTTAAACAATAAAAAATCTATATAAACATAGATAACAAGGCCCATTGTCACCATTATTTAAAGGATATTTTTGCAAAAATGGTCACTCACATTTTCAGATTTGTAGAAATAGTTATATTTATTTCTTCTTGTAGCATTGGTCGTTTTCAATTTTCCTAACCAAAATGCTCCCTGGCCCCATAAACATGAATAATGGGCATCCAGCAATCAAATTTTACACTCTAGGTACATTTTTTTAGTAAGATTTTGTGCACCCTGGAGGTGCACAAAACTAATCCACAGATTGTGGGTGTTGATGAATCTGTGCACAATCTAGATTTGCATCGCACTTATAATGCACCAGTCCGCCTAAGTGTTAACGTCACAAATTGTCCGCTTGCTTATTTTTGTGCATAACATAGTTTCCAGAAATTCAAATCTTTTTGAGTTTAGTAAAGCGGATTTCTCCCGTTACTCTATCCAAATCAGGTTTTGGTAAGATGAAGAAGAAAAAGTGCAAATAGTTATTTTGGATGTGAACAGCTTATTAAATACTTAGCTTAAAGTTGGTATTTATGTGCACAAAATAGTTTAATGTATGTAACTAGTTATTTTGGATGTGAGAAGCCTATTAAATACCAACCCAAATTTGAGCACTAGTTAGTCTGGATGTGTGCACTGCATAACAAGTTCACAAATCCACTTGAATTTGTGCATCACATTATATGGGACCAGGGTAAATATAGTTAGAAACTTAGAATTTGAAAAATGGCGGATGCTGCAAAAAGAAATGGAAATCGCCATTTATGCAAATCTAAAAATTTAAGTAGCCATTTATGCAAAATATCCTATTTAAAGCCATCATACAAAAATTTGTTTGCCAAATTCAGTCTATTGTTATTATACAAAGAATTTCGAAAAACAAAATTTATAATTCACTGTTAATGCAGATAAATTTACCTTGAGAGCTGCTTCAGGTTGAACAACTGGATTATTCAACCCTCGGACTTTCACCTCAGAAATCTGCTCCATCAAATAAATGTATGCCTCCTCAGTGCTTAGGCTGCAATCAATGGGTTTGATTCTAGCGTCAGTATCTCCTAAAGCTTTGAGAGCATTGGCTTGTTGTGAATCAAAGTACTCCCGTGGATCCTGATGAAATAACATAATAAAGAACCTGTTAGTTAATGGGGTAACAAACACTGCATCATATCACAACAATCCATTGACACCTTGATGCAGAGTGGTGCATATGGGAGGCTATGGGGAGCCTGGAGATCCTCAATCTCAGTCATTCGAGAAACCCTCTTCAATCGTTCTTGGTTTGTCTTCTCATCTGAGGTTTCAGCAGACGACTCTGCTGCAGAACATTTATAGAACCAAGATAGAAACAATACCTAGTTAAGTTTGGTAACAAGTGAGATAAACACAGGGATGCACAAAAGATGAAAAGAAATATCATTTCTAACCCTGTTTAGACCTTGCAAGTGCTTCAGCTACTGTCCGTGTGTCTCCCAACTCCACATCTGCATCCAAAAATGAAAATACGGTGACAATTATAGTTTGATAATGGCAAATTTCTGACCTTACAGAATGGGAAAAGTTCAAAATATAATCATATCAAAACTAATGCATCAGAATAAATATAACAATAATGCAGTCAAAGAAAGCAATCACAAACTGGTTTTATCATGGGCATAAGCTACATGTGACCAACTATATAGAACAATTCCAGGTCCAGTTTTCTTAATGGCTGTCATCTATGTAGCACCCAGCCCCATCCCTTCTACAATACTCAAGGAAAAGATGATCAAGTAAAGGTCATGTGTGGCATGAGTGCCAAAAAATTGTGGATAGACATTCAGGCATCTGCATGATAAGCTGTGCAAGTTGTAGCATGAGTTTTCACTCAAATCAGTCATCAATACCCATCAAAATTTTAAGCATTTAAACACAGACTCTAAACACTCTGTTACATGAGATTGACTGTCCACTTCATATGCAATGTCACGATTACACATTTTTTTTATCATTTGCATCAAAAATAGATAGCTAACTAAAGGAATACGGACCCTAATTGCCAGCAAATAGCATAGGAATGCACCAATTACTATGTAACTGGTGAATAAAGTCATGAATTATTCTACATTGTCCAAGGCAGAAAGTTTATATGTAATCAAAATAAATATGGGAATTCGACCCTCAAGATACTCACTCAACTGCAAGTGATGTTTATAATGAGTAAAGCTGTAGTTTCCTAAACATACAGAATTAAGTTAATTTAGGATTGCTCAAATACACTTCTTGGATGATAAACTGACTGGGAAAACAAACAAACATAAGATAACAAGTAAATAAATTCAAAAAATTTTAATGTTATTCATGGACAAGATATAAAGAAAGAAATAGTTGAAATTGATAGCCAAGACATATCATTAATCAAGAAAATTTCGCATATAAACAGATAACAGCTTGTCATTTTGTACTGGGTGGACTTCAGCCCTCCTTTCCCCTCAAAAACAGCTCACTATTTCATAAATATGGTTAAAGAAGCAAAAGACAAGCTTAACAGGACCTTGTACCTTGATCTTGCAAACAAGGAATAGATTGGAAAAAGAAAATTGAATATATGTTCAATCAAAAAAAAAAAAACTAACGGTGAGACAGAATTGGATAAATGAAATGGTGCGGATGAAAAAGAGAGCAAAGCAGAATCCACAACAGTGTAATTGAAACACTTTTTCTCTATTGTGCCATCATGTTGAAGGGCAGACCAGCAAAAAAGGAAGTGGGGAAACATGAAATGATATACAGTGTGAGAGAGCAGTAGATCATAAAAAGCCAAAGAGCACTCAAAGAATTTAACAAAACCAACAACATACTGGAGGATAAACATTATGAGCATTGCCATGGTCTTGATGACATTTCCTTCATTAACAAATACCACCAAAGCCAACAGACTTTATCCCAGAAATCCAATACTTCTCAGAGCATAATGCCATTTTCAGGATTCATAAAACTGAAATGCCACCATTTTACATAAGAATATCTGTGTGTGTGTGCGCGCGCATATAAAAATAAGCTTTGTTTAACAGCATTACAAATGCAACCCATCAAAAAGCTACAGTGGCGGGAGATATGTAGGTACATTCTCACTGCCTGGCCAACACCAAGTGGCTGATTGGCGATGGATGCAATGTCGATGTTGTGGAGGACCCTTGGGGGGATACTCTTCTGGTGAGACTCTGGCCGATCATGGTCAACATTGAAGCCATGGACGGTCTGCGAGTTCGCGATCCCCTCAGCCCTGACGGGGTAGGCTGGGACACCAACCGAATTGGCCATCTATTTGGTGAGCACCTCGCAGAGAGAGTTCAGTCATTGGCAGTTCCGAGGAGTGCTGGTCCGGATGTGAGGGTTTGGAACACGTCCTGTAGCCCCAGGATCAGAGTGAGAGACATTTACGCCTTCTTCAGTGTAAGCAACAATCGAGGCAGCATTGCGCCTGGATTTGAAGGTTCGGTCTTCACCCAAGGGTTGCTCTGTTTTTTTGGAAGGTGGTTTGGGGTCGACTACCGACAAAATTTGTCCTGAGCAGGTGTGGACTGAGCATCCAGCCGCACTACCCTAAGTGCCAAGTGGAGGAGTCTGTGGACCACATTTTGTTTCAATGCGATCAAGCTATGAGAGCTTGGAGGCTTGTTGATATCCCGTCGGATATTCAGTACCAGTCCGTCCCCTTCACCTATGCTCAAACGGTGGGCCGCCACTCCTCAGACCCGGCATGTGGCCATTAGGAAAACTTACTTTGTTTACCATATTTGGCTGGCCAGAAATGCCTGGACCTTTGGAAAAAACAGTCCTACATCTCGATTCATTGTGGAGCGAGCCTGTGTGCAGGCTGCGGAGATTATCCATGCAGGTCCATCAAACGGACCTTTGACAGCTCGAGACATATGGGGCTCTACATCTGCTCCTGTAACGTCACGGACGGTGTTTATCACCTGGGAGCCCCCACCCCCGAGTTTTCTCAAGGTTAACTTTGATGGATGTGTTGGATAGTGGCAGAAGGGGTAGTGCAAGATTTGCGATCAAAGGCCCGGACTCTAAGGTGGTGTTAGCTGGTGGGTGCCAAATTTTCGATATTTCTATCTATGGGGCGGAGCTAAGGACAACTTGGGTTGGTCTACGTCAAGCTCGGCGCGTACTGCGGGCCAACGCAGTCCCGCTCGAAGGTAACTCGGCTACAATGATCAGCTAGGTGCAGAGGTGCACCAGTGGCATGGGTGACTGCCATCCACTACTCCAGGACATTTGAGGCATGGTAGGTGGAGACGTCGCCTTTCGGGCCAAGCATGTCTATAAGGAGGCCAATAGAGCTATGAATTAGGTAGCTTCATTTGTGACAAATCACTCTAGGAGAGTTCTCTAGATTGGTAAGGGGGAGCTGCCAAGAGCGCTCTGAGACTTATTATTTTTTGACATTTTAGATGGATTCGTACTAGACTTATATGAGTCATTCATTATAGCAAAAAAAAGCTACAAAAGATAAAATGTTAGATTTATTTGCTTTGCTAACAAACAAAAAGAAAATAGCGCATTTAATAGCGTAAACAGTGTGAACTCGTCCTACCTAATGCCCTTCCTTCAAGAACAACAGCTGCATGTCGATTAAGATCCTGTGAGAGGGTCCTCCTAGCTATGTCATTCTCAGCATCAACAGTCTCCTTACTACCATCCCGAAGAATTCCATGATCCTGCAAGTCACCATAAGAGGAGCAAAAAAGAATCCAATAAGGATAAGGCACTAAAAATACTTTAACAAATTTGTCAGGATCAACTTTTTTAATCTATAATTTAAAAGATAAATTTTGTACAAAGTTACATATCCTAATATTGAACTATCAACCAAAGGGAAGAATTGAATGAATTATTATGGAGGATATCAATCTCATTAAGTTTAAAAATCCCAACATCTATTCAATAAGTAATTGTCATGCATAATTTATTTGTTCATATTGGGTTTATATTTATGTTATACAAACATGTCATCACCAATTATATGATTTCTAACAATTACTACTTTTCTGAAGCAATAGAATGCTTTTTCTAAGTTTTCTGGATTTTAGGGTTTCAATAATTTGCTTCCTAGATCTTTCTAAAGTAACGGAGAGATACATTGATGCTAAAGATTTTACCAATGTCGTAGGTACATGCAGGCATCAAAGCATGCATATAAAATGAACAACAGATTCTTCATGTATAAGTAGATTGCAAGCATAATGCATCTTAATATCGATATACTGCTTGAGAAGGAAAAGTCTTCACAAGCATGTTGGTATGTGTCACATGACTAGTTTCTTCATGTACAAATAGATTGCAAGCATATAGTTATCTTAATATCAACATACTGTTTGAGGGAGAAAGCCCTCACAAGTGTGACAATATCTATCACATGAGTAGCACAACAAATTTCCTGAAGTTGTGGACTCATAGACATCATGATACCAAGCCATATATTATATATTAAAATAGTCAATAAAGAAAAACTACTCAAAGTATAGGTTCATGCTCAAGCTATATTTTCTCTCTTTTTTCCCACCATAATTTTGAAACGCCGATAATTTTTCTTTTCAATTCATTATTGAAAAAGATCCTGAGATAATATAAAACAATACACTGGGGACTTCCGAACCACAAATATGAATACAACGACCAAGCTGTAAATCGATACAAGAAACATCAACTTAGGATGAAAACTGCCTAATAAGGAAAGCAAAGAACCATAAATCTTTAATTTTACCATCCAAAAAGTTGATGTCGCATGTGATATACACTATGATAGAAAATAGATAGAAAGGTACTCCAAGGTTCCATACTTCATCACAGAAAGAAAAAAAAAACATTGTTCCAAAACTATCAAAATAATACATAACATGAATTGCTCAGCTTCTCAAAAGCATACAATGAACATCACAGCATCATCTAAGAATAGAATAAAAAAATGAACACAGATCATTTACATACAGGAAGATGAATGTAGTCATCCCCTAAATCAGCTTCCATATCTAATGTTGGATCGACCCGTCTAATCTGCAGACAAGAAGAATGCCAGGAAAAAGAAGGATACATGCATAAGAAAGGTTCATATTGACCTGCAATATAACAGCTGTTGCACTAGAAAAACACACATATGAATGTGACTACATATGTCCAGATGCTGTAAGGCAAGTACCTTACGGCGGGCTTCATTTGCCAATATGTCATCATTCTTTAGAAATACAGCAAGTTCCTCATCCTCAGCTGCTTCCGCTGCAGCAACCACAGAATTTTTTGTCCTGTGAAGGTATTCTGCTCTACAATATTTTGTCCAGAAATCCTTTTCTGTCATCTGGATGTTTCAACAAAATGATAACAAAATATAAGAGAAAGAACAAGATATCTTCAAGATTAGCATGCTTTAAAATCAGTATCATTACTTTGCTTGGGACGAAATTCAGAAATGCCCAATGAACAGCAGGCTTTTCAGCAAAAATCTGCAAGATATTTTCAAAATTAGAAATGAATTGTTCAAAAAGTACATTCAACAAACTTACAATGAATTAATCAACACCAACCAACATATAACTGATGATACGTAAAAGAATAGTCCAACATCACTCTAATGCAAGCTGCTACCCTCTCTCCCTCCCTTCCCTCCCATCCATGTGCGTGCATGCACATAAGTGTGAAGTTGTAAGTTCATTAACCAGATAGCATGTAACAAATGCATAAGAACCAAAACATGATTATCACAAAACATGTGGTGGCATTGTTCCCAAGTCCCATCTCCATGCACCATGATTATCACAAAACATGAGCCACTAGCTAAATCACAGACTGCCATAAGAGAAGAAGTAATCTGAGGCTCCCTCATTGTCATAGGCCAATCCATGGGATCAAAAAGCAAACTTACATATTAAAACTTAAGTAAATAGCTTATCAGCTTTGTTTGATGAGATAAGTGGCAGCTTAAAAGCTAATGAGGTAGTTGGTGCTAAGGTTTTAAGTCCCGGCAGGATAGGGGCCATCCTAGCCGTCTCATCCCGTTCCTATAAGAAAATGGGACTGGGATAGGATCGGGACTCCGAAACCCATCCATGCAAGGAGAGAAGCTGAAAGAGGAAAGAAAGAAAGGAAGAAAAAATGAAGAAAAGGAAAAGGTGAAAGGAAAGAAAGAAACGAAGCGCGAAGAAAAAGAAAGAAAGGAAAGGAGGAAGAAAGGAAAGAGAAAGAAGAAGAAAAAAGGAAAAAAAAGAAATAAACAAAGGGATAAGAAAAAGAAAAAAAAAGTAGAAGAAAAAGAAAGGAAGGAAAGAAAGAAGAAAAAGAAAAAAAGAAAAGAAAGAAGGGGAGAGAGACGGAGGATATCTACCAGGATGCATGACCGAAACTACCACTGGGATGGGATGGGATAGCAAGGTGTCCCGTTCCATAGAGAAACCAGGACATCCTTGTCCCACAGATTTAAAACCTTGGTTGGTGCAATGTATGGTTCAAAATCTCAGTATTGAACCCTATACCAATACTATGTTGGTACAGTATTGGTATGCCTGGTACAAGAATTGGTTCAGCATACAGATATTCGGTACACCCCCCTCGTACTAAGTATCGGTTTGTTACCAGTATGATATGATATGCCCGATATGGATGGTATACACTGGTACTGCAAACCTTAGTGCAACATGGTTTTGATGAAAGCTAGTGAATCTTAGGAAAAAGTAAGAGAATGCTGAACAAAAGTTTGCCATATGAATAAATTTGTATAAGTTGAAGATGCACATGAGGAATGTTATGGTGAATACAAGTCTCTAGTCTTACACCATCACAAGCAGACGACAAAGATAAACTACATTTTCTTTTGGCAATATGAAATTACACAATTACCTCTATAGCATCATGTGTATCATAAAGTTGGGTAGTGAACAATCTCTGTTATCTTACACCTAGATCATTTAAATAGAACTATTGTCAAATGACCATTCGTCCACCCGATATTCAAGCTCTAAGTAAAAAAAACAAGACAATCAAATGCTACTCACCCCTATGTTTCAGGGTCCTGAAATTATGGAGATGAATTATTTTCTTCTCCAGTTCAAGCAGAACTTACTATTTATGAAATTTGTTCCTACCAATTTAACATTGGCTAGCCCCAAAGAAAAGTTTCCTTCGAGTAATGTTTTTATTAAGATTTTTTAAAAATAATATTAAAAATTTAAATGAGATGGCATAATACCAAATACTTAACTTCTCAACTTTTTAAGCATAAGCAGGTCAAGGTTAGAACAAATACATCCCAGGCATGCAGGTAAGTAATATATACAGAGTTGGGCTTTATATAAAATCCATTAAAAGTCTTTTCTTTTTGTATAAAGGGAAGGAAACCTGTGCAGATATTTCCATTACAAGCTTTAAAATTAAAAAACGACCATGTGAATTAATATCATGTCTTAACACACTTGTACAGGTGCAGCTCCAGCAGCAAGACAGCATTACAGCACCAAAGTTGTCTAAACATAATATAAAAAATTATAAGATCATCCAAAAATTCCTACTATTTTTCTTTTTTTCTTTCCATTTTTCTCATTTTTTTCGAATAATGGAACCTTAAATGCTAAGGCAAGTGCATAGATGAAACAATAGTACAACCACTACTACACTAACACAGATACCTGGTGAATGATCTCTGGGGTAAGGCTAAAGGTGACTTTGTTGGTCTGCAAAGGAATGTGAGCAATGAAAGTCAAAAACCTTCCATAACATGTAAATACAGAATCAAACAAAAAATGAGAACAGACAAAAAGTTTGAAACAAATCCTAGTATGTATTGAAATATATTGAAGAATCTTTTTTTTTTCCTCTTACAGCAGTTAATTGCAGTGAAAGCAGCAGTATCCTAGATTACATTGATGGTAAAAACAATATAACTAGGATTAAGAGTAACTCGAACACAGGATCCATATCATACCCGACCATCAGTCGATGGCCTAACATCTGCAAGCATAGCACTTTTGAATCCTGCTTGCTGCTTTGATGTTCTCTGCGCATCATCATCAAGTAAACTCTGCATCAAAAACAAACCCAAAGAAAATTTTACTAGGATTTGCATCAAAAGTGGAGGATAAAGAAATGCTTATGCCAAAAATATCTAAATATAAGTTGAACAAAATGTTGACCTTTCTTGTTGCCCAAAACTCAGATTCCGTTAACACACCACCAATGACAAACTGCTTGTGTAGTTTCTGCAATTCACTACAGAAATTACCTTTCAGTTCAGTAATTTGCAAAATTAAGATACTTAAAAACTGCAAAAATCAGCAACTGACTCCTTACAAAGCTCTGAAGTCCACACAGCAAATTCACACAAAGCCCTTGGATCTCAGTTTCAAATTCATATACCAATGTTGACTCTAATTATTTAAAATGAAACTACAGCAACCAAGAATTGCTAGTTGCCATAGTTTTTATTTTAAAGTTGCTCCAGAACTTCCAAAAGTTATAAACTTGGAAGCATTAACATTTCAAAGACACTGTCATTGTATAAGAACCTAATCATAACCATGAATCCATGTCCCATTTATTTGGGGTCAGCTACAATGCAGCACCACCAAAATGTCTTCTACTCTATATGCTCTTGAGAAAACCACAGCAAGGAGAAAAATCAGAAAATAAAAGATAGATATAAAATCATCTGTTTCCTACATTATCAATCTGTGCTGCCAACAATCAACATAATATTGTGGATAGCAAGCAGTCAAACTCGAACAGAAATTAATTGTTCTTTTATAAAGACTCATATTACTGAACCAAAAAAAAGGCATTTTCCAGATCATTAGCTTAAAGACAAACCCTTCATTCTTTTTCCTCCAATCTGTCAACCCACTGTGTCTAAAAAGAAAAGTTATATAACGTACCACTAGATTCATCAACCAGAATTCTCGCTTAATAAGATATATTGCTACTGAAAATCCACCTCTGGATTCCCACCAAAAAGACAAGCAGAAGCCTAATCTTCCCCAATTTTAGTTGGAAAAAGCATGGGTAAAGAGTTCAATTACTTCTGGTGCATATATCGAGCCAAAATCTCAGTCCATTTCCCTTACCAATCCTTAATCTCATCCTCATCCAAAAGAAAAGAATTAATCACTCTTACAATCTCCTTTCGAATTCCAGAAGCAGATCCCACTGGTCGCTACATGGTTTTCCCATTAAAACCTATTTCCATAGCCATCTTCTAAAGCCCCCTTATACTAACTGCATTACCTTCCAAGGCACCAGATGTACCCACTAATCTCCAACGAAACCACTCCGCCAGAAAATTCCAATACAGCAACTTAGTTTATCTTTAGTCAATGGGAGCTCAAATGCTTAGAGGTTTCTTGCAACACTAATACTAGTAGTAAGATGACTCTCATGAGTAAGAAATTCAAATGAAGCGGAGTTTACCAATCCACATGATATGGCTTTAAAGCGTTGGTGTGAAGCATGAGAGCATGAGCGAGCTCAGTCTTTCGCTACTCATGTGACCCTGTGTCATGGCTTTAAGAAGGGCCTAAAGTGCATGATGATTCAATATCTGAAATATATAACAAGGCCTTCTCTTGCTGTCGTCTTTCTTTCTCTCTCCTATTGACTTCGTGTCTGTCCGTATCATTAAGCTGGTCAACACCAGCTGAATGCTTGAAAATAGAGGGCTAACCAACGACCCCCTAATCAACTTTTCTCCATATTAAACCTCATCCAACTCGCTCATTTAAAACACAAAAGGACAAGATGAAATTTCACAATTTTATAGATAACCATTACAATAGGATGACAACCCATATTTAGTTGCCAAATAATTACACATCCAAGTCAAACAATATACCATCTTCCATCTCCATCCATGAGGACTGCAAATCCAACCGGTCAGAAACTTCAATGACGACTCCAGTAACAAGTTTCAATAATTGGCAAAAGTGGGAATCTATTTCAGTCTATTACAATGATAAAGAAAAGGTCAACCAATATAACAGTGGAGAGATCACACTTATCACAAGTATTTGGCATGTTATAATATTTCATGTTTTAAGAAAGATAGGAGAATTATATATATAATGTGAATCTTCCCGTACTTTAGAATGCATATAATAAATCCTTCATTTTGCATTTGGGAAAATCAGTTTTCACATTAACAGTATCCTGTCCTATTTAATCTGTACCGCATAAATACCTATTTTTCACTTTTGTATCATCGCACTGATAATTGATTTAGAATAATGGAAAAGTGTGTATAAACAGATGTTTCTCAATTGGGTAAAACTCCCATAAAGTTAAGACCAATCTTGAGTTATAGACAGTAAGAGCAAACAAATAAAGTGAAAATGTGGAAGCAACATGACATAATCACATAAAATCTAGAACACAACTTACACAAATACACACACTACACATCAAATTCTAAGCTCTAGGCTCAAAAATTTAGTGAACTTTAGCTTTAGGACATTAAATGAAAAAAGGAATGCATAAGGACTTAAACATGCATGAGTCACTATCAAATGCATACTTTACAATCTTCCACCGGTTAAACAATGAATAATCCTCCATTGCAGGCCACACACATATTGGAATACATAAAATGTTCCATGTGTGGCTCCTCCCATTTTGGAGTAGTCAATAATTTGTTCCAAGTCAAAAGTCTAGTTAAAGAGTATTTATTACGTATGAAAACTTGGAGGTTGTTTAGCATCAATTACATTTGATAAATGTGGAATGTCTTTTCTTAAGAGTTTCTGTGTCTATTAATTAAGCTTCAAGCATGTGTTTCCTAGAGTCTATTGAAGTAATTGTGGTGTCTTCTAGAAAATTGAGATGTATTATTGTCATGCTTCAACGTCAGATGCCTCCATGCCTGGCGACCCAACAGAACAAGTCAAAGTGTGTCTGGGGGCACGCCTATAATCCCTAAGAGAAGCCGCCTGAGAAAAAGGCTATCTTAGGCAAAGGGAAAAGGGAAAAGAAGAAAGTGGTGCTCGAATAAAGGAAAAGAAAATAATCGTGAATTGTCTAGAATAAAAAAGAGTCATGTAGTGCCTATACAGAGTCATATGGTAGAGAATGAATGGAGAATGAAAAATTGGTAGTTTAAGTTATTTTTGTTTGAATTTATTGGTGCATTCCGCTTGATATCTTTCATCTCTTATTTCCCCTATGTTAATATCTTCTCCCTCTTTTTTCTTAGCTCCCTATTATTTCTGGCGTCATTCCAGCTTGCTTGTCAAACCTATTTTATATATATTTCAGCAGACTAAGGAGATGTCATATGCAGGAAATACATGTCTAGCTTTATTAACTATTGATGATGTGCCAAAAAATTGAACAACCTCACTACTGTTTCAGAACATAAGCAGTAGAAAGAACAAGTATAAATAGATACATGCATTATGGAATCAAAATGATCCTAAATTGAACATAAATTAAGGGTATATCATTAATAATAAAAAAAGAGCCAAGGTCAACAACAACAGAAAGCCCATGATAATGCTTAATGGCAGGCAATATAATTAAAAGAATAAATATACTTATTGATGTTAAGATGAGACTGTAATAGGCAAAATGTAATAGGAATCAAGAAAAAAGTTTTAAAAGCAAAACAATATCCTGGTTATCAACAGAAATGACAGTACAAGTATAACCAGAGTAAGTTACCTATCCTCTCTCAACAACTTCATCCGGTGCTCCATCTCCGTGGTGCTGAGTTGTTCACCATGCATTGTAGCAGCAGGTTTTTCAGGCACTGGTTGTTCATTCTGTTTAGAGGACATCATAGCCTGAAACTTCCCTAGAACTTTTCCTGTTCAGATGCCACCAGCTACTACATAGTTAGGTAAATCAAATACATTGGACATAAAAAGGTCAATAGATATATTATTCCTAGTGTTAAAATAGTTTTCCTATACTAGCACTAATTGGCTGACCATCTGACCTAGTGAAAGCATCGTAGTTGCTCAACTCCGCATTCACAATGTGCACAAAAAGGCATGTATATCTAACAAGTGTATACATACGTGTATCAATTATCAGTTGTCTAAATTAAAAACCTACAATGCTAAAGGTTATTTACAACATTTGAAACACTTGAAAATTGAAAAAAACACAGATGTTAACATTTGAAGAACTTGAAAATAAAATTTAAAAAAAAAAAAGATGTTCAAAAGTTTCCAAGTTTCCATATTGTTTTAACACTATTCTGCTCCGCCATAGCACCTCTTTATGCATTGGGTGGGTGTAGAAACAAAAGTAGCATGTTGTCGGCAAGATACTATCTTTAATTTATTGTTTAGGATCATCCAGACCAGAAAAATTTGGTTCCTGCAGGTCTTAAGATGCTCACGATCAATGAAATGAATTCGGGAGTTATATGGTCCACTATGCATTTTGGTTCCTGCCGGTCTAAAGATGCTCTTGATCAATGAAATGGATTCTTGAATTATATGACCCACTGTGTGCTCACTGATGACTAAGGATGAAACACCCAAATGATGTAGTAGTTTGTTTTAGGCATTAAAATAGGGTAGCCCCTGATTAATGGTCTGGATTTCAATTTCATATTGATACGATACAGGCTCAAAATCTTATCAAGGAGATCATAGCTGAACTCTTTCTCCATCTATACATGTGTACATATGTGTGCATGCAGCCATGCAAGCACATGTCTACATATGTACGCACACAAAAACAAAACACAGAGCTGGAAGTTAGGCTACTAGTCTTGAGAGGACCAGGAATATGTCATCTTCTCAACTATTTTGCTTCAAATTTTCAAGAGAACATTCCTTCCACATGCACTAAAGGCATCCTAAAGGAAAATCCTTTTTGAAGCATCTAAAAAAATTCAGAGAATAGCATACTCACCTAGGGAAGCATAGTCTAACAGTAACATATATCCCAACATGAACCTGACCTAGGAAAATAGTATCCAATAACCATTCATCTCGCACTATAAACTTCAAGAAAGCAATAAATATATCAATAGGAAGAATTCTGATCAAGAGCAAACAAAGTAGGACTGAAATTCCACAACCAAAGTTAATTAGCTTAAACAATTTATGAACAAGCTTCATGTACACTGAATGTATGGGATTGGGTTACCATAAGCAAATGTCAAAGGATGAAATAATTTGTAAAATATCAAATTAATACCAGTATCTAGCATTATAGCTAATAACTTTAGCAAGATAGTAATACAAGATGGGCAATGGACAGAATAGATTCCAACAAATTAGGCTCCTAAAGAGTACTCAGCTAAAAAGAATATGCTCACTTCTAGGAAACTGACTAAATTAAGAAAATATCATCAGAATACCATTTAACGAATATTAAATTACAAATATCACATTAAAAGTTAAGGTAATGCTTTGCAAAATCATTTTACACGTGACATATTCTATTTATGGTGACAGCCATAGGTGGAAGAACATAATGATTCTATCAATACTGCTCGAAATAAGTAATATCCACATAATAAACCAAAAGAAACATAACACTATGTCACCATGAAATTACACCATGTCAGACAAAACATAAACCATTCAAAGCCTACAGTGAAACTAATTGCAATGACACTAGGGACACATCCTCAACCAGTATAGCACTATAATAAGGTTAGATCACATATGGTTCAAAATTTGGTTGAGTCCCAAGAACTCATTATTATGTCAAAGACCACAGAGAAGCATGTTGAGTTCTGCAACGTTGAACAAAATCATATGATAAGAATCATAAGATGTTAATGGTCTATAAAATTCTAATTGATCTCCACATGATACTCAAAACAGCCTGAAAGTAAAAACTACAGGATCATCATAGCAGGTTAAAGCACTCCTAACCTATCCATTCCACATCTGATTATATTGTGCAATCATTGTCCTCAACTAGTGGTAACAGTGTGAAACATGAATCAGATGAGCAACTGAATGGTGATTACATCGACAACTTAGGACTGATCTCCCTGAAGAGGGAACCAATGCTGAAGGAAAGCAACATATGCCAATATAGGGGCTCCCTCTATTTAACAAATTTTGGAATAAAAAATAAAAATAGTCGGGGACCCCATGTAGATCTCAGTTGGCAAAGATGACGAAACTATCATGCAAGAGATTGAAATTTACCTACAAAATCTCGGCAAACATTGCGGTCAGAAAATTTGTCAAACTCAAAAATGTAGCCTCCGCCCTGAAATAAATGTAAATCTATCAAGCACGCCTAATGCAACAGCAAAAGGTATAAAACATGAAATAAATTAAATTTACCAATCTATACAATATGCATGTTGCCAACATTGACAATAAATTACAAATTCTATCGTGTCTGAATCTGTCCACCAACGTTTTTGCGGCATGCAACTTTCATGAACTACGTAATTAGTGGTTAGATGATAACTAATACCTTCTCAGAATCTTGTGTAAGATTTAACAATGCTTGTTTGGAACCATCTTTGCTGAACTTGTGACCTAAAATTCAGATAAGAAAAGTAGAAGTATAATCAAATAACATAAAAGAGCCATTATAAAGAATGCCAATCACCTTTTCCTGTCCCAACATACCAAACAGAATCTCAAAGAAATAGAATTTTTCACAGACAAAGTTGGTAGTATTCATCCTATAGTCATCGAGCCATTGTTTTGAATGTCTCTTCAAAACAGGGAGAAAGATGTGAGCTCTTTCATAACATGCCATTTAATATCTAAAGATGGCAAACTCAGAAATTTAAGTGAATTCTATCGTTTCTTTGGTCAATGATCGGGTAATGTGCTTCTAGATTCAGAGACTGGTTTAAGTACCTGGAATCGTAGATTGTAGTCTGGGAAAGATCTTTACACACAAACAGAGAAAATAGGTCAAGAGATCATGTGAAACTTGAGTGAATCTGTGAACATCCTGCATCATGCCACCAGATGCTACTTAACCTTAGATCCTACATAAGTTTATGCAGAAATAAGGGTTATATTTGGTTCAGTATGCATAATCTTGGAGCCCATATAGATGCTTCAAAGAGGAGTGGTCTATTTCAAATGTGAGTTTTGAACAGAAGTGCAGCACAGTGAAGTGTAAAAAAGAAACATAAAATTTTAAATATATGGTGTAAAAGTCTGAGCACCTTCAAAAATCTGAAAAGCAGCCATCAAAAAACTCACATCAAGCATTCAAAAAATCAATAATTGAGAATTTTATATATCCACCAATCGAAAGCACATAAAGAATGAAGAAGTTTATAGATTAATCACTTCTTCAGCACTATGGCTGCAAATTCAGTAATTTTTGAAAGAATGTTTTTGATCTCTTATGTGTCTGACAATGTCAAAAGAACAAAAGCAGGTCACAGCCTTTGACATGATCAGGCTGAAATCAATCTGAATGCATTAGTCCTAAATAATTTCAGGATGGAACCAGATATTGATTTGGCCTACATAATATAAAAGCAGGAGTATTTTTATCATAACTAGTTGGACCCTGCTGAATCCTACTACTTGAAGGAAAGGACTGATTTTAACTACTTTGGCAAAACATGAGAATTTCTAACGAGATGTTAAATTCCTTGATCAACTAAAACATGCTATTTAACTGAATATTTAACCTTTCTCCCTGGACCTTAAAAAACAAAAAAATAATAATTATGGTCATTGGTTCTATATGGTATTAGGGTGAGGTTGGAGAGTGGTTGAGCGAAAAGAAAAAAGGCCTAACCACTGTTAAAGAAAAGAAAAGAAAAAAGGCTTCAGACTTCACAACTTGAACATATCCTTCACCTACCCTATTTCAAATTTATCTTCAACTACAAATCAAGTAGACGTATATTATCATTTGGAGGAGAAAAGGTGAGAAAGAGAGGAGATATCTTAACGTCGCGTAAACAAAATCCCCCATTAAACAAAACACGTTGGGAAAAAAGTGTATTACATAATGCAATCTGAAGATGATAGTCATAGATACAGCTGTATCGTGGAAATTAGTGCCATTGCATCCAATTAATTTGTATCTGCTCTTGGTAAGCATCGAAAGTTGCTTTCTTTCTTGGTTCAGTGATCGAAGGAGAGATGCATAAAAATAAAGAAGGGTTGAAACAAAAAAAAAAAACATAAAGCTGATAGAATTCAAGGAGACAATGCTAAAACCCAATTGACAAGGATCCAATTGAAAGTTCCTGTGATCCATCAGATTAGAGCTGATCAAAACCCGGGCCGGGCCGGGCTCTACAGCAGAAATTAGGCCCGATGGCTATGCCCAGGCCCGGCCCGACTGTCGGGCTTAAATTTTTGTCCAGGCCCGACCCGACAGGCCCGATTTTTTCTTTGTTTAGAATCTGAAAATGGGCCAGAATGGCCCAACAGCTTCATGGGCTCTCTAAAACTATATATATATGTGTGTGTGTGTGTGTGTGTGTGTGTGTGGTGTTTTATATATAAAACACGGGCTGGGCCAGGCTATTTTTAAAAGTTCCCAGGCCCGACCCGATTTTTGGGTCGGGCTGCTTTTTCTGCCCAGACCCGACCCATGGGCCTTTTTTTTTAAGGCCTAAGCTCGAAAAATTCCAGGCCGAGCTGGGCAGGCCAGAAAACCCTTGATCAGCTCTACATCAGATGTGTTTTTTCGGTCAATAGGAGTATAGAGGTGTGTGGATAGGGAATGCACCTATTTTCCTAGTTTTAACTCCAACATTCTGCTCTTACCATCAACAAACAGATTAAAACTGTTTGTTTGTTTGATGAATTTATTGCAATATTTTCTGTATCGTACAATTCATGTTCTTTTTTAAGGGGTGAAAAGGAAATTAACAAGTATCATTTTTAGATTGTCAAACTACATAAAGGTCCTAGAATTTAGAAAATGAAATGTATTATTGTTCAAAAAAGTTACACTTTTTTCTATAAGAGAAAAGAATAGAGCAGCCGGTACCTTTAATGCTTCTAAAATCCACATTAAGCTTCATTGCTGACCTAGGATCGTTTGGAATGAATATAATTTTTTCCTCAGACTGCAACCAAAAGGCAACATTGATCATCAGCAAAAGAGAGGATATTACTCAACCATGGCAGTCGACTCAATAACCATCAATAGAAAAGAAAACAATAAACGCGATTTATTTCAAGAAATGTCCTGATTCCAAGCACACGTATGACCAAAGTTTCCACAACAATTGATCCAGGCAAGAAGTTTCCAAATTGTTCACAAAGAAAGACAGATATCAAATACTAGTCCCAGACCAGTCAAGAATTAACAAGAACGTCAAACTAACAATCTAAAAGCAGGTCAAGAAGGAGTAGCATACAAAACAGCAAGAATTCAAGAAACAGAGGAAAGGAGCGGACTGGAGAGAAGATTCACCATCTTGAGCACTCCTGGAATCCCAGGCTCTTTGACCGTTGTTTTATATTTCGCCGCCATGTTGATCACCGCCATTCCCCCGATCAAGATGGGAATCCACGGAAACAGAGCGAGGCCGAGGAGCTAGCGAGAGCGAGACCGAGGGCTAGGCAGCGCAGATTAGGGCACGAGAGAGTCGCTGGCTTGGTGGCTTCTTCGATCGATCCGATAGCAGGGACAGAAATCAAGGGATTCGCTCCGAGAGAGGTGAGACCGGATTGGGAGAAGGGAGAAGCAGTGGGGCTTAAGGGAGAGACAGAGGATCTCCCTCCGACGTCGTCGCAGGAGAATAATGGCAGTTTGCGTGGTGGCTATATATAGAGAGGCGGCTGATCAAAAGGAGACGGTCGAGGGTTCCCGTGAGGACCGTGAACGGGCTCGTGAGTCGGTATAGAGTCAGTTCTTGTATTTGATCTGGACCATCTGATCCAATGCCGGAACATAATAAATACCTGAGTGCTCTAGATATCTCCACTTTTCGAATCCACAAAATATACTGACCATCTGATCCTTTGGCTTCGTTGGTCTCTCAGAATATATGCTCTGGAAGATCACACCACCACTGATTATTCTAGATATCTCCACTTTTCGAATCCACAAAATATACTGACCATATGATCCTTTGGCTTCGTTGGTCTCTCAGAATATATACTCTGGAAGATTACACCGCCACCGATTATAGTCCAATTATTCTGAAGCAATGGATGGCATCCTAATACCAGGAGACCCAATATTATTGCCAAAATATTCATATTCACAGCTGGCATGGCAGTAAAACACTAACATGACCCATGTTTCAACCAATCTCCTTATGGCACATAGTACCATACTTATGGAGCGACATTCCGATCTAAGGATTAGGCTCCAATAGTAATATTATTACTCTGAAGGTTGGCTTTGTTGGAGACACTAGCATGAAAAAATAAGTCGCACTTGAGATTGGCATATTTGATAGGAAAAAGACAATAAAAAATAATAAAATAAATGGTAGATTTTATATCTTTTTTTAAAAAATATTATCAAATAGGAATTTTTTTTCATACCAGATTATATAGTAGAAGTGATATAAAATTATCATTACTTAATAGAAATGCCTCTATTGTTTCCATTGAAATCTACAAATATATTTTTTTAATATTTCTTATCCCACAATAGTCCCAACTCCGATGATTTATTTTTTAAAATAATCAATTAACATTGTCGTTGTGTTTAAATATATTAATTTAATAAAAATAAAAAAATAAATTTTTTTATGATAAAAATATCTTTTTAATATATAATTAATTTAAAAATATTTATTAATTTATATAAATATATATTTTGATATTCAAAATAGCCCATATTGACTGCCTTTATGGAACTGGATTGGCAGGTCACAAATGGTTAGCAAATAGATTAGACAAAAAAAAAAGTCATTACTTAATTATTTATTTAATAGTATTATTGAAAATTTGATAATATTCTATATAAGATTATCTCAACCAACTATAATATTTTTTTGGTAAAATTTTTCAAATTAATTTTCCATCAATCAAATAGTAAAATTTATTTTTTTCTATAATAATTTTTCAGATAAATAATTTCCAAAAACCGTCAAGCTTCTGAAATTTTCCGACCAAATGAGGTATGCTAGGTGAATGGGCATATAGAAATGTAAGCTTTTTTTTTTTCTTTCTTTCTTTCTTTTTTCTTAATTTCTTGCATTAGGGTACTGTCACGCTCCGAACCCGGGGCCCGGGGCGCGAGCAGACGCCGCGCACCTACAGGGCGGACCCCGCAGGCACGCAAGGCAGATAAATCAGATCAACTATTAATAACTAATTAAAAATAAATTCCAGTTTTCAGATCAAACGTCCATATATACATAAGTCAAAAGAGAAAGTCTATATCCACTAGCTAACTACATCATGATCACTCCGTCCCGTAATCCCCATAATCATATATCATCACCTGCAAAAATGTAAATAGTAGGAGTGAGCTAACAGCTCAGTAGGCGACATCATGCAATAAAGTCATCATATAACATGTCATAATGCATATAAAAGCAGCTAAACACATAAATCCAAAAATCCACACAATAATCTGTAAACCCAATCCGAGACTCAAAATAACTCAACCGCATGACTACGGCCACATCACCCAGTGGCATGGTTACACCGAAGTGCCAATACAACTCTCCGAAGAGCCGCTCCACTGAGCCAACGCACCACTGTGCCGCACCCCCTGGTGCCAAACTCACGCTCCACCGAGCCGCTCCGAAGAGCAAAATGCACCCCTGTGCCGCCACTATTCTATCACCGGTGGTCGCGGTGTCGGAACTAGTTCCTCAGTACAAGTCGACAGGGCCAACGTATCATCCCATTGGCGGGGTCTAGACTATAGTCATGCGGATTTTGAAAATCAATAAATCAACTTTCTATATCAAAATCATAATCATACTCCCCACAGTAAAGCGCATAACAATTTATGAAATTAAATATTTAATTTTAATTCTAACACATATTGCTAATAATGAATCAATAAATCAACATATGCAAGATACATGTTAGAATTCTACTTTAAAGCAACGGTCACCTACCTGGGTTCGCTTAAGAATCCCTGTCACAGATATCACGAACCCCTGTTTAAAACATAAACATTAATTATTTAATTAACTAAGAAACATAATTTTAAACTATTTCCAATTTCTTAAACTCCTAAGTTCATGGATCCAAGAATGGGCCCCTAAGATCAAACATAGACCCTAAAATCAGAATCCCTTAAACCCAAGTCAATTGTGGCCCAAAACAGATTAGGCCCAACTGAACCAAACCAGGTAATAGGTCCAGATCAGATTTCGGGCCCAACCCAAACCAGCCCACAGATTCAATCAGGTCCAACTCAGCCCAAAAACAGTTCCCTAGCCCAAACCAGATCTGATCAGACCAGATCAGATCAAGTCTTGATGAACCAGATTATCCTCACATCAGGCTAACCCAAATTCCTGACTCAGATTCAGACCCTAATCAAAACCCATTCACTCAAACCCAGATCAAACCCAATTCACGGAGTAGGTGGAACCGGTTCACAGTTCAAACCCGGTTCAAAGTCTGGTTCACCATTAAGGCACGGATTTCAGAGCAAGCAAAAACACCCAGGCCGAATAAAGAAGAAGAAGAAGAAGAAGAAGAAGAGAAGAAGAAGAAGAAGAAGAAGAAGGAGAAGAAGGGAGGAGGGTGGTTGGTGGTTCCGGTCGGCCCTCGGCGGCCGACCGTGGCCCTCGGCGGCGGCGCTCGGCCAGCCGCCGTCGGTCACCCCACGGTCACAGGCGACGGAAGGGAAGAAGAAGAGAAAAAGGAGAGAGAGAGGAAGAAAAGGGAGGAAAGAGAGGGAGACCGGGGCTGGAAGCCCAGCCCCCGTTCACCCACCTCCGGCCGAAGCCATTTCGGCCGGATTGACCCCGGCCGGCCGCCGTCGGCCGGCCGAATCCCACAAAAGAAACTTCCCCGAAACAGGGGAAGTGAAAACCAGTTAACAACCCTCATTCCTTCCCCTTTAAATCTATAAAAATAGTAAATTAGTGATCTTCCTCACCTCCGGTCGTCGACGTGTGGCTTCCCGACGGTGATGGCGGCTCCGGCGGTGATGGGGCTCCGGCGATCCTTTCACAAAGAGGGAAAACGAAGAGGAAGGGATGGGCTCTCAGAGAAAAGAGAAAGGGAGAGAGAGAGAGAGAGAGAGAGAAAGAGAGGGAGAGAGGGAGAGGGAAAGAGGGAAGAGGGGGGGGCTTGCGGGGGATTCGCTGGCCGTTCGGCCGGCGTGGTCATCGTGGGGAGACCACGATGACTCAACTGAAGTCGGCACTCCTTGCCGACTTCAGTTCATTGGGCCCTAGGATGGGCCCCATTCGGGTCTTCACACTCTAACTAACTAAAAAGAAATTTCGTCCTCGAAATTAAAGAGATCTAGGCCTTTCATATGCTCAGCCCATTGAATAATATAAATCCAAGATCTTATTCTTCTCGATCAAAATCAGTGTGATAGATAACTTTAAATCAATTAGCAAAAATTTCATATAAACTCGTAAGATTAGCACTAGATAAATGACTGACTGAAATCTCAGATTGAAATTATCATCTTGATGCATGTTTACTCGAGATCGGATCAGGATCGATTCACAACAAGATTGATTAAAAGTAGTTATGTTTGGGATAGAACTTGAAATGAAATAGATCTCATACACTTCTCATGGTAGTGTGTTGATCCCTCAAAGAATAATGGCCAACCTTAGAGTCAAATCATTAAATGGCTAGAAATGTAATTCACAAAATAAACATGTACTTATGATCATTAGATAGCAACGCTCTATCTCAAAGATGATTTGCATCAAATCACAAGAGCAGGTCTGAGAAGGCAAAGTATTGATACCATGATTCAATATGCCACGAAGCTTTTAACTTAAACCTATAAGATGGGAGCAAATAATGCTTGGTTTATGTAGATACTTAACAAATTAGACCATATTTGGCCAACAATCAACTAACCCGAGTCATGATATGCTCAAATTATTATTATTATTATTATTCTCTTAGCATATCCAAAAATAGCAAATTCTATCCAAGAGATAACATAATCATATCATGATTGACCTGAGAATCAACAAAATCTTTCATTATTGAACAACATAGTCTTTCATAATAACATGTTACCAAAATACAGTCAATATTTTTGACCAGTTTAGATTGACTCAATCCATCATACTTTTGCTGCGTAACTCTGATCAATATTCTCCAAAATTTCTTAATGATCCCAGATCATCAATATTTTTTTTTTATAATATCCAAGCAAAATTTTATCCTTGCTTTCCAAGTTCACTAGGTCATTATTAACCCTTGAGATAGTTGTCGTATTTGTACCATCATATAATCAAGTAATCATATTCTAGATCCAAATTTGAACTAAGCCAATTCTAGTTTCCCTTGACAATTCCATTATACAAGTTGATATTTATTCTAAGCTTCGATAATTAAAAGATTCTAGATTAACTTACTCAGGAGCTTACTTAATCATTCTGAATCTTTTCTTTTAGGCTAAACTTATTTGGGCCTCTCATGAAATCCCACTTGCATTTCTCATATGGTGATACAAAATCCACAATCAACTCATAGCCTTGATTTATAAATATTTAACTTACAAGAATCTAATAATCTGGTTCAAAGATTTACAAGAAATTCCACCAAGATATAAGCTCCATGATTTTACATTGAGATCAACTCCTCAAATAAGTAAAATATTTTTTATTTGCAGTACTGCAAACATTTCGGGATCTTGTAAATCTACTAGACTTAGAGAATCTACTAATAACACAATGATATCCATATCGATCAAAATCCAAAGAACTATACTTTCCAACGATCTTTTTTTTTTTTTAACAAGGAAAAACATCAAGAACTTTTCCAAATCAAACAAGTCCTATTTTCGACTAACCCAAAAACATTTTAATCCACCAATATTCTCAAGATTTACTAATTGACTTCTCATCAAAATATCAATCTTAATTGTTTCAAGTCTCAAGTAGAGCCAAATAAAAATTCTTAAGTCTCATCCCCAAGTATATTTTCCTTCTATATACGAGTTCCATGCATGATCCACATACAGATTTCAATAAATATTTTCTAGTCCAAGCTTTAAACATCTTTTTATAGATGAATCTTAAATTGCTACCAAAATAATTAACTTCAACTAGAAGCAATATCCACAGTGCCTGATATCAAGTTAAACTTCCAAAATAATTATATTGCATAATAATATCTCATGATTAATATTCCTTCGCTTAATTTAGTTAAAATTTAATTAATCATAACTTGAAATACAAATTGCTCTACCAAAGAAAACTCTCAGAATAGCTCATTCACACTTCGGTTACGACCATAATTAGGTTGCATTCTAATTTTAGCATTTCAAAATCATGATAAATTAACTCAAATTTATCAATAACAAAAGCAAATAAATGCCTTTTAGATCAAATATTAATGATCTTAACCAGTTTCAAAATAAGTCAAACCACCACACTTCCGCTGCACTCTCTGATTTAATTCATTTAATTCTCTAAAGTCACAAAATGATTTCTGACTAAAGTATCATTTTGCATTGAAACTAAGAAACTCCAAATTTCAAATTTCCAAGTAGAACTAGAGCAAAACCTCTAGATCTTTTTGTCCTCAATTTATATAGAGTGTACATACCATAACTAACCCCCGATCCTTTAGTCAAGTTTAAGGTCACTATGTGATCTCCACAACCTTTTTAGAATCCAAAATATCTAGGTTTAATTTAAAGGGGTAATTCTTGTATTCTCTTTGCAATTTAATTAGAAAATCTACATTGATTTTCCTTCCAACAGAATTTACCTCAAACTCAATGGGTTAGAACTGTTGAGCCAATATCACTATGAGTAGGAATTAACTCTATCAACTTCCAAATCCTTCTTTACCAAAATCCTTAATGTCTATGATTAATGCTACCCATGATAACTCACATAAGCATCTCAAAATCGAAATTTCTACTCAATTTTGTATTTTACAATGACAAAGATTTCTAGTTAGATCATAAACCTTGACTTGAGTTCAAGTTAACACATCCAATGGTCTCCAACAATTATAAGAAAAATTTAGTAGCCCAATCCAAATATACAAATTCAAATAATTAGAATACTCCACCAATTTGCATACTATATGGCCTTAAGAATTTAATCCACTAATAGAAATATGCCGATTTACAATATTCAAACATGTCAAATCCAAATATAATCCCCATACAGATTTAACCTCGAAAACATTCTGCACTAATACTACGAAAAATCTTTCTTAGCCCACTCCAATAATACGGAAGATGTATGTATAAATCACACTCTGATAATTAGTAGCAAAACCAAAAGTACGATCATATCACAACCCATATCAAGTTTGAACTTCCAAGTCGTTTAAATAATATCTGAACATGGTATAACCGGTATGCCATTGTTAATTTTCCTACACTTATCTTAGGTCAAACCTCTCTTATTATGATCAAAGATAATTTATACTTTCCTTCCACACTCATCGAAAACCAAACCCGATGCATACATTTTATCATAATGCCCAGTGATCTTACACCTTAAGCACCAAATATAATTGTCATGTCCCAATTGATCATAACCTTAAGCTATGATATATTTATGTCACAATCCCTAATGATCTTAAACGTCAAACTCTAATGCCATTAAGCCTACAGTCCCTAGTGGTCTTAAGACGTAGGTTATAATATCATTCATGTTACAATCTCAATTGACTATAAACCAAGGCTTTGATAGTTTTTCTATCATAATTCTCCACTCACACTTACCTGAACCTAAACCCTAGGATACCTTAACCTTAAGCTCTGATACCAATAAATCTGTCACGCCCCGAACCCGGGGCCCGGGGCGCGAGCAGACGCCGCGCACCTACAGGGCGGACCCCGCAGGCACGCAAGGCAGATAAATCAGATCAACTATTAATAACTAATTAAAAATAAATTCCAGTTTTCAGATCAAATGTCCATATATACATAAGTCAAAAGAGAAAGTCTATATCCACTAGCTAACTACATCATGATCACTCCGTCCCGTAATCCCCATAATCATATATCATCACCTGCAAAAATGTAAATAGTAGGAGTGAGCTAACAGCTCAGTAGGCGACATCATGCAATAAAGTCATCATATAACATGTCATAATGCATATAAAAGCAGCTAAACACATAAATCCAAAAATCCACACAATAATCTGTAAACCCAATCCGAGACTCAAAATAACTCAACCGCATGACTACGGCCACATCACCCAGTGGCATGGTTACACCGAAGTGCCAATACAACTCTCCGAAGAGCCGCTCCACTGAGCCAACGCACCACTGTGCCGCACCCCCTGGTGCCAAACTCACGCTCCACCGAGCCGCTCCGAAGAGCAAAACGCACCCCTGTGCCGCCACTATTCTATCACCGGTGGTCGCGGTGTCGGAACTAGTTCCTCAGTACAAGTCGACAGGGCCAACGTATCATCCCATTGGCGGGGTCTAGACTATAGTCACGCGGATTTTGAAAATCAATAAATCAACTTTCTATATCAAAATCATAATCATACTCCCCACAGTAAAGCGCATAACAATTTATGAAATTAAATATTTAATTTTAATTCTAACACATATTGCTAATAATGAATCAATAAATCAACATATGCAAGATACATGTTAGAATTCTACTTTAAAGCAACGGTCACCTACCTGGGTTCGCTTAAGAATCCCAGTCACAGATATCACGAACCCCTGTTTAAAACATAAACATTAATTATTTAATTAACTAAGAAACATAATTTTAAACTATTTCCAATTCCTTAAACTCCTAAGTTCATGGATCCAAGAATGGGCCCCTAAGATCAAACATAGACCCTAAAATCAGAATCCCTTAAACCCAAGTCAATTGTGGCCCAAAACAGATTAGGCCCAACTGAACCAAACCAGGTAATAGGTCCAGATCAGATTTCGGGCCCAACCCAAACCAGCCCACAAATTCAATCAGGTCCAACTCAGCCCAAAAACAGTTCCCTAGCCCAAACCAGATCTGATCAGACCAGATCAGATCAAGTCTTGATGAACCAGATTATCCTCACATCAGGCTAACCCAAATTTCTGACTCAGATTCAGACCCTAATCAAAACCCATTCACTCAAACCCAGATCAAACCCAATTCACGGAGTAGGTGGAACCGGTTCACAGTTCAAACCCAGTTCAAAGTCTGGTTCACCATTAAGGCACGGCTTTCAGAGCAAGCAAAAACACCCAGGCCGAATAAAGAAGAAGAAGAAGAAGAAGAGAAGAAGAAGAAGGAGAAGAAGGGAGGAGGGTGGCTGGTGGTTCCGGTCGGCCCTCGGCGGCGGCGTTCGGGGCCCTCGGCGGCGGCGCTCGGGGCCCTCGGCGGCGGCGCTCGGCCAGCCGCCGTCGGTCACCCCACGGTCACAGGCGACGGAAGGGAAGAAGAAGAGAAGAAGGAGAGAGAGAGAGGAAGAAAAGGGAGGAAAGAGAGGGAGACCGGGGCTGGAAGCCCGGCCCCCGTTCACCCACCTCCGGCCGAACCCATTTCGGCCGGATTGACCCCGGCCGGCCGCCGTCGGCCGGCCGAATCCCACAAAAGAAACTTCCCCGAAATAGGGGAAGTGAAAACCAGTTAACAACCCTCATTCCTTCCCCTTTAAATCTATAAAAATTGTAAATTAGTGATCTTCCTCACCTCCGGTCGTCGACGTGTGGCTTCCCGACGGTGATGGCGGCTCCGGCGGTGATGGGGCTCCGGCGATCCTTTCACAAAGAGGGAAAACGAAGAGGAAGGGATGGGCTCTCAGAGAAAAGAGAAAGGGAGAGAGGGAGAGAGAGAGAGAGAGAGAGAGAGAGAGAGAGAGAGGGAGAGAGGGAGAGGGAAAGAGGGAAGAGGGGGGGCTTGCGGGGGATTCGCTGGCCGTTCGGCCGGCGTGGTCATCGTGGGGAGACCACGATGACTCAACTGAAGTCGGCACTCCTTGCCGACTTCAGTTCATTGGGCCCTAGGATGGGCCCAATTCGGGTCTTCACAGGTACAGTTTGGTTTGGGTTAACCCGAATTTAACAAGGCATAGACAAGTGTATCAATAGTTGGGCTGGGTTAGATCAGAAGCCTACTT
This sequence comes from Phoenix dactylifera, assembly GCF_051530095.1. NCBI lineage: Eukaryota > Viridiplantae > Streptophyta > Magnoliopsida > Arecales > Arecaceae > Phoenix > Phoenix dactylifera. The sequence continues at coordinate 24,564,337 of NC_143200.1, read as the reverse complement.
AATCCAAAACAATCTGGAGCTTTTGTAATCTGGCTCGTGATCCAATCTAGCCCAAAACTTAACCTGCACTTTTACAGTGGAGGTCCGAATTTAATCCAACTCGAATATGCTCTGGATTTCAGTATAAACTTTAGATCATAATCCTCATGGATTTCAACCCATTTTGAACTGAACAATGCATACTTCAGTAGTTTATTACTCTGATTGGGTGTCTGAGATTTGATTTCGTAGGTCCATTTTCAGTCCTCTTCTGGAGGATGGGATCGGATGGTTGGTCTATGGGCTCTCATGAGGATATTGGATGGGGTTCAAAATGAGGCCTATGCCCATCTACACCATTATATGATTGCATTGAACTTGAAGGATAAAATGTATCTACATTTCATCCAAATTCTTGTGATTTTGGATATTTGTTATGAGATTCTTCATTCTTAAATAAAAATTTTCTTGGCATTCAATTGAGTCATTTGAATAAGAATTATTTTTGATCTCACCGAATATTTGCACGAGCCTCATTGGCCACGCTGAGGGCGTGGATCTGCTTCATCCAGTGCGTGACAAGGAACTACCTCATGAGCTCGAGCATGTCCTCCTTCTTTGCCCGGATCCAACATCGTGCCGTCTATGATAACAACTCCACAGGCAAAAGAAACTTGTCATCTTCTTCTTTTTCTGCCTGGATCCACCATCTTCTTTGCTCTCCTGAAACTTGTTGGGCATGGAGTAAGTGAAGCAAACCTATGCTCGGATTATCACAAACTCCGGGGAAGCTAACAGAGTGGCTACTAAATTTGGAGCCAAAAGGCAACGCATTGCATCAAGAGCGTTGATGGGGTTTGGGCCGTATCCTTCGCATAAAAGAATGATTCTTTTTTTTTCACGATATTAACACATAGCTCTCAAAGCAATCCAAACTTTAGATTCATCTGTCTGCATAGATCTTAAAGCAATCATTGTGTGATCCAGTAGTAGATTCGTGTTAAAGAAAAAAAAATTCTTCCTTCACATGTGCACACGAAAGATACAACCCCTATCCTTTGTTGAGGCCACTATAGGGAGGGGTAGCAAAATACAAAAACTTTCTGGTTAGTCGTCCCCCAATGCAATGGCCTAGCTCATGAGTAGTGTCAATGAGGCTCGATCGGTGCCTCCTTTTTTCATCTTCCACTGGTTGCTTTGATACCACATTAAAATTACCACTTGTCCCAAAAACTTAAGTTGATAAGATGAGATAGATTTAATTATATATTTTATATTTTCTTATAAATTTAATAATAATAATAATATTTCATATGCAATTTAGATATATTGTGGGGTGTTTTTTATTTTTTGATGGAAGATAAATTGTTGGGTGTGATTAACCCAAATGGGCAAATGGCACGCCAGCTCTTTTTGACCCCGAAAGCTTCTGAGGAGGTGAGAATACTCAGAATCAGGAGCCATGGATGGGCAGCTCCCAGCCCTGACCAACACTTCTGAGCGAGTGAAGCATGAGCTCAAGTCCCAAAGGTTGCCTTCTCTTGTTCTTCGAGTCCCTTACGGATTTCCAAAGGGAAGGCTACAAAGTCCGAAGCAAAACATTATCTATAACTAATTAACTATAACTAAAAGAGGGTGCAGCTTGCCTCGGGTGGGACACCACCGAAATCTATGACAAAGCCAAACTACAAACATTCGAAAGGTGAGCGTTTCTGTTCCCCTTGAGTTCAAAGATTCAAGTTTGTCGGAAAGCTAGAGAGGAACAAATGCTTGGAGTTTCGAGACAGATGTCGCAGCTTTTTAGTCACCGGTGGTTCACTACAATCTGAGAGAGGGATTGACAAATCGGTGCGAAAGCAGTGCAGCGCGAATAATTTTGAGTGAGATTTCTGAGTCACTCATTTGGGTGCAAGAGCGAAGATAAGGCAAAAAAAAAGAAAGAAAAAAAAATCAGGGATTCAACTACGCCAAATTATTCTGTTGCTGTAATTGATGGGTTCAAGTTTGGTTTGATAGGCCATAATGGAGCCAATTGAATTTTAGAAATACAGTGGAGCCAAAACAGCTTATTTCAATTAAACACCAGAACAACAACGGTATAATTTTTCAACAAACATTTAGTAGAAGGTAGATAGATTTTTCATGGGTTGTTAAATTGTTGTCGCACGTTCCGGTGTCCAACTATTTTTCTTTTGGAAAACCTGAAAGCTGGTTTTTTTGTTTTGACTGTCATTTTAGGCTTTGTTCTTACATACCAGTTATTTTATAATAGTAATCCTCATAAATTAGTATTATGTATTTAGTGTTTTATACACGGTTATATTTGCTTTATACGAAGATTAGAGATTAAAAATAAAATAAGTATCCAAATCATGTAATAGAAATCGAATGTATAGTCATACGAGTTGACGATTAAATTAGTGTCAATTCTAGGCCTTCATTTTCTCTCCACCATTCTCTCTCCCATGAAAGTATGCCGACATATGCACTGCAATATAGAAAGCGACCTTCATCGAAAACTTCATATGTTATTTTAGGCAGAACATGTTTATAGAAAAACTAATGAGGCGGTAGATTGAGTGGCCTCGTACATGGCTAATCACTCAAAAGTCTCTGTAGATTGGAGAAAAAAGTTGCCTTTGGCACTCTGAGATTTACCATTTTTTAATATTTTTAAACATGTTCTACACCTGGACCATGTAGAGATTTGGGTGCACACCGTGTGAAAACAATCGCTTGGTCCCACCGACCCTGACCTTAGTAAAGAAGAGACAAGGATTTGAATTTGGGACAAGGCAGAGAAGAGATATTCCTCCTTCCAGCACCTACTCTCCCATGATAGCAGGATGTAGTAGGAAGTTTACATTAAGCATGATATAAATTATTCGTCCCTTTTTTCTCTAAGTTTTAAGGATCGATTGATTACTCGATATAGTATCAGATCTCTCTGATTTGATAGAGAACTTTAAATCCTACTTTGCTGATTATTTATTTAATTATCTCGGCTACCGTCTTAACTTATTTTAATCATTATTGTTTTGCTAGAGTTTGCGAGTTCAAATCCGCTCTATACTAATTATCTATTTAATGATTCTAGTTATAGTCATGTGAAAGGTGTTAAGCTGAAATACATAGTCCATTCTTTGTCTATTTAATGATTTTTTGGTTACTTAACAAATTTTTTTAATTGGTTATCTCATTTATTTTGTTTAATTATCATGGCTATAGTTTTGACTTATTTTAGTTATCATTGTCCTTTCACATGCATGGTTTTGAAAGCACATAAATAAGAGGAGGTGTTAAACTTGATGCATGCTACTGATCCTTTCCTATTAGCTTAAACTTTTAAGATCAAATGGTTACCCAATAGTTTCCCCCATCCCATTTATATTATTTAATTATTTTAATTTTAATCACTACTTATTTCAATCATTATTGTTCCATGCGAGATATATATTATTGACTCTTTCTCTATTAATTTATCTTTTAAGGATGAATTAGTTACTCAACATTTCCTCTAAAATTGCTATCCATTTTTTTTATTTAATTATCCTGGTTATCGTTTTAACTTATTTAAGTCATTGTTGTCCCTCTCTGTACATGGTTCGAGAAGCACATGACATGGGATGTTAAGCATAATAGATGTTAAGCATAATAGACATTATTGACTCATTCCCTCTAAGCTTAATTTTTTAAGGTCAATTTGTTATTCAGCAGTTTCCTCTTAACTTACTATATCTCCTTCTTATTTAATTATCCTGATTATAGTCTTATTTCAGCCATTATTGTCCTTACACGGTCTCGGAGGTATGTGAGGGAGGGTGTTAAATCTAATATACATTGTTGACCTTTTTCGATTAACTTATACTTTTAAGATTAACCGGTTACTCAGCGGTTTCTCCTTGATTTACCATCTTATTTATTCGGAAAAGCAGGAGAAATAATAATTATTTATTTAATCATACCTAGTTATAGAAGACATTTTAATCAATATCGTTCCTCTTCTCGTGGATGGTCCGGACCATACATCATTAGATCCTCTCCCTTTCGGGATAAGTTTTTAGAATCAAATGGTTACTCATTTGATTCTAAAGTCCCATTTGTGTGTTAAATCTGATAAGTTTTTAGCTATAGTCTATAGAAGACCTTCCCACCCGAGATAAATACCATTTGTATATACAGCCGAAGTCCCCAGAGAGAGAGAGAGAGAGAGAGAGAGAGAGAGAGAGAGATTCCCCCCTTACTAATTCACAAGTTGCATCAATATCCTGAGGTAATCATCATTCAATTTCTGATACTAAGCTTCGGTCACCTAAAAAGATCAAGCATAATCTTTATTCTAATATCAGCTAGAGATTGTCCATACTTTTGGTGGGACCCGCACCTCATTTGCTAAGTAATCATGCTATTGTCGATCCATTTGCAAAGTTAATGTGATGCTACATAATTATATTTCCTGAACTTATTACTTTAGTAATTAAAAATAGGACGTAAGTTGTACGAGCGCCAAAGGATTAATTCTATTATTTTATGAGAATAATGGTGGAATGATCATTGGGCCCCGCATGCTGTAGCCCACAATGTTTTGTGGGCTGGGTGGAGCTTTTAACTAGGTGGGTCCCATGAGACAAGCCCCTCCCTTCGAATCCGCTATAAAACCAAATCCCATGGGCGTCCGATCGATCGGATAGCAATGACGCCGAACGCGGGAACGACGAAGGAGGAGGAGGCGGCGAAGGAGGTGGCCGCCGTGGCGGCGGACATGGAGCCCCTTATCCCCGGTCTGCCGGACGAGGTGGCGGAGCAGTGCCTCCTCCACCTGCCGTTCCCCTACCAGGCCCTCGCCCGATCGGTGTCCTCCGCCTGGAATCGAGCCCTTTCGGGCCCCGCGTTTCTCCGGGCAAAGGCAGAACTCTCCGCTGCCCTCTCCCTCCCCTATCTCTTTGTATTCGCCTTCCACCCGACCTCCCACCGCCTCCAGTGGCAGGCCCTGGACCCCCGCACCCGCCGCTGGTTCGTCCTCCCCCCCATGTCCCTTCCTGCCGGCGGCAGCGCCCCTCTCTGCCCTCCGGCCTTCGCCTGCGCAGCCCTACCCCACCGCGGCGAGATCTACGTCCTCGGCGGGATGCGTTCGGACACCGAGACCCCGCTCCGGACCCTTGTTACCTACCGCGCCGCCACGAATTCGTGGTCCGCCGCGGCGCCGATGCCAACCCCGCGGTCCTTCTTCGCGGCGGGAGCGATCGGTGGCCGGATCTTCGCGGCTGGAGGCGGCGACGGGGGGATCTCGGCCGTGGAGTGCTACGACCCGGCAGCGGACCGGTGGTTGCCGGCGGCGGGCATGCGGTGCGGGATGGCGCGGTACGACGCGGCGGTGGTGGGGCGGCGGATGTACGTGACGGAGGGGTGGCGGTGGCCCTTCTACGCGTCGCCGCGGGCGGGGGTCTACGACGTGGATCGGGACGCGTGGGAGGAGATGAGCGAAGGGATGCGGGAGGGGTGGACGGGTTCCAGCGCCGTCGTCGGGGACCGCCTCCTCATCGTCACCGACTACGGGGACGGCCGGGTGAAGGCGTACGACGCCGAGAGTGACGCGTGGCGGGGTGTGGAGGGTGGCGGGGTGCCACCGGCGCTGAAGCGGCCGTACGCCGTGAGCGGTGCGGATGGGGAGATTTACGTGGTGGGGAGCGGGCTGGAGGTCGGGGTAGGGACGGTGGTGGCGGGGGCGGCGGGGGAGGAGGAGGGGGAGAAAGAGAGGCTGAAGGTGGAGTGGGAGGTGGTGAAGGGGCCGCCGGCGTTCGCTGATCTGGTGCCTTGTTACTCCCAGGTGCTCTACGCTTAGAGCTCTTTGGGGTTGGAAAGGGTTTCGGGGTTTCATGGGGCTGGAATTTGTAAATCGAGAAGTTTGTTTGTGTTTTTCTTTTTTCTTTTTTATGCACCTTTCCCACTCTTACTTCAAATATAATAATAGAGCAATTCCAGAGTAGTCTATAATTTCTGTACGAATCCATTTTTTTTCATCCCATCCACTGGAGTGGATCACCTTCTTTTTACCACCGAGGCCTCCGAGCGGGTTAGAGAAGATGGGGAGAGTACAGGCTCCATTTCACTCCTCCGTCGCGCTATCGCAAAATAAATACGAACCCAACAACGTGAGAGTTGAACTCGCCACCTCCGGCTACCGCGGCCGCCGGCGGCGACTGGCCTCCTCTTTCGCTGCGGCGGCACGTTTAGCCCCCGCCGACGAAGGGACCGCCACGCTACCTCTAACCGCGACGGGCGCCACCGACCGCACTTTCTCCGGCCATGCTATTATTACTCACAGCAGTGCCGCCGCCGCCCAGTTGTCCCCCGTGCAACTTCTCCACTGCACATCCACCATTTGTCCAAGGTTGGTGGACGGTCAAACAAGATCCACCATTTGTCGCTTTCAATTTCCATATACAGGGTTAGTGGAGGGTTAAGAGGCGGATTTTAGAAAACTTTTAATTAGAGATGGCAATGGTTTGGGTTGGTTAGAGTCAGGTCAAACAAGGTTCGGATAAAAAAAACTTTCATCTTATACCCTAGCCATTTATACTCAGGTTAGCTAACCTAACCTATATCCAATCCATTTATTTTACATAAAATCAAAACCACTAAACTATTTCAAATTTCACTCATTAATCGTACGTAACTAAAAATAATGTAAAACATGATATCAAAAGATCATAAACAATTCGTGAAATTTTAACTATATCATTACAATCACAATAAAATTAGAAATTTATAAAATATGGTAGTTGTGAACTAATTAAGGTTAAAACTAGTTAAATATAATCAATGACATATTGTAAATCCCATTGACCATCATTTTCAGCGCTTGCTATATATATATATATATATATGACTACACATTACCAACTATGTTAGGTGTAGGAGGGTTGGTTCATGAATGGACTACACTAGGTGATTCTATTTGGGTGCTGAAGCCAAACTCATCCATTTATGATTGAGTCAGTATTATGTCAAACCAGAATCAACTAAACTATAGAGAAACCCCATCCAAACCCATTTAGATTGGGTGGATTTGTGCATATTGATGAATTCGGGTCAGATTTTGGCACCCCTATGTTCAACTCACCCATACTACTTTATCTGCATAAAACTATTACGCTAGAAAAGCATTTGTACAAACATAAAGCGCACACAAACGATCAGTTTAATAGGGTAGGACGACCCGAACACAAGTAGCTATTCAGTTATGGACAATACCACCTCAACCACAAGCGATCTAACACCCATGTTTCACCTCACAAGGATCTAATTTCTACTGATTTCAAAAGAAATAGTTATTAGAAGGTTAAGCTCTAAAATATCAAAGTGAAGTAAGCTAGAAAACAATAATGATATCTTCCGCCTTTTCTGGGGGAAAAAAGGTGGAAAAAATCTCCTTTTCGTAGAAAGATTGGATTTCGTTTGTTGATAGAAAATGTAGACCGGATCTCAAAGTGAATTTCGATGGTAGTATATCAGCGGACCAGGCGTCAGGAGGGGCTGGATTTGTGATCAAAGATCACCTTGGCAGAATGATAGCAGCGGGTTTTCGTTGTACGCCCGGTCTTACTGCAGTTGGGACGAAGCTACGGGCAACCTGGAAAGGTATCTCCTTTGCAAGGCGGGTACTTGGTGCTGAATGTATTTGCCTCGAAGGGGATTCTTCAGTGGTGATTGATTGAGGGTGGTGAGTGGACAGATATGGTAATGATCACCCTTTTATTCGTGATACTCGCAGACTGATGCAGAAGCTGAGCTCTTTTCAGGCAGCATATGTGTTCCGGAAGGCGAACAGTGCCGCAGACTGGGTCGCCTTTTTTGTTGCCCGACACTTTGGAGAGATTATTTGGACATCCATGGAGTATATTTCCCCATATTTGTACTCTTTATTTTTTCTTAATTTGGCAGAATGTACTCACATTAGAGCTACATGAAATACCCTTTTTAACCAAAAAAAATAAAATAAAATGTAGACTCGATAGTAATTTCTATCAAGACTCAATGGTAATTTCCATCGAGACTCAATAGTAATTTATATCAAGACTCAATGGTAACTCGGCAGTTACCACATATAGATTTAAGTATGAATGCTTAATTATTCTTTGAAAAAAAAATGTTAATAATGGAGGTGGGCAGTCCATATGGTAATCACTAAACGACAAAGAAGAATAAAGAAATAGGAAGCATACAATGTTGAATCGTGTAGACCGCGAACTCGTCCGCCTAATGAGAGAGACATGTACCGGCGAAACCTCACGCCCTGAAATGCTTCAAAAGGGACTCCGAATTTTCCCTGGATTCTATCAGAGTAGGGGAAAAGCGCAGCTATCAAAGATTTATTCATTTCTGAATGCCCCTACACCTGGATCCGAAGGCTGAAGCAAAGCTGGCTCTGTCTTTGGTTCAGAGTTCCAGTGCTCATGGAAATGACTTGGCAAGCGGCCAAGGCGAAAAGGCATACCATCAGTGGATATCCACTCATAATATCAAGTATGAAGAGGGACTTAAGCAGCAAAGCTGTCGAAAACTACAGCAAAGTCTAAATTCAAACGAGTAGATCCAATCAGCTCAGCCTTTCCACCCCTTCATGGGGCCACAAGGCCAGCTTTTTCAAGGGCATGGGCGCCATGCCCAATGAATGTACATAAGCCCCATCTCATTCACATGCGAGCATCCTTTCCACCACACATCCTTGATGAAGACCATACCTACCTGCGCCTTTGCCATATTCAGCAGCTTCATCAACGGTGACCACAAAGGGCGGGGACCAGACAGTAACGCATGAGTACATCTGAAAGAGACTGCCATGGAAATTAACTGCATGATTTGATTTTGGGCTGTGGAAACGAGCAAACACATTGTTATCCAATTTGACAATCAATTTAGAGGCGAATGCAAACACAACTTTCCAACTATAGCTAATGGTGCTTTTGACAACTTTATCATGCCACATTTTCAAAAGATCCCATGAATGCAAACACAAAGATTTGGATAAATATTCCATATCCCATCAGTATTATCCAAAATAAATATAAAGCAACTCAAAATATAACAGTGACTTTCCAGCTCAAATGGTAGAGGCATGACAGTTCATGCGTATATGAGTTCATCCAACACCATTCTTAGAAATACTCTTTTTTCCAGGTCCGAGCAGTGATTACCTGAATCAAGAAACAACATAAGTGAAGCAATTTAAGGGGAAAAAGAAGGCGGCATCCTCCCAAGGAAAAGAGAGAAAAGTGGGGTGGGGGTGGATGGAAGCAGCAAGTAACAATAATTAAATCAGTTGAGTACGAAGTCAGAAAGCCCCTGATATTTTGATAAACATGCATACTTCGTTATCAAAGATAATGATAGGACAAGTAATTAATTCAGACTCCGTGATAATTCATTTCTTTTTGACAATGACCAAGACTATGGCTGGTTTGCAAGGAACCAACCAAAAAATCCCTTTGTTAGTGCCAGTGACACTCTGTTGCCCTGTGGTCAAGGCACCACAAGATACAGGTGACAGCGTCTACTGGCTACTTGCAGCTAAACAAAATTCTACAATTCCATAACTCATATGCGCAATATTCATCACAGATACGCATTCTTTCCTAGCCAGGGTCATGTACTCTCGTAACAAGCTTTACTGTCCTCTAAACCATATCCATCTGAATATTTTAGATCATCCAATCATCTCCAGTTCTCAAGCCTCTGCTATTTTACCAAGCCCTTCCTCGCTGAGAAGCCATAGCTACTGACTTTCTTAGCATCCATAGAATTGAATTCTATCAAGATTTCCTTCTTTCTAACCACAGTGCCAGGGAAACATATTAACAGATAAAAGAAGGCACTAAACCATCACCTGATGTAATTAATACAGTCGAGAGGGAGAAAAGGGAACAAGCCTTTGCTTCAGGGGGAAAAAAGATCCTACTTAACAAGACTTAACCCCACCATTACTAATTTATTAGTACTTAGACTAGCAAAAATGCTGATATACGAGCTTTTGGATTTTTGCATTGTGGACAAATGCATCTTTTTTCATACAACTGTAGCTAAAATGGTTTTTGTAACCCATGTGCCAATAACATGGTCAACAGTGTGCAAACACGAGACAAAAATTTTTAATCACTTCATAGGCAAAGAACAAATAAAAAAATTGTAGATAATTGACCTGTGAATACAGTGGACAAGGTCATTCTCACATGTAGAGTCCCTCGGGCACCCCTTCCTTCTTCTTAAACATGACCTTTTCCTTGGCCTTCTTGAAATCGGCATGGGTTACCTGAAACAAGAAGAAATAAAAATACCAAGCCATTGCTATGTTCATCAAAACCATCTAGACATCCAAGTACAAGATATCCAAGAAATGATGGGCGGTAAGCTATCAACAAGATTTCAATAACATGAATATCCCAACATAACAATCACCTCCAGAACCATTGTGTATCTTTATAATGGAAACAATAGCCATTATTTAACCAGTCAACCACTTGACTTTTCCCTTTTTTCCCTGTTGTCATCAGGGCATTACAATGGCCATTTTAAGCCAAAATAGCGCAAGACATTATTTTGCCCAAGCCA